>NC_051154.1:201207319-201567318 GCF_013339745.2 Dermacentor silvarum | reverse complement strand
GTTTTGCGATACACCAGAATTAAGAGAATGTTTGAAGTTCGAAAGCAATGAGTACGCGTTGTTTCTATATTTATTAGAGCGAAATTCACGGCGTCACAATGACCTTGAGCCGCTGGAGCGCGAGCCACCGGAGCGCAAGTGTGGCAGGTGTGACGTCACGCCACGTGATCCGCTGCGGAAAGGCGTGGCAGCTGCGCTTGCTCGGAGCCTCGCCGCTGCGGTACCACGTGACTAGGCGAGAGTATAATGGCTGCTTCGCCGGCGCGTGGTCGCTCAGTCGCTCAGTCTCGTCATGGATGGCGCACTGGCTGGGCCATCTGTCCGTGCGCTTCAGCGCAAGCGACAAGCTGAATCCAATCATCCAGTAGATATAGCTAGACGGCAGGCTGCTAAATCTCAAGCAAAGGCAAAGTTGGCTACTGAAAACCCCGGAGTAAAGGGAGGCCAGACTAGCACGTTATAAAGAAGCTTACCAAGCGCGAAAGCGTGCATTAATAAAATACTGTGTGCATAGTCTTTGCAAAACAAGCCAAACGGACCCTTCGCTCGTGATAACTATAGGTTTACAAGAGTTAAACCGCAGCGATTTTTTTTGCCCAGCATTATTTTCAATTAAAAAAATCGGTAAACCACAAATATACCATAATCGCAATGTTGTTTACACGTGGTGAGGCCAACGGAGTCAGCCGAAAAAACAAAAAAACAAAACAAAACTTCGGCAGTAGAGAACTGTAGCTGGCCGTGATAGTCATAAAAGCATTTCCTCAGGATTTGTTATTGAGCGTGTTAGTGTTTGCTAACAGAAACATTAAAACCCGCCACGGTAGCTTAGTGGCTTTGGAATTACGCTGCTGTGCTCGAGGTCGTGGGTTTGTTACCGGCCATTTTGATGGGAGTGAAATGCTACACCCTCGTGCAATTAAATCTAGGTGCATGATTAATCAAAATTAATCAGCAGCCCCCACTACAGCATGCCTCATAATGAAATCCAGGTTTTGGCACGTAGAACATCCAGAGTGCATTTTATTTAAACAGATACTTTGGAAGGGATACGCACACAGTGATGTGGACACACGTCCAGGCACCACCACCAAATGTTTATTGCACGTGCAATTCCATCTGAAGCAGAGATAGCAGACGTAAGTGCATATGCGCTTCGTGCCATGAAAAATCTTTGGAAGAGTGGCCGCTATTTAAATTACATTACGGGCCTTACCATCCCAAAGCAACACACGGACAGTGAGAAATGCCGTAGTGGGGGGCTGCACATTAATTTCGACCATACGGAGTTTCTTATCGCGCACATGAATGACACGTTAATTGTTAAAGCCTTTTAGGTAAAAAAAAAAAGAAAAGGTTATGCCTGCGTGATACAACCATTGGCAACGCCATGTATAAGTCAGATGATACTTTTATCTTTTTTTAGGAGCCTGGCGAAACATTTCGTAACGATTAATCCTTTTTTCCATTCTCTCTGCTCTTTTTCATTGACGCCGGCGCGCTCCACGAAGCCGGCGCGCTCCCGCTATCGCCAGTATCGGTCACTCGGCGAGACGGACGATTAAAAAGAAAAGTGGAAAGAATCGCAGAAATGAATCATTACAAATTACGGCGTTTGGATTAGATAGCGGCTGGTCATGCACATTTCTCATGGCACGAAGCGTATGCGCATACGTTCGCCCTTTCTATCTTGCATGTGGAATAAATGACTGGCCTCGCGTCTTCCGCCGGCGTGTACTATCGTGGACATTTGACACGCGAGTCAATTAGGTCTAACCAAAGTACGTTGCTTTGTTTCAGCCTTCGCTAATTCCTTCAATGCCAGCCTAATTTAAGCTTGTACGCTGAGTGTGAGGCGATTGGATGAGTATAGCTGTGCAAGAACGTGCTCGAGAGCAGTTACATACAGATCAGTTACTTACAAAGACGGAAGGAGAGAAGCTGACGAGAGAGCGTGAAATGTAAGTATTTTGGTCCGGAAAGGATAGCTTTGTCGGTACAGATTTGATTTTAAAATACACGGAATCAAGCATAAAAGAACAAGCATAAAAGAATCAGGCATAAAAGAATTACCCCGTCCCTCCGAAAAAGAAGCAGATATATTTTAAGTGTAATAATGTTTTGTTACAAGCAAGCCATTTTTATATTTATTTATTTAAAAACAATTGGCAGAACCATCTCACGATGACTGCCGACAGCAATGCGATTAGCATTGAATCAATATAACGACACAACGTATTGCCACCGTCGAAACGAGTTATGTATAAATCGTGTATTGCTACGGCACTCCTCTTTCGCACTTCCTGATAATGATGATAATGAGGATTTATTGGCACCCCTTTGAAACGGGGCGGTGACAAATTGTCACCTAGCCTGCTTGATTTAATCAGGTATATATGCTATACGAGCTTACATTCCAGCATCACTTTATACATCTCCTGAATCGTTTTCTCTCTTCATTAAAACTTCTCTGTATGTCTAAGGCTGTGCGTGTCAGAAGACGGCAGCATTTGAGTTTCATTTAGTGCGTGGAAGTACGTATAAATAAGCGCGAATCTTCTTGTAGTCTTGAACGCGTAATTTGCGCAAGTTTTTTGTTGTTGTTTCTTTAATGCGCGAGTCGCACGCAACAGTTTTGACCGCAAAGTGAGAGCGAGTCTGATAGTATATCCGTGAAGTTAACGAGGCTCTCAGTGGCACTATTACGCGCGTTAATAACGGACGTAGTACGAACATATGACATTTCAATTATCAATTATTTAGGGTGATTCTGCAGTTAAGTTGGAGGATTTTGGTGTTGTATGCATAGACGTGTAGTGTTCTGTTCGATTTTTTTTTTGCCCGAGAATGCCACTCGTGCAAGTGAATATTATGTTGTAATATCCTGAAAGTGGGGGGCAGTGTCACGGAGCGGCATAGTTTCGAGTCATCGACAAGCCGATTATCGGGCATCGTAAACGTCGTAGTCTCAAGGTGCGGCATAGTTTCGAGACAGCGACACGCCGATTAACGTGCGCCGTATGGCCGGCGGCCGCTGCTGCTTCTGTGCTGATCAACAGCATATAGTTTGGAAGGTCACGCGCAAGTTGCGCCAGTTGATGAGCGACGCTTCTGCGCGAGTTCGCAACAAGTCGTGTTTTGTTTGACAGTAGCGCTTTTCTTTGGAGGCACGCTTGGTAAGTTGCATTCATTATTATTCATTTCTCTGAGGATACTTTGGAACAACTTTGAGATTTAGGAACGTTCTGTTAGGCAGAGGGCAGTGTTGGTCTCTTGTGATCGTGGTAGAGGCAGATAAATTTTCGAGTTAATTTGATGTTTGCTGTCAGGAAAACGTGACGGCTGAACGCTCGAGAAAGGATAGCGTCAGTGGTTTTTTTTTCGCAGAGATATGCAGATAGTTCGCGTGAGTTTCCGTTAAACTAAAACTTTCTTTTCAGATTTCGCGAGTTTTGAAAATAACGCTGTATCAGGTTAGATACTGGTTATTCTGCAGTCTACTTCAGCTCATTTTAGAAATCGCCGGATGGTTGTTCCCGCACGCACGTAGAGAGTACCGCACCTTAGAAATGGGCTGCGCGGATCGCTTTAGTAAAGGTATACTCTACAGATTTCTTTTCTATTCGACGTATTATGTAAAGGTATGTCTAAGGCTGTGCGTGTCTAGCACGTGCATTTAGAAGACGGCAGCATTTGAGTTTCATTTAGTACGTGGAAGTAGCGATAAATAAGCGCGAATCTCTTTGTAGTCTTAAACGCATAATTTGCGCAAGTTTTTTGTTTTTTGTTTCTGTAATGCGTGAGTCGCAAGGAAGAGTTTTGACCGCAAAGCGAGAGCGAGTCTGATAGTACATCCATGAAGTCAACGAGGCTCTCAGTGGCACTATTACGTGCGTTAATAACCGATGTAGAGTACGAACAGACAGTTCATGGTGTTTGTGCCGCATATGATATTTCAATGACCATTTATTTAAGGTAATGTTCTGTTCGATTTTTTTAAAGTGTGGTAATCTGAAGGTCGTAAGTCCGAATCCTCCTTCAGTCCACTACATTTTCAGGCATGGAGTGGCGCCAGAAAACGGCAAAAAAAAAATATCGCCGAGAGCTAGTGGGGCTATACTAGTCAAGGTGCAACCAAATTAGGAAGACCCACTAAGCTTCAACAAAGTCACTCCCTCACCAAACAGGAATTGGCCTCCCTGGTGCAGTATTCGGCCACTACCTCCCTCATGACTCCTGCAATTAACCCATGGCCCTCAGTCTCCAGCGGCCTCGGAGCACCTGACCAAGGCGGCGGTCAGACTTGCGACGCGGCAGAGGGTGCTAAGAATCTCTGGGTCCGGACAAGCCGCCAATGGAAACTTAACCTGGCAACGTTCAACTCGCGCACCCTATCGAGTGAGGCTAGCTTAACAGGGCTATTTGAAGAATTATCAGGTATTGCCTGGGATATTATTGGCCTTAGCGAGGTGAGAAGAACTGGTGAGGCTTATACAGTGCTGACTAACGGCCAAGTCCTCTGCTACAGAGGTCTTTCAGATAGGAGAGAATTCGGAGTAGGATTTCTAGTCCATAAGTGCATAGCGGGCAACATTGAATTCTACAGCATTAATGAGAGGGTAGCAGTCGTCGTAATAAAGCTTAATAGGAGGTATAGAATGACGGTTGTGCAAGCCTACCCCCCAACTTCCAGTCACGATGATGAAAAAATATAACAGTTTTATGAAGATGTTGAATTAGCAATGAGAAAGGTGCAAACTCAGTACACTGTAGTCATGGGCGACTTCAATGCAAAAGGGGGGACAAAGCAGGCTGGCGAGCAAGCAATTGGCAACTACGGCATCGATTCTAGGAACACTAGAGGAGAGATGTTGGTAGAATTCGCGGAAAGAAATAGGCTCCGAATAATGAATACCTTCTTCAGGGAGCGAAGCAACAGGAAGTAGACCTAAAAGCCTTAATGGAAAAAGAAGGAATGAAATAGATTTCATACTCTCTGCCGATCCCAGCATAGTGCAGGATGTAGAACTGTTAGGTAAAGTGCAGTGACCATAGGTTAGTGAGGTCTAGGATTTCTCTCAATTTAAAGAGAGAAAGGATAAAGTTAGTTATGAAGAAACAGGCCAACCTAGACGCAGTAAGGGTAAAAACAGACCAATTCAGGCTGGTGCTCGCAAAAAATTACGCGGCATTAGAACAGGAAGATAAAGACAACATAGAGGTAATGAATGAACCGTAAGTAGGTTGATCTCAGAAGCTGCTATTGAAGTGGGAGGTAAGGCACCAAGGCAACCAGTAGGTAAGCTCTCCCTAGTAACAAAGGACCTCATAAAGAAACGGCAAAAGATGAAAGTGTCAAACTCGAGACGTCAGATAGAATTCCCTGAACTGTTGAAACTGATAAACAAGAAGCATGTAATGGATATCCGAAATTATAACGTGGAAAATACTGAGGAAGAAGTAAAATATGGACGCAGCATGAAATCAGTGAGAAGAAAACTAGGCGTAGGACAAGGCAAAATGTATGCACTGAAAGACAAGCAGGGTAATATCAACAATTAAGAACCGCACAAAGAGCCATGGAACGAAAAATGCTAGGCCTGATGTTAAGAGACATGAAGAGAGCGGTGTAGATCAGAGAACAAACGGGGATAAACGATATTCTAGTTGACATTAAGCGGAAGAAATGGAGCTGGGCAGGCCATGTAATGCGTAGGATGGATAACCGGTGGACCATTAGGGTTACAGAATGAATACCAAGAGAGGGGAAGCGCAGTCGATGACGAAAGAAAACTAGGAGGAGTGATGAAGTTAGGAAATTCGCAGGTGCAAGTTAGAATCAGCTAGCGCAAGAGAGGGTTAATTGGAGATCGCAGGAAGAGGCCTTCGTCTTGCAGTGGGCATAAATATAGGCTGATGATGATGATGATGATGATCTACCTTGTATCACTACCTACGCTGTAACAAATCCGGTGGAATCGATTTCTTCCCCGCTTTTTGTAGCGTTAGCTACACTGGCCTAGCCAAGCCCGTTTCGCGCGGCACATCAAGAGCCGTGCTGCGCATGCGCAAGGATCAGTGATGTTCACAGCTTGCGCACCGGAGACACCGGAGCCGGCACCTCTCGCGCACTCCGCCGCCGCCGCGCGCGAATCACCGCCGCCGGTCTGCGCATTCCAGAGGAGTGACGTCGTAGCCGTGGTAGACGCACTGGCGCCGGCGTGCGCTCGCTGTGGAGTCGCCGTCTGACACTGCGCTGGAGCCGCTGCGCTTCTGACTGGCGTTTGCCAGTGTGGTATAGTCATGGAGAAGGAGAGCGCAAATGCTGCTCAACAGCGCAGAAGAACGGAGAAGCTTGACTCATCGGATCCCGAAGTAGTTGCCTGGCAATTAGCGGTTGAGCGTAGGAGACAACCAGGAAAGCTAAGAATAATCAGCTGAACCTTTGCTAACGCTACGTATATCCTGGCATAGCCGAGCTAAGCCACTGCAACTTTTTTTTTAACCAGTACTATAAACGTGTCTCACTAATCTCGTCTGATGACTGGTGAACACTCATCACCACCTAGCGCCGCCAAACCAAAGCCTGCGTGCGGCCTCTGAAATGCATGGCGCGTCGGTGCGTGCGAACGCTGAGAAACGCGTCATGCGGCAGCCGGGCTCCTCTCTCCTGCTTCTTTCTAAACACGCTGCGCCATCTCGCGGCGCTACCGAGAAGTCCGCGCGTGGCCTCCGAGACAAGGAGCGTGGCGCGCCGGTACTTGGGAACGCTGAGAATTGTTCTCTCGCTTGCCGTACACACAGTGTCACATAAACAGTCACCTAAGTTGGCGAGAGGTTCATTGAAGTATAGCTGCCCATACCCAGTGCATTTGCGGCGCTGCCTGATAAAGCGTAATTTTGCGGAAACCGTGTGACGCGGGTTCGATTCCACCCAGCATCGGAGGAATTTAAAGCCTATTTTTTGTCTTTCTAGAGCGGCACACATCTGATGGCTCATACCCAGATTCGCAAAATAGCCAGCAAAGAGGTTCATTGAAGACCAGCAAGACCGACTGGCACATACCCAGTGCTCCAAGTCGGCGTCAAAGAGCTTCACTGAAGACCTGTACATACCCTGTCCCGCATCTACAGGGGACCATGTCGGCGGGAAAGAGGTTCGTTGAAGAGCGGCACGTATGCACACACTGCCACACACTCAGTAAGTCAAGTTGGTCTGACGGTTGGTTCCGAACCCTGTTCGCTCAGCATAGCCGCCCGATGCTCTAACCACTCGACCATGGACTACACAGTGACCAAGCTTGGCGGGAAAACGGCTAGATACAAACAAGATAGATAGGTAGATAGATAGATAGCCCCCGAAAAGTCCATGAAGTATCAGGATGCTTACACATTAATAATACTGCAGGTCAGGAGACCCAAGCATGTGGGAGTAAACATCAAAACAGAACGAGGGCGGAGTACTCGACGTACACAAAAAAAAAAAAAAAAAACATACAAGAGTGGGAGTACGTTCTTTCACCAAGCCACTCAACAAAGACAGAGAGATAGATAAAGAAAAACTGATGATATTAGGTTGACCGTAACTATTTGAAAATAACAAGTATACTAGCAACCAGTCTTAAAGGATGAACGAAGAAAACACATTTAAAGAAAATTACCAGATCTTGTAGAAGTATAAAAATTATACTAGCAAATAATAATAATAAAAAATAAATAAAAGAACGTTTTATAAGCTGCATTCTCTGCACACAGAGATTTCAATACATTAGGATTAGGCTAGAACAGACAAACTTCTTCTGCGCACACGCAGAATCATTGCCCCATAAACAAAATTGATATATGACAAAAAACATTTTCAGGCTCTTGTTACAATAATTACTGGTGTTCTTTGTCAAAGTAAGTGGCATCAATAGCCACTATAGCTTTAGGAAAATTATTCTGATCAAGAATATAGTCCATGGAAACAAGAACAGATTTGTTTATGCAGAAGTGGGTTGTACAGCATATTTATGTGTATGTCGTGTCTTTAGTGCAGTAATATGTTTGACGTATGAAGCAGTCATGTCTAGCTTTCCAGTCAAAATATTATGAAGAAATCCGATCAGACATGAGCTTACTAAGTTGTTCTAACCTTGGAATGTGATTATGCGCCATTGGTTTGGTAGAACAATTACGCCTTTATATATTTTCGAAAAGTAAATCTGAATTTCATGGTATCATTTCGAAGTAGTGTACATATTTTTTGTCTAGGAAATCAAAATTACCGAGGCATGTCCCAACTTAAATCCGGCGAAAGTGTTATATGCCAATAGTTATGCTTTCTTGGTGCTCTGCCTAATTTCCTTTTAAAAAAAGCTTCACGATTGCAAAGCAACAGACGTTATTATTGTGCATCGACCAGAGTAAGTTGCTAGTGAGAGCAACGCATTGTACTCACTTACCTTGACGATTTTTAATTTATAAGTTTATGGCTCAAAACAGGTCAGTTGCTTTTTACTTGCGATTCCAAAATGTACGGTTTTCTTAACATTAATTTCCATGTCCCAATCGATTAAAGCGTTAACTAGGAATCTGTAGAAATTTGTGATTTTCATCTCCACAGCAACACACGCTTGTATATAGTATACTATCATCTGCAAAAAGTTGAATGGACATCGCATCACACACCACTGCTGCTAAATCATAATACATAATCAAATATATGGCCGTTATATGAGTGAACATATGCTAAAATAAATATACACTCGTGTATAAGCGACGGTATAAAGCCCTGCGCGGAAAACAAAAGCACTGTTTTATGCAGGCTAACAGAATCTCGTAAAAGTAGGGGCAGAAGTAAACAATCCAAGTAGCACGAACGTGGCGCCTAGACTTGGGCGGGTGCGCACATCCCAAGAGGCACATGAACGAGCCGTGACCTCGCGGCAAATAACTCCAGGGAACGAGGCGATAAAGAGGCAATAGTGTGCATTGCAGAGCAGAAAGGCGCGTTAGAAGAATGCAGGCCATGCTCGAGCAGTGTACTACTTTTTCGTTGGCCGCTGCGTGAGATGCTATGCGTAAAAAGACCAGAGCACACACCATTAGGCACGCCTAATAGATTCACTAATTGAACTCTTGTAGCGGATGAGAACTTGCAGCATTGCTGATTTTTTTTGCCGCGAATTACTTCAGCAAAAAAAAAAAAAAAAAACGATATTTAAGTATGCCGCATCTCTTCTTTTTTTGTTTGTTTGCGATGTTATATATGCACATTCAAGTAAAAGAATACAGTTCGTCCGAACACTGTTCTGCCTACAGTTCTATTTATTCGTGGAGAAGCAAAATTCCGCTCAGACGAAGTGAGTAAAAGACTACCATTGTTACCATTGTCATTACACTTGCGTTTCGCGATGCATTCTGCAAAATGTATGATTGGAAGCTAGTGAAGAAGTGCGAACAGCAAAGTTTTTTATTCTCACGGTGTTGTGTCCGTTTCTTATATAATTTTTAAGATGGAATGATTGATATGGAAGGTATAGCTGCAAGAGATCTTCTGCTTAGCATTGGTGGGCATGTATGACGCATGTCCCGGACTGGTTTCGCTACTTCGTACTCACTCATTCTCCGGCCTTTCATGACTATTAATAGCACCGTTTAGTGACATCGAAGAAACTGTGCACCAGACGCGTTGGCTTAGTGGCTGCGGCATTCTGTTGCTGAGCATGTGGTCCCAGGTTTGATTTTATCTATGCCGCTGCAACCGTTTTCCGTTGGGTGGCGGAATGCAGAAGCGCTCGTGCTTTGAGTGTACGTCAAAGAACCTGGCGCAGTCGAAATTAATCGGTATCCCCTCCCTAAGGCGTCTCTGATAACCCCTGAATTGCTTTAAAACCTCATGAGTTTTCATGGCGTCGAACATTTTTGATATCGATTTCGGTAACTTGGTGTGAATGAGCTTTTTCACAGTAATTAAGTTTGCGCTCGTTGTCCTAGAAAGCATCTGAAGTGGTTCCTTCTTTACCACGTCTGAGTGTTTTAATACGCCAAATGCCCGGTGGCAGTAATCTCACACGGCACACAATCTAAAAAACGGTCGTGCCATTTGAGGTTTATCTTGTTTCCTTGTTCCCAAATAATAATGGCCATCTATCTTGCGGGGATTTCGTTTGTTTAACACAGCGTGCCCGGTATACTTCAAGTTCGCGAACGGCATGCACATATCTGCAGACGACGATTGTTGTTTAGAGACAAAGTACGCACCAAAGAATTTAAACTTTTTTTTTTTGAGTTTGCACTGACACGCCTACACACCTGAAATTGTGATTTAAAAGCTAAGGTGGAACAAAGGTGGATTTATTAAAGCAGAGGGTGTTTCAGTGCCCAATTATAATTTGTTTCTTGGCATTCACATGCGATGCCCGATTGCTAAAATATACTAGCTAAGTGGTAAAGACTTGCTGTTGCCGGAAACTGGGCCCAATTTACAAAGCTTTTTGTTCCTAAAGCGCTGTTTGCCCATTGGTCGGTCGCCTTACGAAGAGTCCTAGCGTTGGAACTTCTCAGTGAATGCGGGCCCGGGGGTTGTTTCGGACATTTTTGCCGAGACTGAAGACCGTATTCAACACGGCTATCGGGAAGCAACAAGAGCGCCCACAAATTGCTGGCCCGGTGCTTTTATACCCTAGCTGTTAAGGCGGAGCATGTACCGTTAGAAAGCGCAAACGACACGTACTGTGATTACCGTCGTTATGACGCGTGAGCCTTGTGATATATGAGGCAGTCTGTAAGAGCGCGAGCCAAAAAATTCTTGCCCTCGAAGTCTCGTACTTTTTATTAGTGTGATGTGGGCAAAACTAACGTGCGATCACTTCGTAGCTGCTAAGTCGATAAATATTCTTAGGTACTACTCAGAGCTTGAAATAGAAATGGGGGGGGGGGGGGGGGGGTGATGTGTTCAATTATTTCAGGGCTCCTCGTTACTCTGGCTGGTTACAGGAATCTGCGCTCGTGCAGAACTAACAACAATTGTAGGGTTTAGCGTCCCAAAACTGCGCAGGAGGTTAAGAGGGATGCCGTATATAGTCGAGGGCTCGGGATTAATTTTGACCACCTGGCGTCCTTTAGCGAGCACGCGGCCATTTTTCAATGTCGCCCCCATCGAAAGGCAGCCGCCGGCCGGGCATCGGATCACATCTACCTTGTGCTCAGTAGCAGCAGCCACTGAGCCACCGCGGCGGGTGCACGGGTAAAATGGAAACGGTTTTATGTCAACATCTTTCCTACGTCAATTCAATAAAAAGCTGCAAAACGACGACACTCGCGGCGGTAGAGTACCTCTTTTAGCAAATTATTTTGTCTGCCTCTTCCGTAAGCCGGCACATTTATGAATTCGTATGTTCCAGGTTTGCCTTAGAGTCCACGGCTATGAAAACAATTCTAAAGCTCCGCCTTGCGCACGGCTTGCCACGGCGTGACGTAACTCTCGTATTTTCGTCTAAGGCTTCCAGTAGCATTCCCAAATACGTACTCCTTCCTCATCGGAATGACCATGCAGTCCAGAATGTGTAGTCTGTGGGTGCAAACAAACAATTGCACACCTTCTTTGTGAATGTTCTCGATTCAAAGCACAAGGAACAGGGGCTCTGAGCCGCGCTCGACAGACTTGACAACAGTCTCCTGACAGGAAGTACAATCCTTTGCCCTGATCCCAGCCAACGCCATTTCGATTTGTTTTAAAAGCACTGGTGATTCTTAAAAGCATTTGGACTGTATGAAATGCTATAATTGTTGTCAGGCGCCTTCATCGTGGTTGTGCGGAAACATTCCTTTCATATCATCAAACATTTTTGTCCTCATCTATTCTGCCCTTTCCCCTTCTGCCCAGTGTAGAGTAGCGAACTCTGGTTAACCTCGCTGCCTTTAATCTCTTATTTCTCTCTTCTCTTACGATCAAGGTCTCGTTTATTAAATAGAGGAATAGTTTAGCCAGTCAGATTGGATAAGGGCGAAGTTTTCATCCAGACTGCACCCGAGTCGTGAGTCCAAACGAACTTGTTGTTGGACAAGTTGTTGTTATTGTACTATACATCTTTAGAACGGTGTAAAAAAAGAACAGACACCACACAATGAACAGAGCTTGTGTGTGCCGCGTTCTCTGTGTGGTGTCTGCTTTCGTAAGAATGCGAGTCCTTTAAAAACCCCGACTATTACGAACTGAATGAACAAGCGTGGTGTGAGCGCGCACAAACACGAAGAGATCACACTGAATGACAGCAGACAACGACTGTCAAAACGCTGGCAGCAAGCATACGCCGCAGCGGGCGAAGGTACGTGCGGTCTATCGCTTGAACGGAAACTGAGCGGCGAATGCACTTAAAGGTCAGAGCCGTGTGGAGATAAGAGACAGTGCGAGCGAGCGACGAGCGCGGTTGTTGGCAGAGAAGTGCCCCCCCCCCCCTTCCCCTTGCTCCCTCCGGCGCTGGCTTCCTGCTTCCTTGCTTGCGCGTGGGAGATTGAGTGCGTTCGCTCTCCGTGATAGCGCGCGTCTCCGCACGCTTCCTCTCGGGCATACGGCGCGCGGCGAAGATTTTATCTATAGGGAACCTCACGGCGACGGCGACGGCGATGACGACGCCGACGGCAGAAATCCGGTTCAAGTGTCCATATAATTGCTATCGCAATAAAACACACCATTGTCTGATGCCTTTCTAGAACGTTCACTCATGGCGCCAACGAGAGCACTCGATCTGTTTTCTTCGACGCCCGTTAGATGGAGCGCAGTACCCGAGGTCCGTTGAGCCGAGTTGCGCAGTACCACGGCCTAACGCCAGGGGGCCTGTGCAGGATACCGCGGAGGTGGATCGCCCAGCCGCGAATATTAGAACAGTTCATCATTTTCCAGTGAAAGCGGCAGATGTTTATTAAACGACGGGACGACGTGGTTTGACGAAAAAGAACGAAACTTATAATCTCACCAGATGGCTCTGGAGGAAGCTAGGACTACACTCAAAGAAACATTTACACCCTTTGGGGATTATCTTATTGCCCACCAATAACCGTCATCATTATTCTGTGAATTTTCTTTTTTTAACTCTTGTGGCTCGCTACATTTATTTCAGGAAAGCTATGTCACGGTATGTCACACTGACACGCGCATGCCGTTGGTGACCTGAAAGCACCGAGAGCTCATCGTTAAAGAAAGGAAATACGCGCAAGTCAGATTAAGATTACTGTTGGGGGACAATACTAGCTTCAAAGGCTGTAAATTTTGGAATAGTGTTTGCCTGAGCTCGTTGGTTGCACATAGCACAAATGGTTTCCAACAGAACGTATGGACACGGACAGAAAGGGAAGACGACACACGCTGGTCAGAATAGTGTTTGCCTGAGCTCGTTGGTTGCACACAGCACAAATGGTTTCCAACAGAACGTATGGACACGGACAGAAAGGGAAGACGACACTACGCTTGGTCAGAATAGTGTTTGCCTGAGCTCGTTGGTTGCACATAGCACAAATGGTTTCCAACAGAACGTATGGACCCGGACAGAAAGGGACGACGACAAACGCTGGTGTGTCGTCGTCCCTTTCTGTCCGTGTCCATACGTTCTGTTGTAAACCATTTGTGCTATGTAAATTTTGTTAGAGTGGTAAAATCAAGTTGAATATTTTCATCAAGTGTGTCCAGTAGCCGAGATGTCTATGTGTCGAGGCGCACGTAGATGCGGGAGCGATAGCACTGTGCGCCCATCAGTGTTCACTTTTTGTTGCCCTAAGGCCACGGCAGTCGGGAAGTGCTAGAAAATGGAACTGTTCGGTAGGAATGTACGCAAATGCATTCGCTTTGTGGGGTAAGGCATAGAGGAAAGTGGGAGAACGAGCTCGCACAGCGGCGCATCGTTGAAAAACAAGATAAAATAACATATTGCGAAGCGTTTTTTATAGGACAACATAATACAAAAATAGCGATAGCTTTCCCGATCGTATGCATTTTCGCTCTGACTTATTAGTTTTACCTCTAAGTCATACGTGCGAACCGGCTAATGCTGTTTCGAGTGTCACTAAATGCTTACATTTAAGCGGCACTTTGTAATTTTTCAAAGAGGTTAAAAGCTTCCAATGAGGTGTATTGTGCGGTGCAGGTTGTAATTCAAAAATGTAAACATGACTGATTCGTGGCAAGCGTTATCTTTGAGCAATTAGCTCGACCGGGCCTCGATGACGTCTATTATTCATTGTGAACGTTTAACAGCACGAACAGACGTAGGACAAGACGCGAAGACGACGCTACTTATTCGCAATTTCATTGATATTTTTTAAGCAATCTCTGTGCTCGAGCAAGTGTGCAAACGGACATTCTTGCGTAAATCACGGCGACAGAAACTGCATCTCTATAACGCTTGTGTCATCTTAATCTTTTCTCGTTCTTTGTCTTGCTGAGCTGAGACTTGATTGTATTATATGAATGTCCCTAAGCAGGATGTAGGCAAGCTGCATGTACTTCTTTAGCATGCACGGCCACATTGAGAGCCGAAAGCGCTGATAATAACTATCACTGCAGAAAGAGAGAAACGAAAGGAAGGAGAAGGGCAGTGAGGCTAGCTAGAACAGAAAATACAATTAGCTACCCTACACTGGGAGACAGGGAATGGGGAGGTGTTGTTATTAAGGATTATGGAACTGGCTTCGTCGGCCTCTGCTGCGAAGGCGTTGCATATTTGGGTACCACTAGCCCAGCGTTGCTAGCGCTGCAGGCGCCCCACTATGTCCTAAGCAAGACTTAAGCATGCAATAACGAGAGGAGAGCAATAGCGGGGTGGTGGGGGGTGGAGCGAGTATGTGCATCAGAGAGGGACGTCGCAGTGTACCTTGAAAAATTTTGGAGCACGCTTGTCACTCAAACTATCACCGCTGTCCTATACTACCCTGATACCACGATGCAATAGCTGCATCTGCCGCAGCTGTGGCCTAGTGGCAGAGCGCCCGCCTCGGCTGCGGGAGGTTGTATGTTCGATTGCCGCCGCCGCTGCGTACCCACTGGTTCAAATGGGCACAAGCTTGGCGCGGCCTGGCGTTCGGCTTTCTCAGGGGTGATACGCTTGGGAAAGGAGCCTGCGCCCGAAATTCCCGCCAAAACCCTCGTGAGCACTCAAAAAAAAAAAAAAAAAAAAGTGATGTTTGGGCTGCTCTCATGGCGGCCATTTCCCATGTGGCGTCCCAAGCACGTATTGAGGTGGGGACGCCTTCGGGTTGAGGACAAACACCCCTTCCCAAGCTTTGAGGTGCCGTAAGGGCCAAACACCAGGCCGGGAGCTCGCTTGTACCTATTTTACCGGCAGGTACCCGGTGGCAGCACTTGCCTCCCACAGCCGCGGCGGATGCTCGTCAACAAGGCCCTCTGTGGTTGGACAGTGTATTTACAAAGGCACAAAAAAAAAACAAAGACACACTATACCATTAACCTGTCAAAGATTCAATTATTGCACCTTACATTGTTTCACGACAAAGAAATACAAAGTGCATGGCAGACACATTAAATATTGTGGAACAGATAAACCAAATTTAGGATCTACTGATTTCTATTTACATTTTGGGTGAGGGTGCTTGTAATTATATTTTCTTTTTGACATTTATTAAAAGTATACCGCCACTTGTGCGATTACTGTCGCGCATAAGCGTAACCAATTAAAAGCTGCGGCGTATAGTATGCGTATAGTAGGTGTGTTTTGGGTTGTACTCTCATGGTAGTTGAATTGAATGTGTGTTTTTTAAGTTGTATGCCGATAGTAGATGTATTGCTGCCGTATGAGGGCATCCAGGCACATTCAAGCTGTTTGCCACAGCTTTTCACCCGAAGGATCCTTAACCAGAGAGAGAGAGAGAAGCAAGAAAAGGCAAGGAGATTAGCCAGAGTCTGGTTTGCTACCTTGCACTGGAGGAAAAGATAAAGAGATAAAAATAGAGAAAAAAGGTAAAACGAGAGAGAGAGAGAGAGAGAGAGAGAGAGAGCACTACTTGCGCGCGCACTTGAAGGTGCACACAAAGTTCATTACCAGTCGCAGAGACGTGTCGAGTTCAAGTATTTTAACAGCGCCCTCGTTCCTTTCTGCGCCAGGGACGAGCATGGACATGGCCCAAGAAGGCTGGCTTCTGAAAACCGTTCTGAGGCCAGCCGGCTTCCGGAGCTGTCCGGAGAGGGTGGCGTTGCAGGTCATAACGGGAACAAAATCAGAAGACGGGTTCACTAGTTATTGGGAAATAAATTATTCTGTATTCTGCATACGCTGCCCTCCGTACAGCGAAGACGGCTGCTGCAGTGTGTGACAGACCGCGCAAGGTGAGAAGGCGCATCTTCGTTTTGCAGCTTGATGATTGCTGAGCGTATGCCCCCTGTTTATTCATTTGAAGATGGCGTCGCTGAAACGTCTGACATATCCCTCGTGGTGCTCAATTAACGCGAAAGGTAATATTGGGTAGCAGAAGCGAAAGCGTTTAGGTCTAGCTATGCTGGAGAAAGTTGAAGCCCCAATTCTCATTTAACAGCCATTCTGTTCCTTGATATCGATTTGGTCTTAATCGATGCCAACCAAGGACCTTCATGCACAAAGGTAAGGTGTCCCAAATACCTTACCAGGCGCCTCATTCGCTGTCTCGATAGACGATACTGGTTAATGGTGCGCCTCTAAAACGATTCTCTCGGGTCCTAACGCTCTCGAAAACCCCGGTGTTTCAGGACCATAATCTGAGAAACACTCAGTAGACGAAAATCGTTCGAACGGAACTGAACTTAACGTAACAACCACGTCCATTTTTGGTGGATTTCTATTTTGCGAATGCGCACAAAGTGCCCTTAATCGAACCAGACCTCTCAATAAACGGGACTCAACGACATACAGGTGGCGTGTGCAGGATTGTTTGTATTAACCACTTCCTAATGTGCGTTTATTTTTTATTTTTTTTCTCGGCAGTCCGCGCTCGAGCAGCTTTTGGCGTGGTTCGTTTACTCCATTTGAGCAACGTCTGGCTGGGTTTAACATTTCCGATAGTGGAACAACCGCGCCCGAACCAAGCGCTTTCATTGAAGATATATTTGCTAATGAATAGGTCATAGGCATTTCTGAGAGAGGTTGTTCTACCGGAACGACGCTAGAATAAAGAGTGTGAAACGCTGAAGAGTAGCCTCTTCGTGAGTTTCCACGAGAGAGAGAGAGAGAGAGAGAGAGAGAGAGAGAAACTGCGGCATAGAGCGGGTACTTGGAGGAGAGCGGCTAAAGCAAACGATGAAAATATTTAAAGTGAGTGTGTTTTACAGCTGAAAAACGTTTTAATGTAAAAAAAAAATGCATGATATGTTTGTGTGTCATTCATTTACCAGGTCGTAAGTCAGATTTGCTATTTCAGTTGTCTTTCTTAATACGTGTGGCACACCTTATCTCTCTTTGTGTCACCTGTACATAAGGCATAAACTACGCAATACAGTCACAGCGCAGACAAGGACGCGAGCAGGGCAACCTTAGGGCATTACGAGGACGGCACCTGGTCTCGGCAGACGACGATGACGTGATCCTGGTGCTGCGATGCGGTGTCGAGTAGTAGGTCGTCTTTCGTTGGGCCAGGCCTCCTGTAGGCCGGGAAGAAATGCTTGTAGGTCTGCATGCAGAGGGGTTGCCGAGTGCCACCCCGGCCTTGCACGTCTGGAGTCAGGGTGCCGCTGTGAAGAGATTGGCAGTGCACGTGTAAACCGAAGAGGATCATTGAAGAGCCCTGCACGCCACTATGTAGGTGTAGCTACGCAACGCAGCTGCACCTGTATTGACGTCAACGCCTCTTAGCGCAAGGCCTAGAACTTCGCATCCGTGAAGAAACGGTATACAGTGGGCCGATGCTTTCATTGCGAAGTGCGCAGTGGTGAAAACACGAAATGAGTGAGCTTGCATGTCGATGCTTTTCCCTGCTCCTTGCCAACCTCTTTGAATAAGTGACCTCTAAACCCATTAGTGTGACGTCACGGCCCCTGAGCTTCGAGGCCTAGTGAGGCATGGGCGGAACGCTTCACATGAAGCGCAAAAAGTATTTTGACTGTCCGCGGATGTAGTCACTCTTATATGCAAGACCAATTCCTTGAAACGCTCGCTAATATGTTCAGTTGGGCTATTTGGCCCCGGATAACAGTCACAGCGCAAACAAGGACGCGAGCACAAATAAAGGTGACAAAACACGGCGCCTTGTTGCGTCTGCTTTCGTGACCTCACGGGTGTTCGTGATGTACAGCTATGTTTTTATGTTGATACTCATCTAGTATCATTTGTACCAGATTTAAAAAAAAAGGTCAGTTTGACTTTTAAGGGACTGTAGCGCACGTTAGACGTGTAAACTGCTGGTATTATTTTTTAGCACACGCTTCACGGTGCCTGATTCGCGATCCTCCTTTTTTTGCAGCTTTCTGAAAGCCCTGCAGCCTTGAGGGCCCCCATTTGAGTCCGTGGGATATTCACGGTGCAAATTTACTGCTCGTGATGCCCCGTGCACAGGACAGCGTATAGTTGGCGGCAGCAAGAAAGCCCATAATAAGGTGATAATACGGCTGAGATCAAGCGAGCCTTTGGGTGCTTACCACATGTTTTGCTACTGCAATCTAGGGTATGTTCAACAAGGTAAGGTGGAAAGCTAAGCATGTTGGTATGAATCCATTGGTACATGACCGTGCGACAGACAAACCACAAAGAAAAGGCATGTTATAGCTAAATACTATTATAGCTGTATTTTCATTTTCTTTCTCCTTTCTTTTTTTTTCTTCTTTTTGCTGCATAGGGGAGCCTATTAGGACTTCTCGAACACTTTTGTCCACTTAGTGGTGACAGATGGGTATACTTATGAGATAATAAAATACTAGTTGCCACCGCCTTCAGTCAAATATGTTTGTCCAATGAAGTCGATGCAGCTGCGTCGTTTTAGTTGAGCGTTACGCAAAAAAAAAAAAAAAAAAAAAAACAAGTAGGTTCCTATCGAGCATAGCGTAGAACATATGCAGGGGGCATTTGCGAGTGAGGTTTGTCTCGACGACACGTACAGTCGGCCGCAAATGTTTACACGACAACGACAAATGCCGGAATTGCCGCGCGACTGGCCGCTCGAGGCACTTTGCGTGTAATCGCGGGCTTCTTTCACGCTCGGAAAAACACTTTTATGAAGCAGGTATTTGGCAACAGAGAACTGTATCGGGAGTTTTTCATGTTGTTCTGCAATTTTCTCATTGACGCTCTTAATCTAATTATAATATTTGAGAAGTTGAATAATTAATGAAGACTAATTATTTAATTAGCCGGAATGCAAAAGATACTCTGAGTATTTCCAAGCGACGGCAAACATCACTTTGATGCTGCCTAGCTACATGGCATTTGCATATATTTAAATTTAGTGCATGATAGTTGGGACACCCTGTATACGCACTACTCAGCCAGCAGGCAATCACAAATTATTTTTCTCACGCGCGCACTTCATCGCGAAAGGTTACTCCATGGACTCCAGGCTTAAGACGCGTTTGCGGTTTCAATGCCGATCGCGATATCGTCCTGCGCATGCGTGGTTGCACTAGTGTCTATATCGTTAACGACACGGAAATAAATGGGACTTTTTCGTTGGCTGGGGTCAATGCGCAAGCTTCGAGACTTTCGATATTTTTTTGGGGTAAACGCCCCACATCACGTGAGTCGATGACTTGTTAAAGAGGGCTTCGTCATCGCGTAAGGGACACTTGAGTGAGCATGCGCACAAAAGGATAGACGACGTGGTGTGAACAACGCAGTTCACGCTAAGGGCCAATACAACCGGCATCTGATAGAATTTTTTTGTTCAAGATTTACAAAGACACATTGCAAAAGTGTTGCCAACGTCACTTTTTCAGCAATCACCTCGGATATCCACCGTATGTATTTGAAAATATTCTGTGAGGAACACTGGCATACGCTTTTAATTCTCCGTAAATAGTGATTCTGTGAACGCATAACGAAGCGACATTTACACCATCAATACTTGTAACCAGGCTTTCAGCAAAGGAGCTATTGTAATGATGCTTATTTATTTTGATACCACACTTCAATATAACCGCTTTGCACGAGTGGATGCCACTAGAAATGTTAAAAAGCTTGGGCTAACTCCAAGAGAATTACTACATCTAAAGGTTCGAGACATCCCACGTTTCTTGTCAAAATATCTCACCTACCTGTCAATTTTTTTCTTAAACAGCACCGCGCATTCGATGAATCGGGCCGCGAACCTGCAAAAAACAATGTGCAGACATTAAAGAGGTCTGAAAGAAAAGCCAAAACAAAGCTCTTGTCAGAGAAAATGCGGCTCTCCGCTTTGTGTGAATTCGTGGTGCTGCTATATTAGTCTTTGGCCCGCGCTTATGCCGTCATATCCGCATTTATGTTTTTTTCTTTCTTTTTTATGGGAGGCGGCACCGCATACAGGAATCAGTATCACTTCCGTATCAATAAAATGAAGCTGCGAAATGGATTTCAGCATTTTCAGTTATACTGTGCTGTTCATGCGGCGTTTTTGGCCGTATCTTCATTTTTTGTACATATGAGTACAACTGTCAACAGTGTGAGAGGTCAGCTATCTGCAGGGTCACTATTTTGTTCGCTTGCTGCGCTCCATATAGTTTGCTAACAGGGCTCCAACTTTATCCAGAGCATTACAACTTGTACTACATAAAAGTTTGATGGGTGTAGGCTGGTGCTTGCTCTTCATTTCGTGCTACTTTATTTTGTACACCATGTAACACGTAATCGCCACGGTAGCCTAGTGGCTATGCCGTTGCGCTGCTGAACTCGAGGTCGCAGGTTCGATCCCGGCCGTGGCGGCCGCATTCCGATACAGGCGGAATGCAAAAACGCTCGTGTACCATGCATCTGGTGGACAATAAAGATCCCCAGGTGATGAAAGTTAATTCGAAGCTCCCCGCTACAGCGTGCGTCATAATCAGATGGTATTTTTTTGCACGTAAACTCCAGAATTTATTAATTTAAGGTAGCACGTCATTGCAAGAAGACTGACCGATGTCACCAATGTCAGTCAGTCAAGTCAATCAATCAATCAATCAACACAGCCGATTACCTGGCCTGGTCCGCGGAAGTGGCGAAGCACTGCTTTGGGAGGAGGTAGAAAGGCGACGAGTTTACAGGAAGTGGCTGACTGTTGTTCAGGTACATGTCGTCCAGCCACAGCTCGGTCACCTGCATCAGAAAGGTGTAACTTGGGATTAGGTGTGACGTTGGACGTGGATGCGCTACACGTTCTCACCGTGCACGGGACGCCGTGCACTTTGGTGTGGCTGAATCGAAAGCATTCTAGCAGCTATGCTCGGCCCACAGCACAGTATTACAGTCGTTGTGTAGTAAAACGGCTGATACACAGAAAACAAACAATCATGCATATAGGCATGTTGAGCATTCTATTAGTGCACTAACACACGCGTCAGCGAACTAACCGCTCATTTCTCTTCTTTCCTTACCTCCTCTCTCTCCCTGTCATCTTTGTGTTCCCTCTTCCCATTCCCTCGGTGTAGGGTAGCCAACCGGACGTTATCCTGGTTAACCTCCCTGCCTTCTGCCTTTCTCTTATTTCCTCCCTTTTTTCCTATGAGCGCAAAAGCTTGGGCGCGGGTCACAGCGTGTAACTGCAATGAAACAGTCGCAGTGACGCCCATGGATGAAAAGTATAATGGTATGCATGGGAGTGGCGGTTTCGTTTGAAAGGGTAAGCTTGACAGCGATAGCAAAGCATAAGAGAAATACACGAAGTAAGGTCCATAGTTTCATCGGCCGTATAAGTTGCAGTAAACACTCGCTTACTATTTAAATTAACAAGCATGGTGTGTGCAAACATGTACGGATCCCACTCGATGACCACGAACGCTCGCTGTCACAACGCTGGTGTGATGAAGAGCACCGACAGCAGGGTGTGAACACTTCGTGCTACCTCTTGCTTCACCGCGTCTCGGAAACTTGAGATTACGTGACCTCAAATACTAGGCCTGTGGTAAAACAGCGCATATAAAGCCACCAGCCATCTCTGCTCGTCCTCAACTTTTCACCCGCCGAAGATTACCTCCAATATACGGCGCATGGGCCGCCTATGTCCTCAGCCGCGCAGATAGCCCCGCGCAGCCACTTCCGGGGTCCGATATTGGACGTGACCTCCAACATTGAGCGCTCGAGAAGACTGAGCGCATCAACCCACCATCATTCTCGACTCACCGTCGCACACTTTTTCTCGCAACCATAGCATACCGCTTGCGGGGTGCGATAAGACCTTATCGCACTTGGAATTTACACGGAACATCATGATGACGGACGCGGTGATGTCGACGGCAGAAGTTTGCCTGAAGTGTCCATATGATTGCTATTGCGATATAAAGTGACTTCGGGAGAGGATGGGTAAGAGAACGTGATGGAAAAAAACTTACGAATGAACTTGAGAATTTTTTAATAGAATAATGCTGTGTACCAAAAGACAGTCAAGCCTAAATGTTTCTATGAAGTGCACTGCAATACGCGGCGGCCAGAGGCTAACTATGAAGAAACACGCAAACTATTACTACAGTATTGCGCAGGGTTTGCAAAGCTCGTGAGCGCGTAAAAGGCTCGCTGATTCGTTGGTGCATTGGCTACGGTCTCGTTGGCTGTCGCAACACGTGACCACCGCCGCCTTTTACGCGCAAATGAATCGGTAAGTCCATCTGCTAAAAAGCTGGATAAAAAATAGCGGAATACAAATGCGTAGCGAAGTATGCATGCTTTTAATTAATGACACTTTACCAGGCTACTAGCTCTGGACAGCTCGCGACAAAAGGCCCACTGCGTATTTAGTGACTTAGTAGTCAGCAGTGCTGAGGAAGAATATGTATTTTCGGAAATTGCTATCCGTTAAACTACTCAATCTCTACAAATACACGGACCATGTTTCGTCCTGCTGTAAAATAAAACAACCATCTACCATTAGTTACTGTCTAAGGAGCTTCCTGTTTCCGCCCCCCATCCCCACAATCCACTTTAGCGGTTGAAGTGCGCACTACTTTCCTTATACTTTAGTTGTTGCAGAGAACGCTATTACGAAGTGGTTACAGAAGATGCTTAATGTTGGAGTTATACAACACGAGCATCAGTATAGTAATCACCTTGCCAAGTGCACCGTAGTAATGGCAACTTATATGACACTGATGAAGCGGGGATTTTGTAGCACATCGCTTAGGTCATGTTCTTCTTTCAGTTTTGAATAAAAGTCAAACTCCTTGCCTTACCATAACGAACGTTGGCGCACATAGGTTTCTCGTCTTAACACCCACAAAAAAACTACGGTCACAGCGCTAGCTCGGTCCCACCGAAGCCTTCTCCTCTTCTGCACGCTCCTCGCCTCTCGTCAGCCAATTATACAAATAAAATATCCTATAAACGAGGAGAGCGTTTGATTAGGCTGTGGAAACAACCTTGCGGGTCACCGCCAGTGCTCGCGTTGGCGGTTAGGTAAGTTTGACGTCAGGATATTGGAATAAAGTCAGAATGTAATAACTTTACGTTATAGCTCCCCAAGTAAAGTGGCGCTGTACACCGAAACTCGTATGTTTATCATCTATCTTACGAAAACAGCATTTTCTAGCTCTACCGTCTGGTGGAAGATTGACTAAATGGCAACGCAAGCAAAGATTGTGTGCCACTGGAACAGATATACTCTCAGCTTTCCGCATGATATGAATCTAATGCGTTCCCGCCAGAGCGACAGCAGTAGCATCAACTTGCTAAAATGAAAACAGTTTTCGTTCTGCTGCACGCACCTTTGTTTACGTTTCATCGATCTTCCTCCTTGCCAGTGCAACGCCATCGCTGCCACTCGACGTTACAGATCCGACGTGGCGGTGTTATTTTCAAGCTAAACACAAATATCGCACGTGCTATTTGCCGAGAGCTCTAATGCGACCAATTGAGACACAAGAAAACAGAACGAAACAGAAAAAGAATGCGGGTGGCACGAATTCATTTATTCATGGGTATACAAAGTATACAAGTATACACTGGCTGCACGTTGTGTACTCGTTACACTCGGTCGATGTGAACCCCGCTCCGAGAAAAGTTTCATTATATGTCTCTCTCGACAATATCTACAGAATTAGAACTCTGCTACACGACGGCAATATTGCTCAGGAAAAGTGAGGACGAATACTCATTAGCGCAAGCAAAAAGAAAGCTGCAATTAGTTTACTTGCATTTGCGTTTGTGTTAATGAAACTAACCCTGTAGTCACCGCGCTTGCTCGATGGCTGTGACGTTCTGCTGGTGACCGCCATGCCACAAGTGTTCGAATGCGGCTACAGTGTTGCAGCTGTGACAGTGTTGCGTGGGCGGTACGCGGGAACGTCCCACGAACTGGCATTTTAACGCGCCTTGACGAAACCCAGTCATTGCGACGTATTCTTTGCAACCGGTCCATCGAAATTGAACTTCCCCAGTCTTCCACTAACGAAGAACACAAAGCTCGACTCTTTCCGCCGAATAAAATTGTAGTATAGAGCACACCTATTTCATTACGCAACATAAAAATGATATGTTTTTTAGAGATCGGTCTTGTGCATTGTAGAACAGTTTGGAACGCACAGAAATGTTCATGAAATACGAATCGAATGATATCATTTCATATGCTATAAATTTCACATTCATAACTTTTCGTGATAATGCCACTCAACTTACCACGAGAAAATATTCCCACTTTTGTAGTGTAACTGATGTCAAAGCCTCATTGAAAGTGCCCGCACTCTAGAAGCGAAGGCTTATCACGCTACTCTCCCACTTCCACAGGCTTTATCACAATGATTCGTCGATCTCAGTATCCCATATCATACTAGCCCATCTCATTTTTTCACTCTTGGATCACACATTTAAAGTACAGCCCATGTTCGTGCGCCCCCTGACATGTTTCGTAATTCACCCCTATATCTTACTACTTAATGTTGGAACCGATTGCCGACATACGTTGTAACTGTGCGTGATCACGATTCAATTATTAACAAATTGAAGCACCTGTTCAATATAGAGTTAATTTTTTTGGTTACCTTTGTCGCACTCGTGCTGATTATTGTATTGTATTGTATATACGTCGCATTGTTTTGACTATTGTATCGTGTGTCATATTGTTTGAACTTATGACACACGTTCTTATTGCCCAAAATTACGCTGTGATCGTAACACCTCTAAATTGTGGTTTCTCTTATGTAATTCCCGCAAGGGTTCTTAGGGTATACGAAATAAATGAATAAATAAATAAATAAATAAATAAATAAATAAATAAATAAATAAATAAATAAATAAATAAAAGAAAAATGCAGTCAGTTCCACGAAGTGAAATCTGTCGAAACAGTGGAGCTGTGGCCATTCTGTTGCTGCGATTGTCGCGTGCGTTTCTTTTTTTTTTTTTTTTTTTTTTTTTGCTGTGGTAGTCTTCGTTTTAGACCGAAGGAATGACCACATCTCCGCTGTTGCGACAGATGGCGTTCCATCCCCTGCAACGCGCTAGGAACCGCGTCGCCCGTGGACGCCGACGCGTCCCATCCCCCGCAAGTAGCACCGTTCGGACCAGCCAAGCGGCCGCCAATGCACAGCTTCGCTGTGGTCGCCTCCTCCCCTCAGAGCGCGCCCACTCATTGGTCGCCTCCGCCACCAGCGCGCCTCTCCTCCTCTGCTGGTCACGTGACCTCTCCGGCTCTGCTCCTGCACGTTGGTGGCCGCTATCGCTGGCGCACGCTCGACTAAGAACAACTCCGCTGTCAATACATAAATAATATATAGAGGGTGTCTCACGTAACTTTAGGCAAACGTTAAGTATATGAAAATGCCATGTACCTGAACAAGAACGAGGTAATGTTGTTTGCCGTCGCTTGGAGATACTCAGATAATTTTTCGCATTCCGCCTAACTACATAATTAGTCTTAATTAATTAATCAACTTCTGAAATATTATAATTAGATTAAAAGTGTTAATCAGAAAATTATAGAGCAACGTGAAAAACTCCCGATACAGCTTTCTGTTGCTCAATACGTGCTACATAAAAGTATTTTTCCGAGCGTGAAAGAAGCCGCCGAATACATACGCAATATGCCTCGAGCGGGCCAGTCGCGCGGCAATTTTGCGTGTATTCAGCGGGCTTCATTCACGCTCGGAAAAACACTTCTGTGTAGCACGTATTGCGCAACAGAAAGCTGTATCACGAGTTTTTCATGTTGCTCTACAATTTTCTCATTAACACTTTTCATGTAAATATTATATTTGAGAAGTTGATTAATTAATGAAGGCATAACATAATCTGAGTTTCTCCAAGCGATGGAAAACAACATTACCTTGGTTCAGTCCAGCTACGTGGCATTTGCATATTTTTAAATCTTGGTGCATGATAGTTGATGATCATGATGGTGCATGATCCAGTATACACCCTGTATACTGGATGCTTCCCGTTGCCTTGACTCACTTTTCTTTGTTACAAATTCGCATAAGTAAATATTATTACGAAGGTATACCCTAAAGCGTGCTTTTCTGCTTGAATATCATTGCAGCGGAGAAGCCAACTTCCGCTTATGCTTACGTCTTGCATGCGTTTATGTCGGCTACGCGTCCACTCACGAGGGAGAGGCTATTAATGTGCATTGCAAGTTCTATATGCAGGCAACCGACGGCATGCATGCACATTTGTAGATGGTCACTACAGGCATTATACCACACAAGTGCGTTTGCGACTGAATCCTTGTGAAGGAACCAAATTGTCATTCACAGGAAAGTAACACAAAGCTACAAGGGAAACACCACACGGATTCCTCATAAAGAAAGCTTCGCAGTTGAAGAAAAAAAATTTCCTTGTACCGCAATTGAACCAAGCACCACCGCCTTTCCGAGGAAGTCGTTCCACCAAGTTAGCTGACCAGGATCTTATTAGGTAGCAAGGCGAAGGCGAATTAATCGAGAGCTGGAACTTAATGAAAAAAAAATAGGTTACAGTGAACTAGGATTATAATTCAATGTATGCAGGGGAAGAAAGAGGACGATGAAGACGATGGCGATGATAAGAGACAGTTGACGAAGTGCAAAGGCTTTTAGAGTCGTCCGTCTACACCAAACTCGAGCAGAAAGAGCATAACTGTTCGCAGCGCCAAGAGAGCAGTTAACCAGACGCCACCACGCGTGTGGCTACGTTCCAGGGCCACTATCACTGTTTCCGACCAGGTACGCTTGCGAAGGCGCACCAAGGAGGTTTACATTGACTGCTGCGGGCATGACGAGAGGTTTTTATGTTACGCATGCCCCGTATTTGGATAGAGAGATTGGACTTGGGCCCGAGCTGCGGGTTGCTCGCCAGAATGAGGCCCGTATATGTGCGTATGAAAAATGCGGGCAGCACCAAATGGGGCCTGCTTAGAAAATACAAAATCGAAGACTGCCATTTGTTGTTAGGACTTTCGTTCAAATGCTGTTGGCTGTTCATATCCAACTTATAAAAGGAGCGGTGCAGGTGAAAAAGCCTGTGCATTATTTCGGAAGAGAGAACCACCCGCATGGGTGGCAAGAAACCGTGCCGCACCCGGAGGCCATATGAGCCCTTATATTGCGACATCGTTTTGGATAACCAGTATGTCCACTTATGAACGCTATATATATATATATATATATATATATATATATATATATATATATATATATATATATATATATATATATATGTATAATGAAAGCATGTAGGAAAAAATAAAAAATAACAGGACTTTACTGCCGTTCCGGCCGGAGTCCAGCCTTCATCACGAGAGATGAGGGCCGGACGCCGGCCGGAATGTCAGTAAAGTCGTGTTATTTTTTTTCCTCAGTGCTTCTATTTTTGAACAATATATATATTGGCAAGCTCCGTGCAAGTTATTCTTAAAAATACCCTCACATTTCTGGTATGTATGTAAAGTTCCCTGTGGAAAAAAAAAATTGATAGTCGATGTTTCGTCTTGCCCTTCTGTGTATGTTCTCCTGTTTCGCGATTCAGCTAATAGTTTATCACGACTACGTAAAAACTGGCTTACATTCTTTTAATTTATGCGCTTGGTTAATAACGTTCTTAACTGCTTCAATTAATCCTACTTGAAGGCATGCCCATTGCGTATATTCTTGCGCTACGCGTTCTCTTTGTCGGACTGCATGTACCAAGCACAATCTTTTAAGAGTGGCATGTTTTGTCGGGTCGCGATTCTTGTGTCTCGGCAGCGCAGGCAAGCAATCTGTTGTCCGCCGTTAGTATGAACTGCGTAAAAAGGCTCCCTTAAATCTTAAAGATTAGCAATTCCACGTAAGAGGCTTTCCCATGGTATACCGTGCACGCCGGCGCCGCGGCCACTCAGACTGTTCGAACGTCAACACTGTCTCTTTCACATTAATTTAATTTTACGCTCTACAAAACCAATTGTGCGCTGGCTAAAGGTGTCTCTTCTTAATTCTTTATCCTCAAACGACCCACGTTCGTGGCATTAGCCGAGCGGAACAGAGCAAGCTCTCGAACTACGTCACAATATTTAAAGCATTGAGAATGTTCCGCAAAGTGGTTTACGGTATATCCCACTGCCTTTACGGTGCAGGCGACAGTCCTTTATCGAGATAGGTTCACTGCTGTTCTAGGGAGCCGAAGTACCACTCATTCTCAGCCGCGGTGCAACCCCAGGGGACGTATTCTCGGGCGATCGCTTTCGGCGATATCCATTTCAGTGCGCGCTTATTGGCTGGTTGAGCAAAACCAGATGGGCCGATTGGCTGGTTGAGCCCTGCGTCACGCGAAGGCGATAGAATCGCCGAAAGCGATCGTCCGACAATAGGTCCCTGGGAGTCAACCCTGTCACTGCTGAGACGATACATAGTGCTTACGCTGCAAGCTGTGGACCCGAAAAGCACGCATGTACACGAAAGGTGCGCCACATTCTTCACATTCACACATTCTTCAAAGTCCCCAGATTCCAATCCAGTAAATATGCACGTGTTACATGACTCATTATTGCCGTTTTTGTCCCTGCCAGTTTTTCTGAATAAAAGAAAAGGGAAAAAGAGAGAGAAATAGATAAAAAAGTAACTGCAAACTTTTGTTGCGATAACCTCAAGTCAGTGGTTGGCACTCCCGGCCGTCTTCCACAGTTCCTGTGACTCTCAGCTCAAAAGCTGCATTCGCCTGCTCCCATTGCGTAAAGTGTCGACGGTGTAAAACTATGGACATCGCATAACCTCTGCGCTTAGGCATTAGGTACCAGTGCAGTAAGCGGGGCGGCGTGTATAAGTAGCAGTGGTTCAAATTTCTGCAGCAACGAATACATGCTAATTATAGCGCTCAATATTATTCTTTTTTTTTCTTTTTTTTCAGCATCAGTGCTTTCTTTTTTTTGCGTTCTTAGAATTCACGCGGCTCAGTGTCTTCTGTGGCGCCAAACCTGCCGGCGAACAAAGTACACTCAAAGCTTCGTCCCCCGGCAGCCTCCGTTGTGCGCCGTGTCACGCACACAGTCCACGAAGGCGGACACACAGTTGCGGGACCACACTGCTGCATGTTTTTAGACCACGCTTTTGTGGCTGCTGACTAAACACAGCAAGCGTCCAATTAGCGTGTAAAGCTTGAAAATAATCCTTCAGCGAAGCTCGTTGCAACGGGACAAAGGGCAGTCTGCTGCAAGCGGAGATTTTAAATGGGGGGCACGTGTCGTGCACAATGCTGACGCAAGGGCGCGCCGTGTGTGTATATATGTTGTAGCGCTTTTCTCGACTGCGTGGATGGCGAACCGTCGCCGCGACCTCGCCCGCGTTGCGTAGAACGAGCAGGCCGTAGTTGAGGGAGAGCGCGGAACGTGCCCAAGTGGTCGGAACGAGAAGCGAACGTTCGTGGCGGTCCGTGTAATCAAAACTTTCCGCCCGTTCACGATGAAAGTTAGGACGCGAGTGCACGCGGAGTTGGTTGTTAGAGATATATGCTGAGTCGGAGGAACGAGATGCCCGGATGCGAGGCCACTCGCGACGTTGATTACTGTGATTCGTGGGAACGCTGCATTGCACTATTTCAGTACGAAACTCCTGCAGGTTTGCCAGACTGTCTGGAAATGTGGCGCAACTTAGGCGCCATAATGGGTCTTCCGTTGGGAGACGGTCATGGAACATGTGGAGCCACTACGGCGACTCGCGACGAACCAAAACGCGCTTGGCGCACCCTGATAAGGCGGCAGTAGAAATAATAATAAAAAAATGAAAAAAATAAGGCTTTGTAGGTGCAGTAGAACCCCTGCTGTTGTAAAACAACCTGAACCGGACTGAGCAATGAGGAATATTTGATGCAATGGAAACTGACGCGGCGCGCACGTGCTATCGCTCTTGTTGAGCGACGTGATGCACGTGCCAGCCGTTTCGATGAGCTTGTTGGTGTTGGCACGACAGCAGTATAGGCGTGTGGTTTGCCAGAATTTCGAAGTTTCATTGGACTCTTAGCATAGTGTGCGTTTTTGTGCGCGCATGTGCGTAAATGTAATGCAAAAAGTGTTCGCCCTACATCACTGACATTATTTCCGTTTATTAAAAAAGAAAGTACGATAGTTGCCTAATGGATGCGTCGCACTGTTGGGCTGGGATACCGAGGATTTATTCATTCATTGAATCCTTCATTTCTTTTCAATTTTTTTAGGGGGCCTGAAGCGATGTCAGACAGGAACCTGTCTGTCTCACATTATTAACTCAATAATTGCCTAATCAGAACATTATTCAATGTCTAGATATTACCCCTATTTTGCTCGACATTCATGTGTCTTGGCAATACTTTCCGAGATCGTCCAAACCTTTCGTAAACTTTCATTTCAAGTATTACAAAGTTGTAAAAAACGGAAAAGTTCATGCTCTGCCTCAAGTCCTCTGTCACCAAGTCGAGTGTGTAAAAGACAATGTCAGCTTTAGTAGGCAGGTCACGCGTTTCTTAAAAGCAAGTTCTCCTCTTGCTGCCATAGCCACTCTTTCTGAACGCTCGAAAACGTCCATCACTTTCAGTCCGTACAAGGTAGCAGAAAACAGAAAGTCGTTGGTATACATTACATTCTAAGAGTAGTCGTGGGTGTGCCTTATGTTCTATGTTACACAGATCTATAACGTTAGGTAGTGGTCACAGGGTCAACGTTATGTTTACCGCCGGCAATATGTTAGGAAAGATAGCCATTGCTGAGCAAGGAATGAAATAGTGGCTGAAAGGAAATAGAGCACCTGACAGGTGTTACATAAGACATACTGAAAAATTCGTATGGTGTCGTATCGGAATAGTTTATAAAACTATTTTTAGCTATGGCCGCTTTTATATAGGGCAGACAGGTCACTGACATTTTAGAGATTACATGAGCAGAATTAGATGATTTGATTAGCATCTAATTGCAGATTAGCATCTGATAAGATTAGCATCTAATCATCTAAATGATTAGATGAGCATCTAATTAGAGATTAGATGAGCAGAAACGGTTGTTGACCGTGGAATTCAGTCTGACCTTCCCGTGTAGTAGTAGTACTGATTGCTTGTTTATACTAACGAGAAATAAAAGGAAAAGGAGGGGCAAGAAATTACTGCTGTCCGCACTGTAACTGTCTATAACCATTGCTTATATCTGAGCGGCAGTCACCATGGGGGGAATGGTGGTATGGAAGTACCTCCAACACCCCCCCCCCCCCCCCCCCCCCCCTGCTAAGACAGGGAAATAGGATAGGACAAGGAATGAGGATAGGGAAAGGACAGGGAAAGAAGATAGCAGAGACGATAAAGAGGGGAACTATTTTCATATATACAACAAAACCACTAGGCAAAGCTTTCACGATAGTTCGCTTGTGGCGAGTAACTCCTTCAAGAGAGTTCCCCATCTAGCCCAGTACAATGCCTCTCTCACGAATGTAAGTATACTGCCATTTTTAAAGATATTGTAGCTCTATAAAGATACACGAATCCCGAAGTGCGTCTTAAGGTCTAAACGTGTCATATCAAAAAATGTGATAGCCAACCTTTGCTTATCCTTCGTAAAGAAGAATTGTCATTCTTGCACCAATATCTGTCGAGCGGGAACTCGTTGTGTTCATGATGGACGGACTCACACTGCCTTCCCGAAAGCATGCGTCGATGAGTTTTTTTTTTTCTTCGTCTACTTTTCCGACCTAGTGACTTTTCAGTTGATAGCTGGCATTTGTGTTGTCATTTTCCTTCTTTCTGTGTCCGCATTTTCCACGTCTTATGTTTGAAAATATTAACCATTGATCAAAGTGTAAATGTTTAAATCTTAGTGCACGGCGCAGCTATCGTGCACCTTTTAGTTTTGTAACCACAGACAGCCCGAAGCAGGTGCGCATGCTAGTAGTTTCATTTTGCATTAATGTCACCTCCCCTATTGCGTTCAAGCTCGCCTTGAACGCATGGTGCCAAAAAATACGGTGAGGGGCCATAGTTACGATTATGTTAGATGTCTTACACCGCGTAGCCGCTACAGCAGGGTATTTTCAAATAACAAACGTGGGTAGCCGGTGGCAGCAAAGAGAGGGAGTCGCTCGGTTCGTTTGGTTTTGTGACACGGCCTTTGTTTTTTAATGCATTTCAAGTTCTCTCCTGCACGCGACTAAATGCAAAAAAAAAAGAAAGAAAGAAACCAGATGAAATACGGACAAGAAATAAGGAAACGGGAGTCCTAGAGATATGAGAGATCTGAGACGTGACCCACCGTCGCTTTTGCCATATGCTTTTTTTTTTTTTTCATCTGTTTTCCGAATTCTCGGGCTTCTCTCTGCGGGAGAAGACATGAATGAATGATGTTTCGCCGTGCCCTGTCGCAGTGTAAGAAAGCCCAAAATGAAATGCATTAATTTTTTTGCGCACTTTCCTATGGTGAAGCGAATGCTTTTCGAAGCATTCTCCGCGCAGACTGTGGTGAAACCAGTGCTTATAGAAACTACTATGGAAACTCTAGATGACCATCCAACGATTTCTCTCCATTTTCCGCACCGGGTGTGTATACGGACAGCTCGCGGTATTGACCGTGGCGGGGGTAGAATTCGCGAGCCTTACGGATTGCGGGCCGGTCACTGAGGTTTCCGAGAACTCTGATAAAGTGGCGTACAAGAACGATCGGCCAGCGCGAAAGGCATTCTCACCTCGTTATGACGCCCAGCGACGTGCTGACACGAACTAAAGTACTAAAGCGCTTCCATGACCAACGTCGTGCGCAGCAGCTGAACTTATTCTTCCTCTATAAAACAGTGAGCTCTGCCGGAGCGATATGTCAACGCAGGCTGAGTACTATATGTTTGTCATATTGGCATTTTCTGTTCTCCGGGAAATGTAAAGTTTAATTTAAATGGAGAATTCTGTTTTCATAGCGCGGCCATCATCCCGGGAAAGCTCGTTTGAAATCGTGGATAGCAACCAACGTTAAACGAACGAGAAGAGACGAAAACAATCAATAAAAACAAGTAAATACCATCAACCGAGGAACTCTGTATGGAACAAAGACGCATTATTGCCTAGGGATTTTTTTTTAGCCTGGAGGAGGTGAGGCAGGACGTGGAAATAGAAGGTGCGGAAGGGAAGGTGTTGCTGGAAGGCTGCGAGACAGCGCCCCCCCCCCTCCTCCTCCACATAGCGAGGAAAAAAATAGGGGGGGGGGGGATAGGGGACGAGGAGAGTGAGCGTCGAGTTTCGTCTGAGCGGCACGTCTCGCGCGGCTTATGAGAGCTCGTCGATGATTCTGCCCCGTCGCCTGCCTTATTTACTTTTCAGTATCACCCCCAGCACTCCCGCCCCACATACTCCCCCGCTCCCCTCCCGCCAAGCTCCTCATCCTCCCACCGGGACCCGTCCTCCTTCACAAGCCCGCTTATTCGCCCTCTGCGCGAACGTGACGGCGGCATGCAAGATCAAATATGCTAATTAGCGGAACGCGCGTGCGCGCGCATCGTGCCAGCCACTTGCAGAGCCCGGGAGACTCCCGGAGGGAGCATGGCGGGGATGAGGGGAGACAATATATGTAAATAAAGTGGGCGGCCAGACTTTGTTGAGCCGTCGTCGAAGACGAACAGCAGCAGCGCGCGCGCGCGTCGGGCGCGATGGAGTACAGGAGGCAATCGTTGTCACCGGTGCAATGCTCTACTTTTTCGTTGTTGGTATTCTTGTTTGAACGGGTATATCCGCGGACGCCCGTTTCACGCATGTATTTGTTTAGTCTCAGGCCGTTTAGGCTGGAGCGCGCCCCCTGTTCAATGGAGAAACCGGGTTTTCTGTCGAGATGGGTAGCAGTTTTGCGTGGCGAACGCGCATTTTGTTGGAAACTCCTTAGGGCTTTTATGTGCCGAGTCAGGAGGACGACTAGGAAATTGTTTCGAGAAAAACGGATAGTGCACTGAGCTCTCTGAAGGAAGTTGCGTGCTAAATACTCCTGCGGGATGTGTACGATTAAAATATTGCAGTTTATCTACCGCGCCAGGAATAATGCGATGACAACACGCTCAATTCTTCAGAAAAACAGGTTGATTAACCGGCCTCCATACCCCATTCGTGAAGCATAAAAATACACATGCACGCCAGCAAGCAAGCAAGCAAGCAAGCAAGCAAGCAAGCAAGCATGTATGTATGTATGTATGTATGTATGTATGTATGTATGTATGTATGTATGTATGTATGTATGTATGTATGTATGTATGTATGTATGTATGTATGTATGTATGTATGTATGTATGTATGTATGTATGTATGTATGTATGTATGTATGTATGTATGTATGTATGTATGTATGTATGTATGTATGTATGTATGTATGTATGTATGTATGTATGTATGTATGTATGTATGTATGTATGTATGTATGTATGTATGTATGTATGTATGTATGTATGTATGTATGTATGTATGTATGTATGTATGTATGTATGTATGTATGTATGACGACCCAGTGACTTCATAGTAGTTGGTGACTACCAGCAGAAGGAATATTACAGAGCGAAGAAACGCTTGTTTGCAAATATGTTTTCGCCGATGGAAAGTTTAGTACGCGCTGCGGTGGCTCACTGGTTATGGGACTGCGCTGTTGAATGTACGAGGTCGCGCATTCAATTTCGGGCCACGGCGGTGCATTTTTTATGGAGGGGCAATGCAAAAAACCCCCGTGTACCGTGTTTTTGGTGCACATCAAAGAATCCCAGGTGGTCAACCTTAACCAGTGGCCATCCAGTACGGGGTCCGTCACAACCCACTACGCAGTTTCGGCACGTTAAACCCCACGATCTAATATTAATGCTTAGTTCCTCATTCGCTCACCGGAAGCCCGATGTCCGCAGCAGTAAGCGTTGCTGCACTGAGCGGCAGCGCCAAAGTTTGATCGAGTTTGTTCACGCGCTTGAAGCGTTAGTACAACTCCTCTTCTTCAGCTTTTTCATATTTATTTATCATTGTTTTCGTTTTGTTTCGATAATGCTGACGGAGGGTGCTTTTGCGCGGGTATACACGACCTTATTGCGCAGGGTCGCTCATCGTATAAGGACAACTTTGGAAGGAAACAACGGAGACAACCGCTCTTTTATACAGTTAGCTCTTCCGTCCCCGTTCTTTGCCCGTTCACGTTGCCCTGCAATCGCTATTTTGTGTCCCCATCCTCAAGGCTACCTCCACCATAGGTACTCGAGCCTCCCGGTCTCCGCTGCCGTCCACTCGAACACGTCTGGCACGCAGACCGAACGCGGCACTGCGCCTCGAAATCCGCAGAGCAAAAACACGCCGCTCGCAATGCCTGGGAGGGCTTGAAAAAAGATCAAGCTAACGAACCCTAAAATGAGCGTTTCCGCCCCCCGGGGGCAAAAAGGGCTCGGCGGTGGCCGGCGCTGTCTAACCCCCCCCCCCCCCCCCCCCCCCCCCCCCCCTATTCCCTTCCGCAGCGCCTTTCCAGTTCACGTTTTGTCACCCCACCGACAAGCCGCCCGGCACTCGTCAATGCTTGACCCCTCCTCTCCCCTTCCAAACCCCAACCCCGCAGCCCCTTACTCACCGAGGGCCTCGTTTGTTCTGTGCGGTTCATGCGTCTTGATTGTGTGCGTAGTTACTTCACTAGCTGCTCCCTTGGTCACGTTTCTTACGCGCGTTTTGTTTGCATTTCGCCCCCGGCCCGCACGGGGTGGTCGTTTAGATATATACCTAGAAAAACGGAGAGAGGAGCGGGGGGAGTGAGTGACGGTCGTCCTTCTGCAGCAGAGCGGCGTGCTGCTGTTGCTGGTAGCGGTGGAGGTGCGGTGGGCACGCGGGGAGAGCCTTGCTTCTTCGAGGGCACCCCCTCGTACTCCTTGCTGTGGAAAGTGTTTCATTTATCTGGAGGCTAATCAAATTGTCCCTCGCTGTCTTGCGCTGGGTTCGTTTTCCTGGAGCTTTCTTTTTTTTTTCTTCTGTCAGTTCATTTCGAGCCTGGATGTCCTCAGGGTGTGCTTTCGCGAGCGCCGTTCGTTTAGACTGCAGACTCAAAAATAAGTAAAAGAATAACAATCCAAAGTTTACGAAGGCCGACATGGACGGTTTACGCGAGGCGAGCAGGATAAAAAAGATAAAGCGCAAGAAATGAAGGGGCGCCTCTTGTCCCGCTTTCCACCGCTTCTGATTTCATGCTCAAGCGTTCGGTAGCCCACAACTATATACACGGGCGAACGCATAACAAAACCGAGGGAAGAAAAGTTAGAAGACCACGAAAGATGAAGAAAAGAAAACAATGAGGAAGTTTGTTATTACAGCGCCGTTTTCGTTCGCCAATTGTTCGCACTCTTCATTACTCACCGACTCGTTTATTACGTGCGATGTGTTTCGGTTTTGCCGGTCATGCACTTTTTTTATCATCGCCCAACTTGGTTCGCGTTCTGATACTTTTTTTTGTTTTTGCTTATTTTGCTGCGGTCACCACGCTTCGAGCTACGCCACTGTCGTTGAAGCCTTCCACTGTATACCGATACGCCACCTCGCGTGCGTCGCACGTGAAGATGTTGCAGTTTTGAATTCAAATTTTGTCAGCAGGAGTCTTAACGCTGCCCATCACAAAATGCAAAAGGCCGCTCGACCCTGTAGAAGAGAAAAGAGGGCGTTGCCAGGTAGCTCACGTAAATAGCCTTCTACGCCGCACGCCATGCTTCAGAAATGAGCGGTATGGAGCTAGTAGCATTGGATCTCCATTAAGGCGTGCGCACCGGTAATTTCCGTTGGATCTCCATTGCGCACCGGTAAGTAGCGTTGGATCTCCATTGCGCACCGGTAATTTCCTTGCGCCGTGAATCACCCGGGACTGTACGCCACATATAAACTGACAATTTCTTTCTGCGGCGCGAAATTTTTGCGCGTTAAAACACGAAAGCCCTTCACAAGTTGCGTCGCGCTTCGCGGGTTATTGTGCGATTCTGCACGCGAGCATGCAGAAATGACTGCCTGTGCACATGTACACTTTTTCCTATGACAAAGCTCTACGAGAGGTTCGTTCTCCTTGGGCGTGACAAGCTCAATATTGATGGAAGTCGGCCCTGTTAAGGTTACCATTCACGTTACATTACTGTTAAGTTCATGATAAATATGATCGAACTTTTAGTAATAAATTCTGATTCTGACGAAAGGCGCAACTGTTTATTTACAATCAACAGTCATTGTATAAGTTATGCCTTTGCATGCCTAAATAGATACTTCCTTATACAAAATTTGAGCTGGACACTTCCAGCGGGACACTTCCTCTTTGAACGGGACCTTTAGCTAGCAAACATTCGGTTTTGTAGAGAGTGTAAGAAAATACTGTTTATATGTTATTACGTCTAGAAGACGTAAGATTGCGCATCATACTTTTAAGGTATATTGTGGAAACGGGTAAAGTTGTGCCTTGCGCCATTTCATCTCTTGCAGGTATACTACCCACGGCTATTTTGTTCGTTCACGAGGCACGTTTCATTATGCGGTTTCAAAACCAAGTTCCTGGAAAATAACCTCGAGAACCCTTATACTTTTGTTGATAGACTGGGGATACGTGGAGGACATGTTCGGCTCGATGCCCGAGGCATATTGGACGCCAATGTCGTGCGAAAAAGCACTGTGTTTGCTGCTCGTACTTGTGTCGATCGAACGCGTGTTGCCTGTGTCTGTAGCGTTGCAAAGACCATGCTGGACACAAATGCATGACTGTTTCATTCAAGAATGGTTACTACGATTTTTTTTTAAGTCTACAGCGGCTTGGAGGTTGTCGCGGTGGTTTAACTGGACGTCGATACGGTTGCGTGATGACCCGTGAAGAAGTTCACTCGCGCTGTCCCGAGTATATTCACACGATGACCACTTTTTATTTTTTTTTATTTTGCGGTTCTGCGTGCTGAAAGCGTGATCTGAATAAAGAGGCACCGTAGTGGGGGGTTAATTACAAGATATTACGGAATACACGAGTCTTTTTTTTCGGCTGCTGTGGCTGGGATCGAACCCCGCGACCTCCTGCTCAGCAGCGCAACGCCACATACCTTAATCACTGAGTTACTGCGATAGATGGTGCACCAAATTCCGGGCATGACGTGGCTCTGTGAGGCCGAATCACGCTGCGCACAAGGACACGCCGTATGCGATCTGCTAGCGGCGTGATTCGTTGCAGCGCAGCCGCGTCACATACGTCGGCGCACTCAGTCATTGGTCAGATCCGTCTTGCGAATCCAGATCCCAAGGAAATTTCCCGTGGTTAAAGAGGAATGGCTTTTCTTGACATCCTCTAATAATTTTTTAAATATTTGTTACAATAAAAACATTATATTCTATTGACTGTTGGGAGCGAACTTGTTATTTAGCCAATCGATTTTATTACACAAAAATTGTCGTAGGTTGGAACATTTCAAAATAAATTAAAAACTAACTAACTATAACTAACTAAATAACTAACTAAAAATAAATAAATAAGATAAGCAAATAAATTTATACCAATGAACTGAATTTACTGCAATATCTAAACAGCAGAAAGCTGATATATTATACACCGCTTTGGAACAAAACACTAATTTGTGAGCAATACTTTACGCAGAACTAGCGTAAACAATAATAAATTCGCGTAAGCTGTAAAGTAACATCCCATGTTGGTCCGCTGTAGATGATCTGACATAATTGTGACTGTTAGTTTTTTTAGGGGATAAGTAAGCAGTTATAAATACATTCTTCTGCGGAAAAAAATATTGCAGGTCCTAAGCAAGTTATCATCGTAATTAGATCGGCAGAGTTTAGTTTTCTGTCCTAAATTCAGTGAACATCATTCAAAACGTTTCATTGCTTGTCTAACAGCATTTCTGCTTTTCACATGTATTGCAACTGGAAACTCTAAGTAGGCCGGCCACGAGCGAAAGCTTCCTTTTAAGATGTGTAGTGGATTTAATTAACCACGGGCACAGTTGGATAGGCTCAAAGCACTTGCCTCGTGCTACTCCTTCTCTCTTATATATGGGCTAAGGTGTTTTGGGAGATGAAAATTAATCGAGAATACGGATTAATACAATTTTTGATATCTTGCATGAGGTTTGTGTGTGCTCACTTCTCAAGATTTCGTTGTAAATATCTAGTAAAATTCTGTATGTCGAGGACCAAGGTTGACTAAGGTCACTTTGTCGGGGCCAGGTGCCGTTCCTTTCTTCGCAGCAGAAAGAGCACTCTTGAGCTCCCCTAATTGAAAATCAAAGTCGAAATCCGGCGATTCTGATTGTAGCCAATTTTCAACCGCAGTTTCAGCTATAGTCGGATTGACATCTTTAATTCTTGTCGGTTGGCAAAATAACTTGGTCGAGCAAGGAGTGCACATGAGCTCTTAAAATAAAGCAATAACCCATTGAACTCGCGCACCGTAGAAAAAAAGGACAGCTTGCCGTATAAATTTTTTTTATGCTTCGTACGCAACGACGCAGTTGACATGCGTATAGCGAAGCCTAGTGCATGTACCAATGTAGGCTTAAACCCGCGCCCTGCGGTACTTGTCTCTGAATGCGAGATCTCCCCGCCCCTTTCTAAGACTCGATCGCCGTGCTGAGAACAGGCGCGCAGCGCTACAGCGACGAAAACGTCAACGCAAACGAAATTCTGCGCAGGCGTAAACAAACACACTTTGCGCACGGAGCAACACGCACCGCGGCTACACACGGGCACGGATGGGGAATGGAGGATGGGGAGGTGGGGAAGGAATATGCGAGAACGCCGGCGGCGGTGTCTGCGCGTGTGCGCCCCGGATTAACTACAGGCACGTGTGGGCAGAGACGGCCCTCGGCAGTCGCCGGCTAGCACAAGCGTGCACCGCCAATTAATGAGCACCTAATTAAATCAGCGCCGCACGAGCGCCGCGTCTTCATTTGCATGCGACGTTCTCATCGGCGTGGTGTTTCGTTTCTGTTTTTTTTTTTCTTTGATCCTGTCGATTCCTCCCGCTCGCGCGCATCCTGCGGTGCTCGTCATCGCGCTTTGCCGGTCGCTGATTCTGCCTACGTGGTCCGAAGGTGTAATTCTTGTAGCGGGCTTTAGGCGTACCGGGAACGCTACTCGGTTGGCCTTGCTGCTCTATAGTTTGCGGACATGTCACTCCTGTACAGCCGTGGTTCGAGAAACGCCGTGCTATATATATCTAACGCGGTGTTTTGCTAACGGTGTTTTGCTAACGAGTGCTTGCATGTAGGAACAGATTATCGCACTCAGTTATTATCTTCTCGTGTGTCGTAATTTTCGTTTCACGTATTTTCCACGAAAGCCGCAGGCCAATACAGCAGAGTGCACGTGACAGATGTGCGTGCGCAGTGGAAGCGCGAGTCGGGAGGGATTACTACGCATGCGCCGCACTCGCGACGACTCGCAAACGCGAGCACTGACGGCTATGTGCCCGTGCGTTGCTATACAACGCTCGGCGCCCTTGAAGAGAGTAACTATATTGCGACTTCGGCTATTGGGCAATTTCTCTTGATGATGAGTTACTCCCGAACGAAAGCTCACCGTGCACATGCACACCCCTCCAATTTTTTAGCACACGGGTAAGCGGTCGGGAACGTTTAGCGCCGGTCCTGTCACAGCTCCTTCGTCGCTCTCAAGCACCTTTGTCAGACGCCGTACTCCAGCTGAGAGGATACGTTCAGTTGAGGGGAAATGACGGTAACGTAAACATTCTGCTCTTTATATCTCCGTTATCATTAGGTAATTAAAAAATTATTGGGAATATAATAATTGAGAGGCATCACTGTAATTCCTGCTCGCAGAAATACATCCCGCTGTAAAAAACAGGTGCAGCAACAAATAGTTGCATACTCGCGCTTCCTGTCACACGATCCAAGTGGAACCCGCCAGGTTTCCTGCATACCCGTTGGCACCGCCTGGACCCCATCCCTCCTACACTGCATTCCAACTGGACTATCTCGAACCAAGGCAACTGTTCTCTGCCGAGTGTAGCTTGGAATATCTTTGACGAATACGTTTGCTTGCCGCCTCGGTATGGTTGTCAGTACTGTCTGTCAAGATTGCAGCAGTAAGGAAACCCTCGAACATGTCTACTGTCATTGTCATCGCTGCAGTCCCAGAGACAGTCACTCGCGACAGCGTTGGCACGCCTCGACAAACGGCCGCTTTCTGAGCAGACGATCTTAGAGTGCCGGTTGATGCGGTCTTCACAGCAGAGGGCGACGAAGGCACAAGTGCTGTTCCTCCGGTCAAGCGACCTAGTTGAACGACTGTGACACTCTCGCGTTCTTCTATGGGTGTGCGTATGTTGTTTTTTTTTTCTCCCTATCTCTGCATGTGTTTTCGTTTTTTATCTTTCTGTCTCCCCATACCTCTACCCAGTGTGGAGTAGCAAACTAGATGTTTATCTTCCAGGTAACCTTCCCGCCTTTCGCGTCTCATTTATCTCTCTCGAAGAAAATGCTTTGCAGGTGCCATTTAATCTTCTAACGGTAGAATATGAACAGCCATACGCATAGCGGATGGTAAACAGCTTGGTCTAGAAAGGTACTGCAGTGCAAGTAAAAAAAAAAAAAAAACGTTACAAGCAATTTGCAGTCACTAGCTTAGCCACGCGTGGACTGTGTATCAAGTTGTAACAGGCGCTAGAGCAAGAAACAATGATATTTGGGCGTTTTCGCACGACAGTAACTTGCAGTGCCTGCAACTTAAGTGTGAAGTGAAAGACTATTCTCCTGTTCCTCGAATACAGCGACGAGCTGCAGAGAATCGTTTTTGACCTAGATATTGTTGAGCAGCTTGCTTTCTTGCGGACAAACTAGAAAGTGAGAAAGTTTATTTTATGCGCTTCGCCATAAAATAAACTTCTCACTCTCGCAAAAGTCCTACTTAGAATTCCGTGACCAGGCATGTTGTTTCTGCGTATATAAGAGCTAAAGAAATATGGTGGCCACATCTGTGTTTTAAATAAATATAGGACAGAAACAGCAAAACACGGAATTATGTCTTTTTTAAGTAGGAGTCGCTTCTGAAATAATGATTTCTTCATCGAATTCACAATTATTTACACTCTTTATTGCTGCTTGTAAACCTACTGCATGCTACCCTTTCAGCTCGCCCAACATCGTTAAATAAAAAATTATGGCATCACGTCAACGTTTTTGTCCCATTGCTTTCTCTATAATTGGTGGATCCATATTTTATATTTGCTTAACGAGCATTGGTTAAGCTAGCAATTTACCTAATGCTTTGGTAGGTAAGAAAGCCAACAACCCCGTCGCTGGGTAAAGCTTGGCAGGTGTTCGGTGCTGAGAAAAAAGTATTTCTGGGTTGTTTTGGCTTTTTTAATCAAGAACAAAATATGTTTGCTATATAAAGGTCGTCCTAAATCTACCCCATTAGGATACAGCTATCAACATTTCCAGATCCCTATCAGTTCACAGCCTTTCTTTTTTTCCAGCTTAATCATTGTTCGAAGACCGGCCTTTTATTAAACAATGACAAGGCTTCCTTATCAGTCATTACAATGCTGCGTAAAGATTTCTAGATTTATTTTCCATGGAGCCCCACTGAAGGGCCTCTATCGCAATCAGTCTTGCGTCGTTCCATTTGAAAAGCTCTTCGTATCTCCCTGGCTAGCTTCCCAATCTCTGAATGCAAATTCAGTTGAAAGTCAGCGCTGTATGTACGTGTTTGGCTCTCAATGTCCCGTTGTCATGTGCTGGAAGTTATTGATCTTAGTGGGAAACACAAGATGGCAATGCTGGCGGATTTGGTTGCGTGGCACTCCTTCCCCCCATAGGACAGAGCCTCCTCTTCGTGACTTGCATTTGAGTACAGGCGTTTATCTTATCTAAAAGAAGAAGGCCAGCGGGATTAGATCATATATTGTGTTAGAAAGGGCGGAAAGGGGAGGAGGACATAGATCGAAGAAGTTGATAATTTTTGTCTACATGCTCCCGCCCTCTGTTCTAGTACTGCCTTTATGCAATTTCTAACGCACGCTAGCTCGTTTACTGAGGTCTCGACTTCAGGTGCAGTGACATGCTTCGTGCGGAGCATCCTCAAAAGACCCCGGTATTGCGGCATGCGTGTTGCAGCAAGCGCTTTGGCCGATCATCGATCGCGCATATGCGTCGCTCAAATGAGCAATAGAGCGCACGTGGTGGTTAAAATTACGTCTGCCCTAGAATGTTGAAGCAGACGTGGAGGAAAAAAAAATGTGATAGTTTATACCGAACTAGTCCGTGCTGCGGGCGAATGTATTCTGTGCCTCGCACAGCACTCCACACTTTGCGATCGCTTTGTTTTGTTTTATGTTTAGTTATAAGCGGGCGTCTGGTTTCTGGTAGGGAGACGTGTACGCGAAAGTAGGGCGCGCGTTAACGCCGAAGCTTGTGTACTTTGCTGGGTGCACCTGTACGGTAGCGAATGCAGCCAGGAGAGTTCATTCTCGTTGAATTATTCGCTCGCCTAAAAGGACTTTGATTATGCCGGCGTCGCAATTTGAATTGCAAAATGTTGCCACGAAAGGGGATTTCCTTAGGGCTAAAGCTGCCTGTGTTCTCTGTTGACCAAACGAAGCGTTCAATAGAGGATTATGACTGAATGGAGAATTTCGCTGAGCGAACGTAATAGGAAACGGAGTCACTGAAGCAGGTTTCGAATACAGTCTGAAGCCGCTTGTGCCTGAAGCCGCTTGTGCGAAAATGCTGGTGCCATGGTTAGCGCTGGGGCACGTTCATGAAGGAAAGTATACGCAATCTTTTCTGGAGCGCTAGACTTTAACTGAGGGCACGTGATACCCTACTGAAGCAATCGTAGCGTAGGCGAAGTTTATATATAATAGCAAAGAAGTCTTTCCAGACTTCCCTCTATTACGGTCACATTCCAACGCTGCGCTCTGCGCCCAGGTAACTTCGTGCAACCTTTCCAAGGGAACCTTAATCATATTTTGACTTGTTCGCTGCAGTGCGTCAATTTTCTTTAGATAAAGGATTTCACAGTGCCATATATATTTTATTCCATTACCTTCGCAGAGAAATGTAATCCTGGCACATCCATCGCACCGATGTGTTTGATGTCTGCAGTCGACTGAGCGCACAACTCACTAAAGCGGCAGCGCATAGATGGGATGCAGGGTATTTCACTTAATTTTGGGCAAACTTTAAAAATATGCAAATGCTACGTACCTCGACTGAACTAAGGTAATTTTGTTTGCCACAACTTGGATATGCTCAGATTAATTTTTGCATGCCGTCTAATAATAATAATAATAATAATAATAATAATAATAATAATAATAATAATAATAATAATATTAATAATAATAATAATAATAATAATAATAATAATAATAATAATAATAATAATAATAATAATAATAATAATAATAATAATAATAATAATAATAATAATAATAATAATAATAATCATTATGACTGGCCGCTCGAGGTACTTTGCGTGTATTCGCGGGCATCTTTCAGGCTGGGAAAAACACTTTTATGTAGCACATATTGAGCAACAGAAAGCTGTATCGGGAGTTTCTCATGTTGCTCTACAATTTTCTCATTGGCGCTTTTCATATAATTATAATAATTGAGAAGTCGATAAATTATTTAAGACTAATTATCTAATTAAGCGGAATGCAAAAAATAATATGAGTATCTCCAAGTGATAGTAACCAAAATTACCTTGGTCCTGTCCAGCTACGTGGCATTTGCATATTTTTAAGGTTTGGCAGAAGTTAGTGTAACACCCCATATATGTAATATCTTTTTTTCTTGTGTGGTCCCCCTCTCCCTCATTTTCATCATTCTGGGGCAGTTCACTTTCTTTCTTCCTTTTCTCTTTCTCTCTATCTTTCTTTCTTTTCCTTTCTTTCACTTCCTCACATATCCCACGAAAGAAGGCTTCTCTTCAACATATGTGATATTGCGGCAAAGCACGCTTTACAGAAGATAGCGTAGACTCCTGAAGCACACCTTTATGGGCGCTTGCTATTGGTATAATGGGCACTGATTGGCTTCTTATATTTAGTTTGCCTTATTTCGGTTATGTACGAAACTTTGCAACCGTTTCCTTTTTTTTGCGTTACACACTTTTCTTGGTAGGCCTGCAACGTTACATTTTATTCAGATTAAAGATTGTTCGTATTCGAACGTTTTCAACAAATCGGTCAGTTTTGGAACGAACAACAAATATAACGGCAGGAAAAATACGAATGCTAAAGAACTAGCTAACCACATGACTGACATTATGTGTAACATTTTGTTTGGTTAACGAGCAGAAAAAAAATGCTTACACATGCTGTGTCTGGTAATCGCCTGTTGTAAAAAAAGGTTCGAAGACGTGTTGTTCCCGCTGTCAAGCTCAGTCGCAGCCCGTTTCCGGGTAGCTTTGTCGATCATCCAGTATTGTCATTGTTCGGGTTATTACAGTTGAATTAAGTGTAATATTAACGCTACAGTGCACTGTATTTCTATATACGTCAACAGCCAACAATCCCAACCCCTGGTAAAGAAAGTGCTCGTGGCATAACCCCGCTTTTCCGACAAGTGTGCTCCGCTAAAAACCTGGCCTATACGGAAATGTAATCGGTAGTTTATGTGTTTGACAAAAAGACAGATTTCAATGTATATTCACCTGCATACTCAAGAACAATGCATAATCTTATCTCGAGAAAGAATATATTTATGTTTACCTCCACGCGACTGTGAAGAAATCTTCAAGTTACGAACCACTAATTATTAGCCTCTGGTTAGCTACTTGACGTTGAACTCTGATGCGTTCGAGGGTTATTTTTGAAGAAAAATGCAGCGTTGCAGTGAATAGAATGATTTCGTTTGCTGTTGCCCGGTTCAGAAAATAAACTCGAACCACGCGGTCGCCTGCAATACATATTATTTTAATTTCTCTGTTTTTTTTTTACTAGCAATTGCTTGTTGATAACGTTCGTTAACGTAACATTAATGGTACCTGCTCGGGCACGTCCTAAATTTCCCCATTGCAACTAACACGTCATAGAAACATACATCATGACTTGCAGCGCCTATTATTTATTGCTCTGGCGACTGGACACACATATTCAAAGTAATATCCCCGATTGTAACTTTGATGCTTCAGCGTTTCGCGACGTTGGTTAATTGTGTTTTCTTCAAGCGTAATGCTTACCACAAAGAGGGGCGGTAGTGTTGCTACGTAATAATGAGTGAAAAAATAACTATACAGGATTCGTGAATCGAGAGAAAACAGTTGCTACTGCTTTGGACACTCCTGGTTGTGCGTCCGATTAATTGTTTTAGGGCATTGCCGAATGAAGCTTGGTTAGATGGGGGCTTCAGGGTCGGATTTCCCCTGTCTGTCAGGTACGCGTACGCATCCGGCGGTTGGAATAGGTCTTTAGAGATCATGAACATTCACTACGAGCGCTGAAGCGTTTTCGTGCAGTCGTCCGCCATCTGAGTGCGCCCATTACGCTAACGTACAGGTGAAACTGGAAACCGCCACGGCAATGATCATGGAGCTCTGGCACAAAAGACGAAGTCACTGGAACTTCTACAATATTTATAAATGGTAGACAGATCAATGTAACTATGTGCCCATTCAGGTTATCGCTTGTACGCTCCATTCTCAGTGTATGGCATCCATCTTTCACACCACTTCATTTAATTCCGCGACCGCTGCCTTTACACCCACAAAAGAAAAAGTGAAGGCAGCGCTGTAAGTCTAGACGTGTCTCTCCGACAGAACGTGTGTGCGCACCCAGTTATCGCGTGATGAGGCGAAGAGCCTGAGCTTTTCCTGGAGCAGCGGTCCCAGCGCGTCACGGCTCCCTTTGCCGTCCTGTGTGTTGCTGCCGCCGCCGTGCTCGAACTGGTGCACAATCCGCCGGGTGGCCTCCATCTGTGCGGGGCTGCTCACCACGGCCACCAGGGAGTCGAGGTAGCGCTGCAGCGTCGCCGCCAGGGCGGGCACGAAGGCGCGTTCGAGCTCGCTGCACGCCTATGGAGTCGAGCACGGGGTCATCGCGGCAGTGGTAGGTGGTGGTGGCAAGTTGGCAAGGTGGAAAGGAGTATAAGGTACGGTGGGCGGTGGCGGCGATTTCGTGCGGAATGTGGAGTAGAGCCGCAGCAGTGGCGAATAAGGGGGGATGGGTTTTTGAGGTGTTAGGTGAGTTTGGCAGCGCCGAAACAAATAGACGGGCGCATGGAGAGGTGAGGACAACGGAGAAACGGGCACGACGCGAGGACGAGAAAAATTAAGGAGTCGGACAACGAAACAAACGAAAGACAAAGCAAACGCAAAAAAAAAAAATGAGTGAAAGTGTGCGCAAGATGCGATCAAAAATAGAGGAAACAGAAATGAGGCCGAAGAAGGCAAGGAAAGGGGCGACGGGAATTAAGAAGGGCAGGTCGCAAGGAACCAAGGTTAAATTAAATTAGATTAGAGTAGATAGATAGATAGATAGATAGATAGATAGATAGATAGATAGATAGATAGATAGATAGATAGATAGATAGATAGATAGATAGATAGATAGATAGAAGGTAGGCGAGCAAGACAAGCAAGTGGTAGATCAGGAGGATTGAGAGGAAAGAGATAGGGATAGGAAGTTGTGGAGGTTGAAGGATTGGAAGTAGATGGCGTAAGATGAGGGAGAAGAGAGAGGAAGAGAGAAAAGAGAAAGAAATTCAGATGAATGAAACACAGTGAAGCAATCATTAAATGTTTTTTTTTTTTTACATTTGTAGCAACCACTTTTAAGGAGCGTGTACTAGATCATGCCTAATGTGTAGAACTCGTTCTCATTCTTTGTTTGCCTTGAATGTTTTCTAACCTGGAAAGTAGAAAGCATCTTTGTCCCAAGTACACCGTGCACAATCCACATTAAAATTACAATGGGGTGGTGGTGAATTGTAGCAACAGGCGGGCTTAGCCGGTCAATCAAGGGCGGCAATTGCTCCACCTGAGCGTCTCTTACAATATCGCTGCAGTGTTTCACCCAATGTCCATCAACCCAGCTTCTCTTAAGAATTCGATAAGGAGATGTGAAGTTTCTTTGCGGGCTATAACTGATCCCTCAGGAAATACAAGGTGTTGCAGGCACGCATGCGGAAGGTACTTTTTGTTTTGTAGATTCTCCAGGGGAGAGTCCCTTTCATCTTGGAATTTCGGGCACGACCACAGAATGTGTTCAATGTGTCCTGTCTCGTCGCATGCCGTACAATTCGGAGTATCTTTTTCATTCCTCACTGACTTTCCACGTCCTCTGTGCGCAATACCAGTGTTCATGGCATTCATGATATGCACGATCGGATACCAGAAAAACAAATTAAGAGGATCGTCTGGCTTCCTGAAGAAATTGCTCCTTTCATGAGCAGTCGAGATCAAAAGGCTAGAGAACTCGGCGCCAGCAAGAGATTTAAATTTCTTCTAGCACAGCCATGCAACGTGGAATTCTCATAACTCATTACACTGGTCGCCGGCGCACGTAGCTGTACCGCTTGATTTCAACCTAGGCTGCGATGAAAAAACAACTTTTGCCTGTGGTGCCTAGACTTTTGCTCGTGACTATACCATTCCTCGTACGTACTAGTTCTCTACCCTACATAAATAGTTCTGGCATTACTTTTGAAACATGGCATACTCTCGCTGGACGAACCCTGAATGTTACAAACACTTAAGTTGAAAACCCGCCTCATGTAATTGCAATTCCGTAACCAACTACTTAATTTTTTTTACAAATCGAAAAGTCGTGGCTATAAAATGTATCTCTTTGTGTCGATGGCACGACAAATCTTTAAATCTCCTTACTCCTATTTATGTGAGCGCAAGGATGAGACCCGCAGGTTCAAACAGATTGTGTGCTCTCTTATGTCACGAAAACATGTAAAACTGTTATCGCTTATACGTTCGCACCCGTACTACCTAATTGGTATCGTTGTGTAGAGGAAATAAGCCACTGCTCGATCATGCATAGGTCGCGCACATAGATGGCGCCGTTGTTGCCCCACGCATGAGGCAATCGGCGCTAAAGTTAGACTCTCGCTCGGTGTTCAGAGATGCACATCTCGGCAGTACATTTGTCAATCCGAGTGGGAGTGGTCGCGTTTGAGGGAGCTCACTCCGCCATAGTAGATAAAACCCACCAAATTCAAAGCCTGTGCCCATCAAGAGTTATAAGGTTCACAAGTGTTGGATTTGATGCAGAAATTTGATGGATATGGCGCCCCCAGGTTCGACACGTATTGTCGACAAGGGCGGCGATGTGGGCTTGTACGTACACAATGGTGCGTCTAATGTGCCTTATTTTGTCTTCGTGTTCCCCTGCGCTCAACCATCTTTAGTCGACCCAGCGTTAAGGAATGACGTGAAGGAAATCGGGCAGCAACACAAAGGGATAACAAATCGCGCCCACCAGCTATGATCACGGCGGGCCCACTACGAATAGGAAGCGAGCATGATTGCAAGATTAGGACATACTAGCCCCATTAACTGTATCATAAGTTAAGCATGTAAGCTTTGTAATGCGTGAACAAATGTCACTTATGTATTTGGTTACGTCCATTTCTGATACCCTAGTGCCCATACACCTTCAGCACCAGGCACAGCGCGTTTCACGTACCGCACTGTGGCTGCGTCCCTAATATAGCCTGCCCGATTCTTTTTTTCCCTTGCATATGTTACCTGACAGAATAACATTTCACGACAAGTGGTGCAACCGGCCAAACCTCGTCATCGCCTTTTTTTTCGTAGTGCTATTGTATAGACCGTAAAAGAAAAAAAAAAGAACTGCGGCTCACTCATCGTGCGAGTGCTTTCCGAGCTGCCCTTACGCGTCGTTACGAGCGGCACTACACACGCACCGAGCGTGTCGCTCTTCCCGAACCCTGCGTTTATCCTTCGCAGCCGAAGTGCGTCGTTCGGAGTAGAGCCCCGCGGCGGTGCGTGCGCTCAATGCGCAGGCGACCGCAGACGCATCGCTTCCGTGTCACGTCTCCGCCATAGGATCCATTCTTCCCGTGCACGCCGGAAATACTTCTCCCCGACTTCCTTCCGCCTTTGTGCGCCTGCCTGCGTACTCCCGCCCACGTCTTACTCACTTGCCTCGCTTTACGCATCTTGTTCTGAAGCTCTGCTTTTTAGGCCGAACCCCGCAGAGGAGTGCTTATCATCTCAGGCTACTGACCTCACCACTTCACTGGTACGGTCTCTGGTCAGAGCATGTTCGCGTCAATTAGAATCGAATGCAACTACTGGGGCGGTGCAGCATATGGCTTCGTGGTGCAGAACGATCTTGTTGACGCGGGCGTTGTTTGAAGGGCGAAGCAGTCATATGCAAATGCCCGCTTATTCACGGGCATTTTCCGGTCCTAAATATACCAGTGCTGCTCCAGTCGTTGTGTCTCATTAAAGCAGGGCGTGTCCCTGTAACCGCTAACGCAGTGCGACTAACCAAATTTCTACAATCGATCTTTGCCGTAACGTAATTAGAGTAAAGTATTCACAAAAAAGTCTTACGCTAGGAAATTTCGTAAGGGCACATTCCAGCCAATCCTGATGCAGGATATATGAATAGCGAACACGGCCAGCCAATCCCAAAGGCACTTACGAACGAAAAGCCTCGCGAATTCGGCCCCTGGAAATGTTCTGCACGTTAACAGAAGGCATTGAGCGTGTCCAATGTATTTGAAGAGATGAGAAAACAGGGGCCGAATTCACATAGCCTTGACATACTAAAAGTCTTTCGGTGCGGCGATGTAATTATACATGTTTACACGCATACCGCTATATCGCACGAAATGCTTTGTGAGTACTGCCCAGGGCTGTATTAAACCTATGCTAAAATTTTCTTGAGAAAGTTCCAGCCCATCTTAATACTGGACATATACTAATGCTGAATAATAATAATAATAATAATAATAATAATAATAATAATAATAATAATAATAATAATAATAATAATAATAATAATAATAATAATAATAATAATAATAATAATAATAATAATATCAAAAGAAGGAAACAGATTGATACGACGGGATCTGTTACAGGCATAGGTAGTGGTACAAGACACATAGAGAAGTTTTGAAGAAAAGAAGAAAGATTGGAGGCATTTATACAAATATTCTAGAAAGAAAAGCATGCATAGTATACCTGATTAACTCAAGCAGGCTAGCAGACTATAGGCTAGGCTAGGTTTCAAAGGGGATGCCAATAAATCATCATCATCATTATAATCCTGAAGAGCAGAAAATACAGCAGCAAACAATCGCAATAGTGTCAGAACTGCGTTTGCTGCAGAAAGAAATACGGAGACGACTCAGCACATCGCAACAGAATGCGAAGATATTTATCCAGTCAGAGCCGTGGGAAACGAACACCTTGCCGAAGCGCTGGGTTTCAGACAACTTTACGTGAACATTAACTGATCAGAGACGACGATAAGCAAGAGAAGATTGGAATACTGGTAGAAGAGAAAGCAGAGAAAATATGGGCACGGGATCGTCCGAGGCATAGCTAAATTACGAGATAAAGCAAAAATAGGCACGTGCAAGATTAGGATCTGATAACACGTAAGTATCTCGCACAAGCAAGCTCGTTATTTGCCGCCACCCCTACCTACAGGGTATGCTTTCCGCGATCGTCATCACCAGAAAGACGCCATTGGAGAGCTTTATAAATAAGGGACACAAAGTTAAGCGACACAATCCACCTCGCGCAAAAAAAGAAAAAAGAAAAAAAAGTGGCACCATAGCAACAGTGTTCAGCCGTACACCGTGATTAGAGGAAAAAGATACCGGCAAGAGTCAGCGTATACGACATAATTATATAAAAAGTACATTCTTTCAACAAATGTAATCTGTCGCACAACGTATTAACAAATTATCTCGAACAGTGTAAGCAGATTAGATAGAATGCGTAAAACATAAAATTCGAAAGTACATTCTTTTCAGTGAACGTAACTATACCACAAAAGAACGAATCAAACGAGTTTAAGAGTGCAAATTGTTGACCTAGCGGAAGCATCCGCCCCGGTCTCTGCCAACTATAGCTCGCTGCCAGCGTTTTAACCTTAACTCACCGTCAGTTTGAACTTCCGCGAAAATATCCCGCATATTTCTAAGAGCTGCTGAGGCGGCGGCGGCGGCCTAAAAAGCGAATACCACTTACTGGCGTACCCTTATATTGATATACTACGTGATGATACATGCACTCAAAGGTTCAGATATAAAGCTCTGCAGAGCAAAGTTTACGGAACGCAGACGCGGCTATCAGACGCGGCACTTCCTTCTCGCTAGGTGGAAAGCGGGCGACGCATTTGCATGCCCCATACGGGGACCGGGCCAAGCGAGCCGCGCGTGAAAACACGACCGTTCCATTAACGCCGCCGCCATCGGTGGGCGGGCCCGTGATTTGCCATTACGCTCGCGCCGCGCGTGACAAATGTAGGGAAGATAATTAGCAGCCTCGTTGGGGCCGCGTAAATCAGGTCTACAGTTTGCGACAGCCTGGACGATCTTTGTTCCGTCTCCAACTTGATCATCGAGTGTGTTGCAGCCGCCGCGAGCTTCCATATAGATGCCACGCACATTAGGCCAAATTTCTTTCATTTAAGCGATAACGGAAGGAAGCGCTGCTTCTTTGTTCTGTTCCGAGTTAAGAGGGTGGCGAGTGTTTTGCTCGGCGGCTTTTAGCATTAAGACTCTGGTCCCGAATTCGCAGAAACATGGTACTCTAGAATCGTTGGCATGAAAAAAATTTCAGGCAATCCTGATGCTGAACTTATTATTAGTGAAGACGGGCTGGCCAATTACAAAGAGCACTTGCAAAATAATTTTTTTTTGCATTTGACCTTCTGTACTTTATGGAAGTGGTTGCGCAGGTTTGACATTACAGGATGCGCATGGAGGAGAGATATTAGAGGAGGGTGTGAAGCTTGACAAACGAAAGACTTATTTTCGTCTTAACAACGCGGAATCCTTACTAAAACTACGTGAAATCAACATTTCTACGTAGGGGATGCATTCGAAGCATATATATATATATATATATATTGCCGCAGAGATTTCTCCACACGAAGTATCCTTCCAGGCGTCTCATCGCACCGCCGTTAGAAGAGCGCCAGCAACACCACGCGCATGGCGTGACAGCGCGTGTCTCTCGTGCACGCGAACGCGGCTGCGCGTTGGCTGAATCTGCGGACGTGGTTGACTGTGGAACGCGTTCCTGTTAACTGTGCTTGCCAATTGTGTGTGTGTGTTTTAGTCTTAAATTTCCGGGCACAAGGTTGCCCACAATAAACCAGTTTGTTTAGTGTGCTTCACTGAAGAGTGCTACATTTGTGGTGGAGGTGCGGGGTATGATTGGAAGTCCCCAGTGCGCAAGAGAGCGGAGCCCTGACCCTCGGCGATTGGAACCCGGAGAGCTGACTCCAGTACACCAGCGCACAAGCCGCCGCCTCCGAGGAGACCCGCCTGAGTTCGGACCGCTTCCTGTTGCTGCCAGCATTGCAGGCAACAGTTACCAGCGACGGCACAGCCATGACCAGCTCGGTGGCATCGTCGCCGCTCATCGTGTACCCACTACGTACGCCTAAGTCCTTCCATGGCGATGCGTTCGAAGATGTGGAAGATTGGTTAGAACATTTCGAGCGAGTCGCAGATTTCAATGAATGGGACGAGGCACGGAAGCTTCGCAACGTGTACTTCGCGTTAGAAGAGTCAGCGAGGACATGGTACGTGAACCATGAAGCAGCGTTGTCTTCGTGGCAAGAATTTCGGCGACAGTTGCTTGCCACGTATGCCAGCACCGATCGGCGAGAGAAGGCAGAGAACGCCCTACAAGCCAGAAACCAGCGCACTAACGAAAGTGTCGGCATGTACATCGAGGACATGTCCCGCCTTTTCAAACGTGCGGACCCAAACATGACCATAAGATAAAAAACTACGCCATCTGATGCGTGGAGTTAAGCAAGAGCTGTTTGCAGGACTCGTTCGCAACTCACCATGCAGTGTTGCTGAGTTTCGCACCGAGGCGACGACTATAGAAAAGGCGCTGCAGCAGCGTGCCCATCACTACAATCGTGATGTCAGCAGTGCACCAGCCGACCTCCTGTCCGCAAGCCCAGGCAGCAACACACGAAGCGCTAATAGAACTGGTGCGTTCTATCGTAAAGGAAGAGCTTCGAAAGCTGCAGCCATCGCAAGCCACGCCGACAGTTTCAACTCTTGCCGCCGTCATTCGCGATGAAGTTCGGCATGCCATTCTGCAGCCAGGTTTTGAGGCACCGCCTGTGCATCTCGAACAAGCGCCACCGGTACGTCGCGTGCCGACGTACGCTGATGTGTTATGCCAGCCATCCGTGCATAATGCTCCATTCACAGCTCCCAGCAGCCGCCAGCCGACTCCGCGCAGTGAACCCCTTCTGGCAGAGCTGAGGCCACGAAAAAGCGACGTGTGGCGTGCACCCGACCGGACGCCACTCTGTTTCCACTGCGGAGAAGCTGGACACCTTTACAGAATGTGCCCATATCGCAGGGCAGGTCTTCGCGGCTTTACGATGAATGCACCTTGCCCCCGTAATGGTGAAAGACCCGTGGAAATTCAGGACTACTTGTCCAGACAACAGGACTCGGCGGCTCGATACCAACACCAGCCGCGATCACCAGCGTCTACACGCTTCCGGTCACCTAGCCCACGGCCGTCCTCGAGTTCACCAGGACGTCGTTCACTGAGCCCACGACAGGAAAACTAAAGCGAGCGACCTGTGGAGGCGAGGCCGCTGACGTTGGAAAAAGCCAAGATCCTCCGTCGAGTTTGCCGAGCAGCAGCGACGAACAGAAACGGGTTAATAAGATGAGTAAACAGAGAATTTCTTCAGACTTGAGCATTACCATAGACGGTCGCGAACTGAATGCCTTAGTGGACACAGGTGCTGATTATTCCGTCATAAGATATGCACTCGCAAAGGAACTGAAAAAAGTTTTGATGCCGTGGAGTGGACCCCAGATACGTACAGCTGGTGGGCACCTCATTACACCCCTGGGTAGAAGCACAGCGAGAATTGGAATTCGAGGTTTTGCTTACGTCGCTGACTTTGTTGTATTACCGGAATGTTCGAAGGATTTAATACTCGGGATGGACTTCCTTCTAGCAAACGGTGCCATAATCAACCTGCAGAATTCCTGTGTGTCCTTTTCTACGAAGCAGGCTATAGATATGCAAAAGTCAGAGGAGCCAGAGCACATTGCCTTGCGGATTACTGACGATGACGTAACCGTGCCACCACGATGCAGCATGCTGGTTCGCGTAAGAAGTGAAGCATTCGACGACTTGGAAGGTATAGCGGATGCCAACATCGAGCTACTGTTGAAGAAATCTATTTGTATAGCCCGGGGAATTGTTCAGCTACGCGATGGGTGTGCTGATGTATTGCTGACGAATTTCGGAAGTGAATTTCAGCATGTCGCAAAGAACACAGCCATAGCATTTCTTCACAGCGTTACTGCAGTCACAGATGTATGTAGCTTAGCGTTTACGCCGCCTGCTGCACAAACTACACATGACGCCATAACGTCAGTTGCAATCAGCCCAAGTCTGTCGCCAACCCAGAAAGAATTGATGGAAGAGCTCATCAACGACTTCGCAGAATGTTTCTCCACTTCGTCAAAGGTACGGCGCACACCGATTGTTAAACACCGCATAATAACAGACGAAGCAACCAGACCAGTGTACCAACACCCGTACCGAGTATCCCCAGTTGAACGAGAGATCATAAAGAGTCAGGTGCAAGCGATGCTTGAGGACGATGTCATTCAACCATCAAACAGCCCGTGGGCGTCACCCGTAGTTCTTGTGAGAAAAAAGGACAATACACTGAGATTCTGTGTTGATTACCGGAAATTGAACAGCGTGACCAAGCGTGATGTGTACCCCCTGCCACGCATTGATGACACCTTGGATCGGCTACGACATGCCAATTTTTTCTCTTCATTAGACCTCAAGAGTGGTTATTGGCAAATTGAAGTGGACGAAAGAGACCGCGAAAAAACTGCTTTCGTTACCCCAGACGGCCTGTACGAGTTCAAAGCACTTCCATTTGGCCTCTGTTGTGCGCCGGCGACATTCCAGCGCATGATGGACAGTGTCCTCTCGGGTCTCAAATGGCAATCATGCTTAGTTTACCTAGACGAGGTGGGGGTATTTTCTGCAACATTCGACCAGCATGTGCAAAGGCTGCGTTTAGTGCTGCAAGCTATCCGCTCCGCAGGCCTGACCATTAAACCTGAAAAATGTCAGTTTGGATTCCAAGAACTTCGTTTTCTGGGTCACGTAATCAGCGCACAAGGTGTTGGCCCGGATCCCGACAAGACTGTTGCCGTTGCGCGATTTCCGAAGCCGACAGACAAGAAGGCAATCCGGCGATTTTTGGGATATGCGCTTATTACAGGCGATTTGTAGAAAACTTCTCCAAAATTGCCGAACCTCTAACGAGACTTACTAAAGAAGACGCACCCTTCATGTGGCATGCAGAGCAAGAGGTTGCCTTCAATGAATTAAAGGAACGATTACAAGCCCCACCGATCCTCGCCCACTTCGATGAGACGGCGGACACAGAAGTCCATACCGACGCAAGCAATCTTGGTCTCGGCGCCGTTCTAGTTCAATGGCAAAACGGGGAAGAGAAAGTCATAGCGTATGCCAGCCGCACCCTCTCGAAAGCTGAAACAAACTACTCTGCGACGGAAAAGGAATGTTTGGCGGTCATATGGGCTATCAGCAAGTTCCGACCATACCTCTACGGCAGGCCGTTCCGTGCAGTCAGCGATCACCATTCCCTTTGCTGGCTGGCAAGCCTAAAGGACCCATCCGGACGACTTGCGAGGTGGAGTCTCAGGCTCCAAGAATACGACATTACGGTTGTATACAGGTCTGGGAGAAAACATCATGATGCTGACTGCTTGTCCCGCTCACCAGTGGAGTCTACTCCTTTTAACGAAGATTTCCCGTTCCTTACTGTAATAACAGCTTCGGAAATCGCTGAGCATCAACGGGCCGACACAGAACTCCTGCCACTCATCAAGCACCTCGAAGGACACGACGTTCAAGTTCCGCGTATGTTTATGCGAGGTTTATCGTCATTTTGCCTCAGAGATAATGCGCTCTATAAGAGGAACTTTGAACACAATCAGGAAAAATTCTTACTCGTCGTGCCATCAGCCATGCGACCGGAAATTTTGGAAGCTTGCCATGATGAACCATCGTCGGGCCACTTAGGTGTCAGCCGGACGTTCGCCAGAATTCGACTCAGATACTTCTGGCCTAAGTTATTAGCGTCGGTACAGCATTACGTGAAGACATGCCGGGAATGTCAAAGGCGCAAAACACCACCCGTCAAACCGGCCGGCCTTCTCCAACCCATAGACCCACCGAAGACTCCATTTGAGCAAGTTGGAATGGATCTGCTTGGACCGTTCCCAACGTCATCTACAGGGAAGAGATGGATCGTAGTAGCGACGGACTATTTAACACGATATGCTGAAACTGGCTGCCTTGAGCGAGGAACGGCAGTTGAAGTTGCGAAGTTCTTCGTTTATAACATAGTCCTGCGACATGGTGCACCAATGGTCGTGATTACAGATCGAGGAGCAGCCTTCACAGCTGAGTTGATGCAGTACTTGATGAAGATGACGCACACCAGTCACAGGAAAAGCACAGCATACCATCCCGAAACAAACGGCCTGACGGAACGTCTAAACCGAACCCTGGCCGACATGCTGTCCATGTATGTCGATCTCGAGCATAAGACATGGGACGCAATTTTGCCCTACGCTACTTTCGCATATAATACGGCTGTTCAAGAGACAACTCAGGTCACTCCATTTCAACTGGTCTATGGCTGCATAGTCACAACCAGACTGGATGCTATGTTACCAGTAGATGCTGACAACAAAAATCCATACGATGTGGACGACTTCCTACAACGAGCTGAAGAAGCCCGTCAGTTGGCACGGTTCCGTATACGCCAGCAGCAACGTAGGGACGCCAGCTACTACAACCTGCGCTGCAGAGAAGTTCAGTACCAGCCAGGCGATAAAGTGTGGGTATGGACACCAGTGCGTCGTCGCGGCCTATCCGAAAAACTCCTTCGCCGATACTTTGGTCCTTACGAAGTTATTCGCCGAGTAGGTGACCTGAATTACGAAGTCATTCCTCATGGACAAGCGCTATCAAAGCGCCACAACCTTGCAGAGGTCGTACATGTAGTCCGCATGAAGCCGTACTTCGACAGACAATGAAAACACTTCTGTATATGAAATTTCCTTCACGCGCATCGGGACGATGCGTTTTCGGAGGGGGAGTAATGCCGCAGAGATCTCTCCACACGAAGTATCCTTCCAGGCGTCTCATCGCACCACCGTTAGAAGAGCGCCAGCAACACCACGCGCATGGCGTGACAGCGCGTGTCTCTCGTGCACGCGAACGCGGCTGCGCGTGGGCTCAATCTGCGGACGTGGTTGACTGTGGAACGCGTTCCTGTTAACTGTGCTTGCCAATTGTGTGTGTGTGTTTTAGTCTTAAGTTTCCGGGCGCAAGTTCGCCCACAATAAACCAGTTTGTTTAGTGTGCTTCACTGAAGAGTGATACAATATATATATATATATATATATATATATATATATATATGAACGAGAAGAAAGGGAGCCGAGGGGCCCGATTTTCATTAATCATATCATAAGAAGCTTTCCCTTTCTTCTCGTTCATTACATAACGAGGGTCTTGAATCCGGCAACATTGATGCCTTCAGGTAGCATGTGTGAGTTTATTGACTAGTTGCCTTCACCCGTAAAGATCACGTACTCGTGACGCCTGCGGCAGAAAGGATGTTCCACATCCACCGTCAAGGATTCTTAGTGGTGGCGCTGATTAACATTCCCAGGGTTAGTTCTAGCAGTAAAAACTTAAATAGCCTAGAAAGTGGGTGGGAAAACGGCGTCGTGGTAGCTCAATTGGTAAGAGCATCGCACGCGTAATGCGCAGATGTGGGATCGTTCCCCACCTGCGGCAAGTTGTTTCTTCATTCACTTTCATTTTCATTAATTTATCATTTTTTTATTTCACGTGGTTAGTATAAATAATTTCCCCTATGTTGTCCTTGGTGTCGTTGTTTGTGTTGGCTTTTGATGATATATATACAGGGTGTTTCAGCGAACACTTTCAAAATTTATTTAAGGTTGCCTGTGGCAGATAGCCCAATTATAGTTAATGATCTGCTCTACTCGAAGAGGCGGACATTATTTCCATACAAAATTGGAATGCATAATCGACTAATTAACAAAAATTCACTAATTAAGTTTTTAACTAATTACCCGATGGCCCATATTGCAATTTACAAATTGTAGCTGTGGAGTTCGCAAGGCGGATCCACTTGTAATTAATTCTCAGGATGACACCAGTTTCGAGATAATAATTCCCAAACTTTGCGGAGAAATGCATTGACGTTCCAGTTAATTTTGTGCTTGAATGCATAAAGCGACGTTTTGTTAAGAAACTAACTGGAACGCCAATGCATTTCTCCGCAAAGTTCGCGAATTAATATCTCAAAACTGGTGTCATCCCGAGAACTCGTTTTAAGTGGATCCGCCTTGCGAACTCCACGGCTACAATTTGTATATTGCAATATGGGCCATCATGTAATTAGTTAAAAATTAATTAGTGAATTTTTGTTAATTATCCGTTTATACATATAAGTTTCTTATGCAAGTAATGTCCGCCTCTTCGAGTAGACCAGCTCGTGAATTAGAATTGTGCTATCTGCCCCAGGCAACCTTTAAGAATTTTTGAAAGTGTTCGCTGAAACACCCTATATATATATATATGCATTTCTTCGCAAAGTTCAGGAATTAATATCTCGAAACTGGTGTCATCCCGAGAATTCGTTCCAAGTGAATCCACCTTGCGAACTCCGCTGCTACAATTTGTAAATTGCAATATGGGTCATCAGGTAATTAGTTAAAAACTTAATTAGTGATTTTTTAAATTATTCGATTACGCATTTCAATTTCTTGCGCAAGTAATGTCCGCCTCTTCACGTAGACCAGTTCATGAACTATAATTGTGCTATCTGTCACAGGCAACCTTTAAGAATTTTTTAATGTGTTCGCTGAAACACCCTGTATATATACAGGGTGTTTCAGCGAACACTTTCAAACTTTATTTAAGGTTGCGTGTGGCAGATAGCCCAATTCTAGTTAATGAGCTGGTCTACTCGAAGAGGCGTACAATACTTGCGCAAAAAATTGAAATGCATATAATCGATGAATCAACAAATATTCACTAATTAAGTTTTTAACTATTTACCTGATGGCCCATATTGCAATTTACAAATTGTAGCCGTGGAGTTCGGAAGGCGGATCCACTTGGAAATAATTCTCAGGATGCCACCAGTTTCGAGATATAAATTCCCGAACTTTGCGGAGAAATGCATTGGCGTTCCAGTTAGTTTCTTAACAAAACGTCATTTGATGCATTCAAGCAGAAAATTAACTGGAACGCCAATGCATTTCTTCGCAAATTTCGGGAATTAATATCTCGAAACTCGTGTCATCCCGAGAATTCGTTCCAAGTGGATGCGCCTTGCGAACTCCACGGCTACAATTTGTAAATTGCAATATGGCCCATTAGGAAATTAGTTAGAAACTTAATTATTGAATTATTGATAATTATTAACACCCTGCATATATATATATATATATATATATATATATATATAAATATTAGTGTCTTGTCTTTCTCGGAAGCGGCGCCTTTACGAGTAAGATGATAAGCACTCGCGCGGAAACTTAATTTCTGACTTTCGCCATTTTCTACGCTGCGCCCTTGCTTCTTTCAAGTCGATATCTACGATGCCGTCACCGCCTTCACGTTTTGGTGCTGACTATACTTCAAACCCGAAAATATAACAAATAGTGCGCGTGTTCCCTTGGAAATACCTGCATCCGGCAGGCAAGTAGAGAAATTTGATAAAATTGGACGCGCTGAGAGGAGACCAGATATTCAACACCTAAGGCGTCGATATATCAGGAATAATAATTTGTCTACTTCAACAGCACTGACTTCAGTGCCAGCAGGTGCCTATTAGAAAAACGTGAAAATACAAACGTAAAAAAAAAGAACACTGGACTTTTCGAATTTTCCTTTTCACTCGCAGTTGAGATAGACACCTCAGTCAATCAGTGCTATTGAGAACGTATCTACTTTTATTTTTGGTTTGTCTCAGCCGCCGCTTCTGCTCTCATAATGGACGAATGAAAAGTGTCTGCGCACAGTTTCGCGTTTCTCCTTCTATACATTTGAAGGGGTGTCTGCGCGTTGCTGGTTTATGCATTAGCGCTCTACTTTTGAGGACTAAATCCTTCTCAAGCCCCAGACAAAGCACATCGAATCTCGCAACGTCTTCCCGCATTATTAATTCAGGGAGGTACGGGCGACCAACATATCCCTCGGTGTTAGCGAAGAGCTTCCACGGTGAACTTCTCAACACGTCCGCCCCGAGAGCTTTTGTCAATCTCGCTGCCGGCACAGCCTTGCGAGATTGTCTTCCAGATCATCACGTATCTAGCCGGCTGTCGAGACTGTCCCCGCTTCAGGTGCGCGAGGAGGGAGGGGTTTGTGTCCTTTTTTTTTTTGATCGTTTATTGTTTTATACGTGACCGCGCGACGTTACGCGTTATTCATTCAGAGTTTAGCTAACGCATAAATGTGAAAGGCTGGGCGCATTTCAAGAATACACAATTCTAAGATGCTAGCAATTAAGTTTGGAGGACGTTCACTTTAATGCGGGATGTCCAAGTCAAAATTGGGGGAAAAAAAGAAACATGTGGAAAATGCTAGAATATGCGGATAGATTATTAAAAAGAAAGAAAATAAAAAAATAAATACACAAACGGGCCAGAACCACGGATTTTCGTCGATTTGCCTAATCAAAACAGGGATCACATGGACAATATTGTGTAGAACACATACATGGTAAGTTATGTAAAAACGGGAAGGACGCATTTATTCCAGACCAATAATCGTGATAGTTCCATATTTCTGATGTTTGCATTACCTTGCAGAGCATGCCAGGGAACAAAAATTATTATAGAAAGACAGCGATTGGAAAAGTGCGCGCTTTTTATGTATTTTTCGATATTTATACGTCTTTTAATAATGGCCATGCGCATAGATTTGCTTCTCAAACACACATAGCAGATATGCATATGCAAACTATATTAGACAGGTCTGTACCGCAGGCGATGAGAGCTCATTGCTCGCGAGTTTCGCTACCATGTTAATGGCTGCTGCGCTTGGCGGTGTACTTGTAGATCCAGCAGTTGGGCGCAGCTACGCTAGAGCACTGCACGGGCTGATTTTTGCGGCCCGGGCCCGGCCCGGGCCCGTTTTTACATTGGGCGGCCCGCCCGAGCCCGATCAAAACTTTATGGCGAGACCCGGGCCCGGCCCGGGCCCGGAAATAATCTACGTTACCCGCCCGGCCCGGCCCGCCACCCCTTTACCTTAAGCCCGAGCCCGGCCCGAGCCCGGCTCGAAACCGGCCCGAACCCGGCCCGAGACCGAAAAATACATGTTTTCAGAGTTGAGAAGCCCGAGAATAACTCGCAGAAAGCCCGAGCCCGGCCCGGGCCCGGGTCAAAAAGCACACGCCGTGCCCGAGCCCGGCCCGAGCCCGTGAAAAAACTGCTCTACCCGGCCCGGCCCGGCCCACGGGCCGGGCCGGGCCCGGGCTTTCGGGCAAGCCCGAGCCCGTGCAGTGCTCTAAGCTACGCTATCTGCAGCAGGTGCTATAGTGATGACGTCGTGCATTCAAGTCTCAATCGCTTGTCGTCGTTCACGATTTTAGGTATCTAATGCTTCTCGCAGCGTGATAACACAATTGAACGCACCTAAGCAACTGCGGTTTCATAAGGCATCGAAGAGTTGTTCTAAATTACCGGAGGCTTGAATCAGTGTCAGATTAGGAGTTTTAACGTTTCAAAACAACAGGTACGCCGTTGTAGGAAGCTCCGAAATTTTTTCGACCACCTGGGGTGCTTTAACATGACCTAAATCTAAGTACAGGAGCGTTTTTGCATCTCACCCCCATCGGATTACGGGCGCCACGGCCGGGAACTGAATCTACAGTCTCTTCGAGGTAGCATCAAACACCACAGCCGCGGATTCATTTCCCGAGGGTGCATGGCTAAGATCAGCAAAAGGGTTGCTCCCAACAAAAAATAATAACTGATAGGATTTGGCGTCACAGAATCTAGCACTTGGACTGAGACGGCGCAGCATTGGCCTCTGGATTATTCTGGACCACCTGGGCTTTTCCATTTGAATGTAAGCCGATGAATGCCATTCCACGTATCCCGCATCGGAATGCGGCCACCGTGCCCAGTAATTGGAGCCTCGGCGTTGCGCTCAGGAGCAAGACGCCACTGCCGCTGAATCACCGCTGCGGGTGAGTGCCGCATATGCTCGTGTTCTTGCATATTATCTCGCGAAATATTATCACGCCCTGAATAAGTGGTGCTAGAGAACAAAATTACACCGATGTTACACTATTTCATGACGTTCGGCGCAATTGAAACCAGTCACATGTGGCCGTGCGCTTCAGCTAAAACAACCGTGGGCACAGACACTGTATGACGACCGTCCCCGATGCACTCTCGTTAGTATCATGCAAGCTAGTCCAATGCATGCAAACGCATCTCGTACCAAAGTGCCATGGGTAAGCATTGACAGCATGCAAAGACTACGAAACGTTGCACCGCGTAGGAGTCGCTCGGCTGCGCGCGCACTAGCGCGATCTGCCACAGCACGGCGCGTAGGCGAAGTCGCCCCAGGGCGCAGCGCGCTTCGTCCAAGGCGAACGGTGGGTGAAACTAAGCACTACCGGGGCCGAGGGTAGAGCGAGGTGGGGAGCCGAAGGCATTGGAGCGATGCAGCAATCGCGGCGCCGGGAAGAGCGGCCGTGCAATTTCCTGCAGCCCCAGCAGCAACGAGCAGACCAGATTGAATTTACGTTCGAGCAGATACCCGCGACCGACCGACTGACTGGCTCACTGAGTCAGCCGTCGCCCGCTGACTGCGGTGATCGGGCATCGAACGAGGGACGTCGGAAACCTGCTCCCACGGGGGGCAAGGGGAGCGCACGAAGGTCGCGCCTCAGTAGAAACGGCGAGGGAGCAAGTCGCTTCCACGGACCTCTCGGTAGGCGAGCGACAGACTTGAGAAGAACTACGTCGTTGATGCTGAGCCGTGCTCCCTTTCGGGTAGCAGAAAATAGCAACTTTTCACTCTCTCAACCACTATATATATACTACGTCGATGGTGATCAGCTGCAACTGGATAGGGCGCGGCGTTCGGGCCTTCTGTACAAGTCGTAGGATGCGCCGCACAAGCCGCGGTTGTATTATATGCAAATTTGAGACTCGTCGCTCGAATTGTGTGACTCGGCAAATCTATAGGCACGCTTAGTTTCATGATGGGTGCAGGTGGGTCTCCTTGTTACTTGGCTCGTTATGCCAATTTTGCAAAGGGAACCGGAATCTTCGACTGAAGGCGACGCTGCACAAATCGTCTCACATGCTTCTGCACAAGGCTGAATAAGCATTCTGATGACGTGCATCCACTAAGAAAGTAGGTCACGACACCCACATTTCAGTAATCAAGAAGAGGGCAATCATACTATCGACAAATAATTTAACTGCCCAACTTAAAACAAAAAATGCTTTTCGAAGACTGCGCAGAAAGCAAAATAAAGCAGAGCTGAAGAAACGAAAAGCCTTGAACGTTACCGTCTTCCTGTTCACGTTATCTCTATGCGAAATGAATTGATTTAGTGGCTGGTTAACTTATGCCATACAGAATGAACGAGTATACGTTGTCGCGGTTAATGGCCCGCTTAATTCAACCGAGAAGCAATGAATAGCAGATTGTGAGTTATTAGTATAGAATAGGAGCTCCCTCTAGCCCAACTACGGTCGCTTGAAACGCTTACACACTGAGCCAAAAAGCCTTCGATAACTTGATTTGCTCAAAGATGCAACATGTAGTACCTTTAACGCTGCTACGCGAAAAACGTTGGCCATGGAAACTCGACGCAGTTCCTCTTTGATGACAGCCTTATACGAGTCCAGCTCCCATTCTCGCCACCTTTCCGCTAAGGGATACGCGAGCAGCAACCTAATCTTCTCCGTCCTCCCTATCGTCCTCTCTTGGGAGAGGCGAAGCATGCTCGTTCTCGAGCAAGGGCGCACGATGCTACAGCAGAGGCCGTTGTTTTGTACCCTTTAGGGCGAGCTAAGACTAACGTGGCGTCGTGGAGCACAGCCGAAGTCGTTCGTTGAAGAAATAAACGCGGCAGCAGAAGTTCAGCAGGGAAGCACGGGGGGCTGGGGCTTGGGAATTGGTTCCTTCCTGCGGGGAGAGCAGCGGGTGGAGGGCGGAGACGATGAGGGGGGGGGGGGGGGGAGTGCGAAGTTAGGGCTGAAGAGCAACGCCGACAGATAGAGAATCGAGGAGCGCGTGATGGAAGCGGGAGTTAAGCGGAAGCATGCGCCCCCTTCTTTCCCTGCCGGAGGTGCGGGAAAGCTGGTGCGCACTCGTGCGTCGGAGGTCATTTCCCTTGTTTAGGAAATGTCGTTACCGCGCTGCTTCGGTAATGGGCCGGCAGCGTGCACGCAGGAGCGCCTGGAACTTCTCGCTGTGGCCCTGGGGTGGTCTGACTCCTAGCAGCGAACGACTAAGTAAGGGTTGCCGTGGCTTCCTCGTGACTGGTTTCTCTCTCTCCCAACACTCTTCCTTTTCATTCCGATCCTTTTCGATTGCCTCGTTCCGTTTGCTTCCCTTTTGCTCGACACGGGTAAATTTCCGCAAGTCGCCTTGCTTACTGTGCCTTTTCCGGCACGCCTTTCTTTGACTGACGAGTGCCGTCCTTTGCTTGCACTTTTTTTGTAGGAGGCATATACCAACAGAGCTCGCAATCGATTCTGAGTAAGGAGGCCTCTCGGCAACTTCGGATAACTGTCGAGTCGATAAGACCGCAACCCGGCGGAAGCGTACGCGCTACGCTTGTGGAAAACCTAATAAAGGTGCGCGTGTTACGCTGAAGCAAAACCATGGTGGTGGAATCTCTATATAGATCCCGCGACAAATATTCAGTGCAAGTCTTGCTGGAAACAGCAATGTCACCGTCACTTGGATCAACCTGCGAGTTGTTTGTTTCGTTCGTTTTAATCAACGTAACACAGATATGTGCCTGAAATCGAACAGCGCTGTCTTCTTAAGTATTGCGAATAACAGCGTAGCAGGGTGCCATTGAACGGCACTTATGCTAGCTCACGGAGCGAACATCCCGAACACATCAAATGGGCTATATATAGGCTCCTCACCCTTGCGGATGACCCTTATCTCTTGACAACAGACTCAACGATAGTGTCCTTGTGTCAGGTAGTCTGTTGTGCCATTGTTTAAGCCAAGAAAACCACTTACTCAGTGTTCATTAACTCTAACATAATAGTAATCTTCGTAAAACGATTGTGCGACTCAAAGTATCCGTGTTGTTAACGACGGTGGCCTGTTAAGAGCACCTTACCTTTGATAATTTTTGTAACAGATTTTTTTCTTGTTTACCGTATTACATCTCATTGGACTTTTTTCTATAAAAGATAAAGGCGCAATTAAGTCGATATAAGGGTGTTCTCCCACTACGGCAGAGTCCATGCTTAGTACCATAATAACGTCTTTCTTATGTAACTCTCCAGCACTAACGTGCGCAGGCGCAGATACCGTGAATCAAGAAAACGCTTGCTACACTGCGTACAACATGTCATAACCAATTAAGGCTTGATATTTTCACATATATTCTGCTAATGCAGATTGACACCGAAAAAACAGTCTCCCATTTCATTCATAAAGCGGCGTAAATTGAGACATAAACAACGTACATCTTCTGTCCAATTATTCCGGAGCCTTCCTTCAGGATTGTCATATATATATATATATAAGAAAGGCAGAGAGACAACTGAAGTGTGGAGCACCAAGGCAAGGCCTCAAGTCCGTTTCGCTGGCGACACAAGCACGCGTACGGGCAGACATCTCTCACTCGTTTTCATTCCTTGCACGTTTCACGAAATAAACATTCTACACTGTTCGTGTTACGGTCGCCTAAAGCAAGAACAGACAGAGCGCTCGGCGATCGAGGCATAGTGTACGTAACAGGAATTTATCTGAATTGTGCTTGTGGACGTAAGTACGCCCGGGGGATAAACAGACAGCGGAAAAAGATGCTGCCGAGGCTGGAGTGGAGCAGAAGAGAGAACAAGTTTCGAAACCGTTGCGAAAGGTGCCAGACAGTCGGGCGGGATCATCGGGATCGCGGCGCGATGCGCGCAAGAGGCGGGGAGGCCGTACTTTCGTGTTTCGCAGCTGATGCACGTGGCCTAGGGGCAAGAGACCCGCATTACGTGGCACCCGCATTGGGTGTGTGTGGCGCGGATTTAAACGCCGGGTTGAAGGGGACCGTCGTGACGAGGGTATGCGGGAACGCTAGGGTGTAGGGTATGGCTTCGGTCGGAGAGCCGTCTTCCTAAAGCTGCCGTCGAACAGCCCTCTCTTCAATCTTCTCATCCTTACTAGATCATAGAGATAATAAAAGGTGGACAACAAAAATAAATAACAAAGATTAGCGTTGCTGGCAAATAAATGGGTATGAACGGAAAAGGAACTAGAAGAAAGGAATAAGAGATATCGCGACTCGATGGCGCATTCCGAGGATGACGCGATGCTCGCTTAAGCCGTCGTACTCGGGGATGCATTGATCATGGTTATCCAAACACCACATTATCGTTTGATAGGGTCGCTCAATTTCCATGTTAAATGACATGCAGTATTCCATGCTTTTATCTCGCGTTTGGAATGCGCGATCACGGACGACCACTCCAAGGAAATTCTATGCTCGGGACAAGGCGCTTTGATCAGCTCAGTTCATGTTCAGTCTTCGCAGCGCGGCGCAGTTAAGCGCGAGTGTAAAAGCGGCGTTCCTTGCGTCACGTAGTCGCCGGCGGCTTCTGCGTTAAACGGCAGCCGCGTGGGAAGTATTTTCGGCCCCCTCGGTTTCCTGTCTTCTCGCTCTTACTATATGTATATATATATTATAGCTTTTTCGATTGCTATTTTCCCCAACACGTCATGCATCAAACATTCGGGCTACATACATAGCGGCGAAAACAGCCGAAATCGCAAATATTTTCTTTATCAAGTATTTTTTAAGCAGTAAATGACAATGCGCCTGCAAATTTCCTAACTTCATCACCCCACCTAGTTTTCTGCTGTCCTCGACTGCGCTTCCCTTCTCTTGGTATCCATTCTGTAACTCTAATGGTCTACCGGTTATCCATCCTACGCATTACGTGGCCTGCCCATCTCCATTTCTTCCGCTTAATGTCAACTAGAATATCGGCTATTCCCGTTTTTTCTCTGATCCACATCGCTCTCTTCCTGTCTCTAAACGTTATGCCTAGCATTTTTGGAATCAGCTAGCGTAAGACAGGGGTAATTGGAGATCACAGGGAGAGGCCTTCGTCCTGCATAAATATAGGCTGATGATGATGATGAAATGACATTGATCTCTCTCCAAGACATTCGGTTACTAAAGTTCATTTATATCATTTGGAGACCGTGAATCGTCTGGGTCATATCATGGAATGGCTTCCCGTTAAGAAAATAAATACGAAAAAAAAATTAAAGAGCTATGTAGGTTAAACTCGAAGTCACCGTTGTTATGGGTCATAACGGCGGTTGGTGTTTCCAACACCTGTTTTAGGGCCCCTTTATGCTGCCAGCGTCACTCTTGAACCAAGAATTGGGCAATGTTACCCACTCCCTCTTACGAAGGTAAGATTTAAAACAAAGAAGAAGAGCACGGAAGACCGCAACGAGAGTTTCAGTACAGGGGCTGCTATCCACTTTCCGGTGGTGGCGGCGACTACAGGGCCCCTGGATACCGCGTGGGCCGGCGGCTTTACAGCGCCTCTGACGGATACGACCTAGGGGGCGCAGGGAAAACGGCCATAGCGCAGCGGGTGGCGGTAGACGCGTCAGCCTCACGCGCAGAGCGCGGCCTGATCCCCGCGCCGGCGGTTCGTATACGTGCGTCGCAGCCGATCCGACGCGGGACACCCTCAGTCTGCGAGAGCTGCTCTCCCTCTCGCCTCCTTCCTCCATCTCCCCCATCTCGGGCTTTGTGTCAGGGTCGTGTCGGGACCAGCGTGTTAATGGGGGACGCCGGGCTGTTCTTGTTATTGCTTGGTTGTTCCTGTTGCATCGCTGTTGCTATCGTTTGCCACGCGGCCGGAGGTTGTGGGAGCGTTTTCTTGTCTTCGCTTCATTCCGCCTTGCTTGACGCGGAATTCGATAGGTGCGGTCTTTCTCTTCGGTTACGTCTGTTACGCCGGCGCAGCGTTAGTGGCGGGTTTTTGTTTTGTTTTTCTCTCTGATTCTTTGTTTTGTGCGTGTGTGCGCATCTAAAGGTCTTCTTTTAGGAGTTAAGCTGTTCGGAGAAAGCTCCCGCGTGTGCTTGCCCTTCGCTCTGGGACATTTTGTATCTCTTCTTGCTTCACGCAAAGTTCCTCTCCCCCTCCCTTTCTCTCTTTCTCTCTCTAAGCCAGATAACAGCATCAAGGGGGAGTGGAAAACGGGCACTGGCGAAATGAGAGCGCCCAGAAAGGAGCGGCACCGCCTGCTCAGCTTGAGCCTCACGTCTTTGGGGAAGCTAAATTCGGGTCCGTAGCCGTGAGGGAACAAAGAACAATCGCAGGAGTGCTCCTTTATTTAAGCGCAGTTGTTTCGTGACCTCATTACAGGGCGCTTCTTATCACGCTGTTTTGCGATGCCACGCAGGAATCACATCTTTTGCTCGCCGCACGCACGGTGACTGTATTGGACAATGTTGCTGGGCGTATGCACACACGCCTACAGACTATATACAGACTGCATGGGCTGCATGCAGGCACGTGCCGACACACACCAGGATGTTTTTTTTTTTAGTATACAAGGTGCGTCAGGGGACAAAGAGAAAGAAAAAAAAATAGTTGCTAATGCTGCAAAACATCTAAGCGGGTAGATAAGATGAATAAACGGGTACCAGGGTACCAATTAAGCAAACTTCTTTAACAACAAAAAAAGTGTGCGGGTACATTCAATTTGAAATTCGTAGGCTGTCAAACGACGCGCGGAAATTAACGTATGTTTTCGCTGATTGTCAGTTCGTACTATCTCATTGTAGAGAAAACCAAAATTTGTTATCTCACTTTGTCGCTCCAAAGTTCGTCGTCACATTCTGGAATAAAGCTAGTGGTTTGAAGGCGAGCGCCTTGTTTCGGCCTTGTTTTGTCCCCTTGACAATGCATAGCACTGCGCATGCTTGCACACATCCTCCTTTTTTTTCCCCTCTGCTGATATTTTTTGATGATGTGAGGAAGAAAATTGCTGGAAAAATTTATTACTTATCTGTCAAATATTTCTGTGCTACTGTATTTTCTCTTTTTGTTTTGCTTTTTGCTTTTCTTTATTTTTAGTTACTTCAGCTGCGTTTGTTTTATGTGATTTCTGAGTATAAAATAACAGCTGCCATAGAAGTGCTTTTTCCTTTATAACAATCGGTAGGGACCCTTTAACAAATTTGTTGGGTCCCAAAAGTGCGTACTTTGTAATTGTATTGTTTGCTTATGTTAAATAAATTATGAGCACACTTTTGCCCACTCAGTGTAGCCTCGACCGGCGCTTTAATGCGATTAGCATTCTTTGGGAACTAGACGCAGTTTGCGGTGTGTTGAACTGTCCATCTGCCCTCGGCAATCTCTTTCACGCCAACTTGGGTGACTGGTTAGTACTTGGTTAAATGGATAAAGCATGGATCTGCCGTGCCCAAGGAATCGAAGCCGCATCATATATATACAGACAATTTTGTCTAAGTATATATATGCAGAGACGCGCCACGCGCGGACTTCGCGCGCTGGTAAATGCGCAGCGTGTTCAGAGGGATGCGCGAGAGAGGAGCCCAGCTATATATATATATATATATATATATATATATATATATATATATACATATACGCCTAGTACATGGCACGGTTTTGCGGCGGTGGCAGTACGGTGTGTTGCTGCATTGCTTCAGTGCTAATCACATTAACGTCGACATTCATCGTGGGATGGATCCTACCGGGTTTTCTTTTTTTTTTTTTTTTGCTCTTTTTGCAAGCTAACACAAGCTGCTTTGGTATACGCAGAAATTACGTTTACCAGCCTGACTCGTTGAATAGTGTGGTGCTTTGATAACATTTATAATGGCATCATTGGCACATCAAAGTACTTCCTGAGTTGGTCTTTGTTGACTAAGAAATACCACCTCATAGATGGTTGCGACTACGTGTCGTGCCCGAGCGCCCTGTGGGGGAGACGTGTATTAATAGAGAGTTTTAGAAACACTGGTCCCAATGTAAGTGCAAGCTATAAGCCCTGTATACACAAAAAATTAAAGAAAAAAAAAAAAAACATTAGTCGAGATTGGTTCACCACAAGTGCAGTGCCGTCGACAAGCACGAATAATAAGAGTAGTAGGCACGGCTTCTTTGGATACGCTAAGCCGCCTGAGTTCGCTGTGAAACGGCCTAACGCTTCGGAGCCTAACAACACGGCGAAGAGAAGACACGATCAGAATAACTGAAGAAGAGGGGCGCTTACTTTGAAACATTTATTGGATAGCGAGTTTTGGAGATTTATACCTTCAAGGATGACGCCGAAAATGCGATAGGGAAAAATTTTAAGTTGATAACACTGGGTGAATGATATAGAGGTTTAATGCGCACACGCTTTAGACGGCGCGCGTGTCTTTGCCGTTTTGGATTATACGAGTGCTCTCCCTGCGCGCTTAATTACCTACGCAGGGAAGGAAAGAGTCACACAGGAAGAGTGAAAGCAAACTAGTGAAAGTTAGTCCGAGTGGTCTATGAGGACAAGTGAAATGATTGAAGCGAGGGCATTTGCGAAGTGAAAAGAAAAAAAAAATATATCGCCGCAGAAACGATCGCATGGCCGGGGGCTCTCTTTACTACATTTTTTGCTCCAAGATGCGTATCAGAAAGCATACACGCGCGCTCAAATTACTACGTACTTACCCCCCCCCCCCCCCCCCCCCCCCCCTTTACCACCACGGGACTCTTACCCTCATGCTCAAAGAAAAGAAAAGTGCAGCAATGCGGACGAAAAAAAAAATGTCTAAGGCGGACACAAGTTTCCTTCTGAGACGAGCCCGAGATCGACAACGCAGGTCGTCAATGAGACGAACCACCAAACCCAGGGCGTATACAATGCGGCGCGCTCCGTCGGGCGTATATGTAAGGCCGAGGAATAAACGAGAGCGCGCGAGAGAAAAGGAGAGTAGAAATACAGGATACGAGAAATAGACGCACCAAGCGGCAGCCACAAAAATGCTCGGGGCCGAAGTAAAAACAGCCCGCGTGTCTTGTGTACCGGCATCGAACCGCGTGCGGGGCCAACAGGAGCCCTGGTAAAACAACTCTCAGCCCCCTCCCGATGCGATATGCCGGGACACGCGCGAGGCTCGCTCCCGACTTCACGAACGCGGGAGCGGGGAGGGACGACGCGAGACAGTGAGGGACGAGACTCGCACGCGGGAGGGATTCGGCCCCGAACGAAGCGTGCCGCGAACGCCAGCGCGAAACAAAGGATGCCTGGGGCGGATGGAAAGGGGGCGAGAAACGCTAAGGGCTGGGGGGGGGGGGGGGGGGGTTCCTCCCGAAACAACACCTGATCCTCTTTGTGGGAAAGGACGCGTATTGATTGGCTTTTGCCGCTTGTTTAGGTCTGCAATCAGATGCGATGACGACGACAAGCATACACGAATGAAAGAAAGAAAGAAGGAAAGAAAGAAAGAAAGAAAGAAAGAAAGAAAGAAAGAAAGAAAGAAAGAAAGAAAGAAAGAAAGAAAGAAAGAAAGATTACATCTGAATGAAAGAAAGAAAGACAAGGTGCAACAGTGAGGCCCGTTCTAGGCCCTCTTGGCGCGTTTTTTCTTTCTTTCATTCCTTTTCTCGCAAGTTATTCGTCTTTTGTTACTTACATCATTTGGTCCGCGTTTGTGCGCACGTGCGGCCCATTCTCTATACTGACGCAGCCATGTTTCCTTTTTCTATTTCGACATGTCTTGCTTTCTGTCCTGGTCCTACTATTTGTTCTCTCCCAGCCCCTGGCTATTATCTCACCACTTCTTAGAGTAGATGAGCGTTTTCTCACAAACTGTTATAATGAATCGCCCATCTACGAAGTTTCTTGCCTATTGTAGATGTCTCGTCATACTTTATGGTCGTATAGTCTCTCCGACTTGGCTGCACATTCTACACCAGTTCACCCCATGGCCGTGCACAGTGCCACCCGAGTTCACGTCGTGCGAGTGCAGCGCGATGCCTGGCGTCCCTTGCGAATCGAGGTGAAAAGCGCAGCGACGAACGAGCTCCCTCGTCTACGGCGAGTGGTTAAGTTTTTTCGACGAATGCTTTCGTAGTAATGCCAATAAATTATCATTATCGTAGTAATCTTACTCGTTCTAATAACTGCGCGGTGACAACGAAGTGGCGGCCGTGGATGCAATTTTTTTACGCTTATCAAGAGATTGGTATTCCAACGAAAGAAATTTAACACTTTAAAAGCTTTCACCAATGTGCGCTAAGAACTATCTCGGAATATAACGTGTAAATCAGCTCCTTATGCCAGCTAGACAGAAAGTTATAGCCAGGCGGGATATACTTGCGTCCGCCGTAATACTAATACTGCTACCACGAGCTTGCACTGCCTACGCCTGCACTTCCAATGTAGCAAGTGAAGGAGAACTGCGAACGATTGTTGAACTGCTCCAGCAAAGTAGAGGAGCATGGTGCAGTCGGTGCGCGCTGCATGGTCATAGTCTATCGGCTCTTCTAGACCTGTATTTTATGCTGGTGTTTCCCTGCATAAGAAAGTGTATTTAAGGGATTTATTCTACATCTACACTGAGTAGTGTACTTGCGATCATGAAGAAAGTGAGTACAGAAAGGCAGCAACACTCGGAAATAGCAGTCGTCATCAGAACGTAACGAAGCTCCTGCGCAGTTCATTCCGCGTAGACATCGTATATAGCCCAACTGCGTGTCCCAAATATCTAAAGCACCCTAACCCGCCAAACCTGTGTCAGTTTGCATATATTGAAATTGTGTTTTATTTTTTTATTTTTTTTAGGTAAAGAAAGATCACCTCTTGCTTTTTCATTTCCAATTCAATGGGACTGAAACCAACTACTTGCGTGCGCAGGAAGAAAGAAAGCTAATATAATATGTTACAACTACAGCCACCAGTGAAGAATGACATGGATACGCGGACGTTTTGAATTGAACGTCTTCTATTTACTTTGACATCCTCAGATTCGATTAAGTTCGAAGCAGCTGTGCCGCTGCTTACTTATTGACCCCAGATATGTTTAGTGGGTTAATACCCACGGGATTTATTTGCAACGTTTTAAAGCCAAGCTTTATATGTCTAGGCGAAATCGTATATGGCTAGGCGAAATCGCCTGTGTACAGAAAACTATCATCATCAGCATTGGCTCGAGCGTCATCGTCTTGTTCCGCAGCTGGCTCGTTGGCGCGCCTCGCGTTGCGCTCGTGCTCGTGCTCGGCGCGCGCTCGTGCCACTGCTCCCGTGTTCGTCGTAGCCGTCTTATTCCACAGCTGGCTGAATTGCCGCTCATAATTCCAGCGTAGAATATGACTTCTCTTCTGTCGTCGTAATGGGGAGGCCGCGTTTACGGTGGTATGAACCATTGCTTAAGGGGGTATGAGCCGTTCATTGTCTTACATGACGGACAGACTTAATTTTGAAGCAATTTAATTTCGAAGAATTGCAAGCGGCAATGGCGGGCAAATGCTGCTAACCACGCCACCGAGCAAACTCGAGACATTGAATGCTAGCGACAACGGTGGTCTGCGGGTATACCGTCACTGACGTTGTTCTCTCCGTCGGAGCCGAACGTGTGTTTAACCTCATAATTGAGAAATACTTTAATGAACCCTCGGGATTAACCCAGTGATAAACGCCGGGGCCGCACGCTTCAACTTCGCTAGTTAACCATCTTCAGAGAGAGGAAGGGCCGACGAATTTTTTTTATTATTGCGTACGGTACGAATTCTCTGAGACGGAGCTTGAAATACATTTAGGACAGAAGGTAGTCTGATACTTTCTTTTGTTACTGACGCTTACCTAGGCTCTTGGATTTTTATGGGTACTTTCTGTAAAAACCCCGAAGCTGGTGAAATCTGAGCCATCAAACTATTTTATCTCTCTTTATACATTGCTGCTGCGACGAGGTTTATTGTCGTCGATAACGTTGCAAGAACGCTACGTAAAGGTAGGCACTGCAAGGGCTTTTCGTAGCACGGGGCTCACTCGCGATCACGGCACGATACTTCGTCGTCCTCTTCAGTCGGCACATACACAGTGGCGGCCTCTGCTTCATTACAATGCCCCGGGAGCGAAGCATAGCCATCCTGGCGACTCAGGGCACAGAGAAGATGAGTGGGTCGTAATACGGTTTCAGGTGGTTGACATGTACTGTCTCTCGCCCACGACGACGCAGGTCTGGTGAGACTGTGAGCGGCTCAACGATGTAGTTGACCGGTGAAGTGGCATCGATGATACGGTACGGACCGTGATAACGCTCCAGGAGTTTGGAAGAGAGGCCAGGAATGTGGGCTGGTATCCAAAGCCAAACAAGCGAACCGGGAGCAAAGCTGGGTGGTGGTTGATGAGTATGGTCATGTCGTGTCTTTTGACGTTCTTGAGTCTCGCTAGTGAGGGAACGTGCCAGCTGACGGCAATCTTCAGCATACTTGGCGACTTCGGAAAGTGGAGTGTACTCTGCGGCGTCAGGTTGGTACGGCAGTATGGTGTCCAAAGGGCATGAAGGCTCACGGCCATACACAAGGAAAAAGGGGGAAAAGCCGGTAGTCGCTTGCGCCGCGGTGTTGTATGCGAACGTGACAAAGGGGAGTACGGCGTCCCAGTTGGAGTGGTCGGATGAAATATACATCCGCAACATGTCGCCAAGTGTGCGATTGAACCGCTCGGTCAGGCCGTTGGTTTGGGGATGGTATGCAGTTGATTTTCGGTGGATGATCCTGCACTCAGCGAGGAGGGCTTCGACACCCTCCGACAAGAAGACACGGCCCCTATCACTCAGTAGTTCTCGGGGAGCACCGTGGTGAAGAACAAAATTGCGAAGCATGAAAAACCCAACTTCACGGGCGGTCACTGCCGGCAGAGCTGCAGTCTCAGCGTAGCGAGTAAGATGATCTACGCCGACAATAATCCAGCGATTTCCACTCCCGCTGCATGGAAGCGGGCCGTAGAGGTCGGTGCCGACGCGGTCGAACGGACGAGCCGGGCATGGTAGCGGCTGCAACGGTCCTGTGAAACGGTGTGTAGGTGTCTTGCCCTTTTGGCAAGTAGTACAAGCCTGAATGTACTTTTGCACAAAGTTGTACATGCCTCGCCAATAATAGCGCTGACGCAACCTTGTGTAAGTTTTGAGGACACCGGCATGAGCGCTTAGGGGATCAGCGTGAAAAGACGCGCATATGTCAGAGCGCATATGACGAGGTATAGCAAGGAGCCATTTCCGACCGTCGGGCATATAGTTGCGGCGATATAGAATGTTGTCTCGCACGGAAAAGTGGGTTGCTTGGCGACGCAGTGCTCGTGTCGAAGGGACATCAGACGGAGCGGCAAGGTAGTCAAGTAACATTGCAAGTGTTGGTTCCTTGCGCTGTTCTGTGAGCATGTCCGTGATGGTCAACGGTGACAGGGTGGATGTGGAGTCTGATATAGGCGCCAAGTCAGGCGTCAGTGGGGAGCGGGAGAGCGCATCAGCGTCGGAGTGCTTGCGACCGGAGCGGTACATGACGCGGATGTCGTACTCTTGCAAGCGAAGCGCCCAACGTCCTAAGCGTCCCGACGGGTCTTTCAAGGAAGAAAGCCAACAAAGGGCATGGTGGTCAGTAACTGCGGCGAAAGAACGGCCGTAAAGGTATGGCCGAAAATTTCTTAGTGCCCAGATGATCGCTAGGCACTCCTTTTCTGTCACTGAGTAATTTAATTCTGCTTTCTTTAGAGTACGGCTCGCATAAGCGACGACGTATTCATCATAGCCTGCTTTCCGTTGCGCTAAGACCGCACCAAGGCCAACTCCGCTGGCGTCAGTGTGAACTTCCGTAGGAGCAGCAGGGTCATAGTGGCGAAGAATCGGTGGTCAGGTCAACAAGTGGCGCATCTGCTGAAATGCCGCATCACATGCAGGTGACCACGCTGCTATGCCGTTACTGGCGGAAAGTAAACTTGTCAAGGGCGCCATGATGGATGCGAAGTTGCGTACGAAGCGACAGTGTGATGATGTGGATAGTGGCGTGCGGTGGAGAGAAGACCAGCTTGGAATGATGATTGTATGGCAGCACCAAGAAGGGCATTGGTGATGATGATAATGGAAGAAGACGACACGTGCCACGAACGAAGAAGCGACGAGAGCACGCAGAGCGTGAGAGCGAGTGGCAGCCTCGAACGCAAGATCCCCGTGAGTGGGTATGCGCCAAAGAAAAGGTCATCATCATCATCATCATCGAACGCAAGCTCGCAAAACGGCGGCTCCAGGCTCTGGTACCGGTGACCGGGTGTCCAGCTACCGTACGGACCTGGTCGAGGATCCAGTTCGTGGCTGGGCCTTCCTGCGCGCCAGCGGCCTGCTGTGATAGCGGCCTGGTGCAGTGCTTCCTGCTTGGACCGGGACGCCTGAGCTACCAGCTACCAGCCTGCTGAGCGAGCCCGAGGACTGGCGACCGGGCGTCCTGCTACCGTGCGGACCTGGTCGTGGATCATCCCGCCCGTGGCTCTGCTCTCATGTGTACCAGCGGCCTGCTGTGACAGCGGCCTGGTGCAGTGCTTCCTGCTGGCCACCGGGGCGCCTGAGCTACCTGTCCGCCGACCGAGCCCGACGTTATAGCGGCCGAGGCGTGACAGGCCAGGCGTTACTGGCCAGCTACAGCAGTGGCCTTTTATTCTACCGGCCTCCTGTTTTCCTCTTGCTTCCGCGTCGCGACAAGGTGCGGCGCGACAGCAGCGACGTAGCCACAACGACGCTCCACCGTCACAACCACCGTCACGGGCACCGCAACGACGAGGCACACGGGCGAGTGGTGGCGCATGAGTGCTAGGCACATGTTTATTTAGGACAAACGATTCGCGAACTATAGCCCACGTACATGTGCATGTAAATAGTCTGTATCGTTTAGCGTGTCTGTATAAAGTCTGTGTTTCGTGTAGCAAGCTCCCGTCTGCCGTGTCATTATTAAACGGATCCTGGGCCCAACTGGAAACCGGCAAGTCTGTCGTTTCCATCACAGACAGAAATAGTAACATAAACCAATGAAACTTCTGAGGGTTTTGATAGACGTGGGCGTCGGGAAGTCTGCAACGTCGCGGAGCTTGTCTGGGTCCGGGAGGACGCCGTCCTTGGAGACTACGTGACCCAAGATGGTTAACTGGCTTGCAGCAAAACGGCACTTTTTGAGATTGAGCTGTAGGCCGGCAGTGGCGAGACAGGTCAGAATGTCATGCAGGTGAGCGAGGTGTGTCGGGAAATCGGTTGAGAAGACGACGATGTCGTCGAGGTAACATAGACATGTCTTCCACTTGTGGCCGCGAAGGATGGCATCGATCATACGCTCAAAAGTAGCAGGCGCGTTGCACAGCCCGAAGGGCATGACGTTAAACTCGTAGAGGCCATCGGGTGTAACGAATGCGGTTTTCGGACGGTCAGGTTCGGCCATTGGAACTTGCCAGTACCCGGAGCGCAGATCCAAGGAAGTGAAATATTCTGCGCCTTGCAAGCAGTCGAGAGCGTCATCCATTCGAGTCAGTGGATAGACGTCTTTTCTTGTTATCTTGTTTAGGCGTCTGTAGTCGACACAAAAACGAATGCACCCATCTTTTTTCCTTACCAATACGACAGGTGAAGACCAAGGACTTTGAGAATGTCGTCCACTTGCTCCGTGATGACTCGTCGCTCTTTGGCCGATACATGATACGGGCGCTGTCGCAAGGGGGAGTGGGAACCGGTGTCGATGGTGTGAGAAACACCGGTGGCACGGCCCAATGACGTCTGATTGCAGTCGAAAGAAGAAAGAAACTTGTGAAGGAGAGCGAGAAGTTGGCGGCGATGAGATGGGGAAAGAGCAGGGTCGATGGCGTTGTCAAAACACACTGAAGACGATTAGTCTAAGACAGAAGCGATGGCGTCAACGTAACAACGGTGGGAGTCGGTAGGAACATCGAGATCGTCAACGTAGTCGACCGTCTGCAAGTATCCTAGGGTCTCTCCACGCAGTAGGTTGATCGGGTACTGGTAGTAGTTCGTGACCAGCATAACAGTTGACCCAGATGTTATAGTGAACACGGCAAACGGAAGAACTATGCCCTTGCGCTGAGCAAACGCATCGGACGGCGTGAACACTACAGTGGCGTCAGAGTCGGCAGGAGACGACAGGACAACAGTTATCGGCGACTCAGGGGGTATGGTTGTGTCGGCATGAACAATGAGTTTATCGGCAACGTGAGGAGAGCCGGTCAGCAGTGATTCACATAGTGGTAAAAGCGACACTTCGGCACGCGAACAGTCAATAACAGCATGATGACGTGACCGAAAATCCCAACCAAGGATGAGGTCGTGAGAGCACGATGGTAGCACGAAAAACTCAATTATGTATAGAACTTCGTTGATGACGACACGGGCCGTGCACACAGCTGAAGGGTGCTGCGCGCTGGCAGTGGCGAGCACAAGGCCCGAGGGAGCTGTAGTCACTTTTCGGAGTTTGCGACGAAGGTTCTCGTGAATGACGGAAACGGCGGCTCCGGTATCAACTAGCGCAACTGCGGGTACTCCCTCTACAAAAACGGTAATAACATTTTGCGGCGAAGATGGAGGTCTTGAGAACGTCGATGTATTTGCAGTTCTTGCCTCAGGAACTGCACCAGTCAGTTTCCCGCTTCAGTGGGAGCTCGACGACGCAGGGGTGAAATCGAACGCTGACGAGGGGAAGGGGAACGACGAGTTTCTGATCGGCGATCGGTTTCAAGACCTCTCGGTGAAAACGGAGACGCGGCGGCGTATTGTGGTGCGTAGGTGGGCGTTTCAAAGGTGGTAGGCGTTGTTGGGGCGCGGCGGCGACAGAAGCGCGCCACATGGCCAGCAATGCCGCAGGCGAAGTAGATAGGCCGGTTGTCTTCAGTTCGCCACGTCGAGGTTGGACGAAAAAACTGCGGTGACGGTCGGGCAACTGGAAATGAAGCCGGATGCATGGGCGATGAAAAGGACGCTGGCGGCGGAGGAGGCCGTGCAACCACGGCTGCGTAACTGAGCGGTAGCGACGTAGGGTGATTGGGAAAGTCGGTATAGGGCAGCGGCACACTCATAGGATTGGGTGGGGAGGTTGTAGGAGCTGCAGGAAGTGCTTCAGATATCTGATTCCGGATGGCTTGCTGTAGCGTTGGACTCAAAGCTGCCGAAGGTGCGTCGCTATGAGGCAACAGCGATAGCTGCCTGGCCACCTCTTCACGAATAAAAGCTTTTATATGTTGCGATAGGGTCGAGTTGGGCAGATGGTCCGCAGAAATCGCAATGTTCGAGACAGAATCGGCATGCTGAATGTTCTGGCGGGCGATGGAACGTTGGCGGCGCAGCTCTTCAAAGCACTGACATAGGTTAGTAAGGACGGGTATACGCTCGTTGGGCTTTTTGCCAGCAGCATCTGGAATGCGCCGTCCTCTATGCCCTTGAGGATATGCTTGATCTTGTCATCCTCTGACATGGTGGGATTTACCCGCTTGCACAAATCGAGAACATCCTCGATGTAGCTGGTGAATGTCTCTCCAGGCTGCTGTGCGCGCTGGCGTAGACGCTGTTCAGCGCGTAGCTTACGCACAGCGGGGAGATCAAAGACTTCGGCAAAAAGTGTCTTAAATGCTGACCAGCTTGAAAAGTCTGATTCTTGGTTGAAGAACCACAGTTTGGCTACGTCGGCGAGGTAGAAAGACACGTAGGAGAGCTTAGACTGGTCGTCCCATTTGTTATGGGCATTTGTTACACGTTCGTACGATGAGAACCAGTCTTCCACGTCGTGTTCGGCGGTCCCACTGAAAATGGGTAGGTCGCGATGAAGAGGGACGCCGGCGCAGACGACAATGGCAGCCGGCGGCGCAGGCAACGAAGTGGCTGCATCAGGCGTAGTGCCGAGCGACAGTGTTGGTGTTGGCAGGGTTCGAGTGCGGAGCTCCAGGACTAGGCGAAGGATCTCAGCAACCTCCACCAAATGCGACGAGGTTTATTGTCGTCGATAACGTTGCAAGAACGCTACATAAAGGTAGGCACTGCAAGGGCTTTTCGTAGCACGGGGCTCACTCGCGATCAAGGCACGATACTTCGTCTTCCTCTTCAGTCGGCACATACACAGGGGCGGCCTCTGCTTCATTACACTGCTTACAGTCAAAGGAGAAAGAAAGCCCGAAGTGCAGAAATATCATAATGCAGAAAGTTTCGTCTACATTTTCGAAAATTAGCGGTCGCTTCAGAACACCCCGCCGAAATCGTTTTTGGATACGGTGTGAGCGCCAACGATCACATAATGATGGTATTCCAACATTTTTAACTCTGCAAAGATTGCCGTTATCGTGAAACGTCACACACGGTTTCATTCGAGAGTAGTACTGAAATAACATAATTTCGTCCTTAGCATGTCAGGAAATGCATGGTGCACGTCGTTTTCGCATAAACTTATTCCACTACACGCCGCCTCGGAGAACTATACTCGCAGACCTAAGTTACGGTCGTCGTTGTTTAACCGTCATTCTCTCTCGCGAACGTCGGCTTTAACGAAACTACGAAAGAAGCACCATGTGTGCGCAGACATATTCTCATCTAAATGGGAGTTTGTTTTTCAGTAGTTGCCACTGGGGGAACTGAGGGTAAATTCACCCTCATTTCACGTCTTTCACTTCACCGTCCTGTCACTAAGGGCGTTGATGAAGATGTCGCGCCACTGCTGATAATTCACGGTTGTTGAGAAATATGGCGGCCAATTTAGGGGCTCACGCTGCCTTTTACGCCTGTGGTCTGTATTTTTGGCTTCCACGCACCTCATACGGCCATCTGCCTTTCTTCTCTTCCTTTCTTGTTCATTTCAATATTTTAGATGAACCTTTTCTTCTTTTTTTCCCCTTTCGGGTCGTTATTCTCCATTGTTACCGATTAGGCCACAGACTGGAAATTTGTCTTTATTTCAAAAGTTTCTCTAGGGGCATAAATAATGACACAGGGTGTTTCAGCGAACCTTTAAAAAATGTCTAGAGGTTGCCTGTGGCAGATAGCACAATTATAGTTCATGAGTTGGTGTACTCGAAGAGGCGGACATTACTTGCACAACAAATTGAAATACACAATCGACTAATTCACAAAATTCACTAATTAGGTTTTCAACTAATCACCTGATGGCCCATATTGCAATTTACAAATTGCAGCCGTGGAGTTTGCAAGGCGGATCTACTTGGAACAAATTCTCAGGATGACACCAGTGTCGAGATATTAATTTCCGATATAAATTTTATTAACAATAAAAGTGAGCCAGCTCCACGCTTTTTGAACTGCATAGGTTATACGAAGTCGGATTACATCATTCAAATGCATGTAGATTTTTGCGCAAGCTGCATGCTTTTGCCGATGGAGAGGAAGCTTATACGTCTGCGAGCAGTAACGGAACGACGAAGGCATCACCATTCTAAAATAAGTCATGGTTAGCCATGAACAGACCTGCACACAGATAAAAACTGTACACACGATAAAAGGCATAGTACAGTAATCCGGCTTCATGCAGCTGTGTCCAGTATGCGCGAAGGAAAATACACATGCAGGAGACGGCTCAGCGACAGTTCCTAAATTACTGGTCGGGGCCTCCTTCTACAAGTTCTTTCGACGTTAAAGCTTGTCCCCCACTACCGAACGTACGTTTTTAGTGTAAAAGCAGTTGAAGACATTACAAGACAGTGAGCGGGATAACGGCTTAACTGTTAAAATAACTACGCAGGAGACCAGGTATGTCTCCAAGTTAAGAATCGCTGCGGCTGTCCGAAAGGAAACCGCGAAATTTCTGGTGGCACTCGTACTTCGGTAACATCATTGGCCGTCTCCCTGGTACAAACTGCGCTATTCCACCGGATATGACAGACCACCGTTCGCGCTTGCTCATAGCGCACACGAGAGCTGTGCGAGGGTTGTGCAAACGCGACGTGTAGTACGACGTTGAGGACATTCGCTTCCAGTTGCCAATCATTAGCGCGGCTGCACAACTCTACGGAGAGACACTGACGGGGCGATGCCGTCAAGTTGACGGGCTACGCCATTTTCCTGAATGTTTGGTCTCAATGAGCTTATTTTATGATGTCATTACTACGCTGAGTGCTTCTCCTCGTAATAGCTCCTAACCAGCGCGCGAACAGTTTGGTCACTGTATGCCTGCAAGGTTTGCGCAGCGGTTTGTCATCGTCAACCGAGCGGAGAAAGAAGTTGCAGCTGAGAGCTGTAGAAAAACGTCCTTCATAGCAGGTGGTTAGCTTTGTTTGAGTATTCGCTGGACAGGCGGGACGACGTTGGCATGGAGAGGGGAGCTCCAGTATTGATTTATAGCCTTTTTTTCAGTTTATTTTTTTTTCTTTTGCACATTCTCTTGCAGACACACGCACACAAAAGTCAATCTGCGGTCGATGGGTTTGCGTGTTGTCCCCCGTGTGTACCGACGTCCTTTACAGTGCATTTCCCTCGCGGTCTCCTCCTTTCCGAATCTCATCGCGGACTTGTTTGTTAGTCGCTTCCGAGTGCTTCCCTCCCATCCCCCTTCCATGTGGCACGCTACCTTTCCGGCTCTGCGGCTGCCACCGTCAATGCTGCGCTAGTGCCAGTCTGCTGTCAGACGTCATTGATCGCGTAAGCCGCACGACGATACGTATTCGCGTTTTAGAAAGAACGGTGTTTGGACGCCAAAATGGGATATAGTTGGAGTACATAGCGGTGATTGTCTCGTTTCAGCCATTTACGTAAATATAGTGTGTGGTTCCTAGTTAATGAAGTGCCAATGCGAGACAGTTATTGACCGTGAGTCTACCCCGGGGCAAAAAAAAAAAAAAAAAAAAAAAATCTGGATCGCACCTGTGACGTGTTGAACTTGTTGCCAGTTTTTATATTGTTCTTCATCGTGAATATGAATAAAAAATAATTACTTCATTTGCTTCAGAAAATGTTCGTTCCTTCAGTATTACTAGTTAATTCCTAATTGGGCATTTTGTTCCTCTTGGTTATTTCGAGGTTGACAAGGCAGCAACAGTGACGGCTCCTACTTTTCGCTTAAGCTTCTCAATTAGAGGCAAAACGTGTTATTTTAAACTCGTGTAGTAGGAACTGCGAGGTGCGTTACACAAAAAATGCTACATGGCTTGCTTGATTTTGGCGCATGTATACCGCCATTAGCATTAAAAAAATTTGTATAGCACGTTTTGGGATGGCTTTGCGTTCTTGACCTCCACTGTGGCGAGCCCGCCATAAACCCGCATCTTATCAAAACTTGGATCCAACTTGGACGAGAGGGAGCGTCCAGGAGGGAAAAGGGAGTTTTTATGATACTATTTTTCAGCGCATGAAACCTCGTCCACGCGAGAATCTCGCAGGTATTTGAGAGCTCGTCTCCCTTTGCTGGTGGTGGTAGACAACTTGCAACTGTTAATGGATCTCAGAAAAGTGGTGTAAATGGTGTGATCTCTTACGGTGGATGGCGACGCCTGTGCTGGAGGGGCTGACATGTCTTTCCTCGGACACCTAACACAGCTTGCCTCAACTGCGGCTACGGCTCATTAGTGTACTCTCGTGGCGGTACTCCGATTATAAAGAAACGGCGAGGCTTCGTTTATCTTCCCCAGGAAGCAGGCCAGCGATGGTGTGCTTTTAAGCTATAGGAGCGTAAACAGCCATCAGGGCGACAAGTCATTTTTTTTTGTTCGCAACCTGACATGACATAAACCAGCGCACAAAAGCGGGATTCGTTTCGCATGTCATCCTAGCAGTTTCCGACACATGGCCTTTGAGTTAAAGCCCGCCCATCCGACTAGCTGTCACCAACGGTCACGCTGCTTTCTACAATGGGACGTCGAGCTTAGATGAACGCTGCAGTTACTGCTTTTTGCTTCGTTAATTGCCTATAGCTTGGGGAGAAAAACTTAGGAGACTTAGGTGCACAGAGAAGAGCCGAATGGATCATTACGTATCACCTCTCCAAGAAACTTATGGTGGTGCTCGATAACCTCTCCTGCTCGAGACACTTTGTTATTTACAAAATTTCAACCAAATTGCTCGCCGGCCCTTTCTCTGTCGTTCTTATGGTACAATATGCTGCAAAGAATGAAAGGGATGCTTCAGCCTTCGTGCGCTTTCGCACCAAATACTTGACGCTGTACATTTAGTACAAATTGATGTGTTCAGAAGGAAAACAAAAAAATATCGTCTTTTGCCCGTGGTCAGAGAGAGACGAAGTTAAATGCTGCGCGGCTTTATTGATAAGCTGAAGATGTTAGCCTGGTGATAGTATTCCATGCCACTCTAACCCCTGTATTCTCACACAATCCTCGACTCGAAGCTCTTCCTGCATTCCACCGAATTAACTACAGCGCCACCCCTCGGCTGAAGAAGACGCTACGCTTGTCAGGAATTACCTGCAAGCGTCAATGATACGCAGTGATCACTTCTGTTGAGGGGTGTCACTGTCATCAAATCTCCTGAGTCGAGGTGTCGTGTTGAGTCAAGGAACGTTCTAGAATGCCAGGATAAGTGCTGGGTGAAAAATAGGATATACAGAGTGATCACACAGACATACAAACATCACAGGCATCCAGGGACGTTCATGGATGCCGCGATCGTTTGTTAGACTATCACAAAAGCCGTGGTCTCCTTAAATATTTATATTTCACGTGCTCTTCCTTTTCCCGTAACGATAAGACTGTTCTTTTGCTTCACTGCTTGATCGCAGGTTTCATCCGCTTCTTGGTGTTTGCCGGTTTCTGTGGTGCGTATACGCTTATAATTCCTGTGGACAACAAATTACATGCAACGACAGCAGGCACTACTTCAAGAGAACCCCTCTTTTCGATGTTTTCTGTGCGAACTAAACAGGACAACCAAGAAAAAAAAAGGAAGGAACAAAAAAGAACAAAGAAAACGGCAGTCCTGATTAGGTCCAATTAGACGGTCTAATCAGATTTCCTCGGAGGCGGAAATAAAGATTACAAGCGTGGAGAGGGACATAAATAACGCAATTACTTCGCCAGTCGATTGCACTTCGGGCGGGCGTGTGGAACCGCCTGACCGAGCGGTGCGAGTCAGCTGACCGAGAAAACGTGCTTAGCTGGCGAAAAGTTCACGAAACGATGATTCGTGATCGGTAGGACGTGAAGCAAAATGAAGCAAATAAAGCGCAATTAGACATTACTCTTTATCGTTATGCACGCATTGCTCTTCCTCTCTCTTCGTGTCTTGGAATCTTAGCACAATTTGCTCGCAGAGAGAAATTTACCAGCCTAAGGTTTTGCTGGTTGTTTATCCAACTTGGATATGTATACCAGGGCACTCATATTTTCGTTAGACGTCGGGCCGCATGCAATGTAATCCCGTCTCTCAGCGAGCTACTGTCTGGCATGCTTCCGGAGAGAGTAGAAGGATTAAACGCATCATTTCCTTAGGCAACGTCACTTACAATGACGCACAACCTTAATCGTCATTACTTTTGAGTGCACTTATAGTCTTAGCTAGTAGCGGTCAACGTAAACCCGTTACTTCCCTTAAACGCTAATAACTGGAAGAAGGTGCATCGCGCCTTTCGAATGACGTCTTCTCCACCAACCACGACCAAGTACTTTTTTCCCGGCGCTGGTGCTTTCATTGGCACACGTTAGCTCTAGTTGATTTATCTGCAAAGCTCCCTGCCATTGCAAAAGGAACCATTGAAAAAATTTCATCATAAATGCAGAGGTAGTAACGTGGCGCTTATTGTTTGCTGTCATCAGCTTCCTCAACGCCACATGACATTGCACCGAATTACCCATGTTCCGAGTCCTATATGACTTCTACGCATTACTGGAGGCTATAAGTTAAATTAATTAAATTATGGGGTTTTACCTGCCAAAACCATGATCTGATTATGAGGCACGCCGTAGTGGGGGACTCCGGAAATTTGGCCCACCTGGGGTTCTTTAACGTGCACCTAAATCTAAGTACACGGGTGTTTTCGCATTTCGCCCTCATCGAAATGCGGCCGCCGTGGCCGCGATACGAACCCGCGACCTAGGCTATAAGTGAAATGCGCACCCACTTATATCAGTTAAAAATGGTGAACTCTTTCGAGACTGCATTTTCCCGTGTTTTTTAGTGTTTCTTTTTTTTTTGAAAGGATTGTTTTATAGTGGAGAAAATAAAGGCCAATGAAGGCCTTTTGAAATTTTGCACCAACACCACAGGGTCGATACGTTGGTGTGATGTCACTGATTTTAAATAGATATTTTTCTTGTGTCATTGGGCTGTTTTTGTTTTGTTTTGTGCTCAGAACGTTTTCAGAACTTGCTAGATAGGTTTAATCCTTGGTTTCTTTAGAATACCTGTAAACATTGTTTAACAACAAACAACTTGTCTCATGGAGGCGCTGCCAAAATTTATTATGTATTCTACCTGTACAGGGACACCACCATTATGTCACGTGTAGGTATTGCGGCAACTTCAAGATGGCGCTGCTTCTCTTCTTGCGTTATAACATACTTTCTGGCTTAACAAGCTCGCGACAAGAGTGATTTCTTTGGCATTCTGCAACTGTTATTTAGGAATCCAGCTTAACTTAGCATACCTCTTTTGTGTGCCGGGACTTTCGGGTTCAGGGAGGAACCGATCATTCTCGCGACACCGTCAGCGCGCAAAATCCGGTTGCCCAACCTACACCATGCCTGCGGTGCGGGCTCCTATACCAGAGCTCGAGATTATACGAGCGCTCAAGTGGCTTGCGTAAGGCTGCTTTGAGGACGGTGTTCGCTGCAATAGCGGCAGTACCACAAAAGCATTATTCTAGCCGAACAATCTAGCCGTTGTTTCGTAAGCGCTCTCCATTTCGCGGGTCAGAATGGAGAGCACGTGCGAAATATTTGTCATCTTCCAGGGGAAAACAGAATGGCCTTCGTAAAAGAAAGTGCCGCTCATCTGTGAATTCGTAACACTACACAATCCCTGCGTTATGTATATCGCACTCACACTGCGAAATAACTTGCGAGTTACTTTGATAAAAACGTAATTCATATCTGTGTAGCCAAACAACGTTGCGCGTGCTAAAGCACATCCCATCGACGCTGAGTTCCTCGCCCGAAGATGTGACAGTTGACGTTTTTTTTCCTTGCAAAGTGATGGAGGGAAACCGCGCTTCGCACTATGGCCTCTTTCATAACCCATGCATAGCTCTGGGACGGGAAACATGATAATTAGAATTAGATTTCGACATGACGCAAGCGCGCCCGGTGCTTTTGGATTGCGCAAACAAGCACAATGATAACCAATTTGAGTTATGAGGTTTTCAAACTATTTCTTCTTGTGCTTTTTTTATATTTGGGGTGGCTGACTGGTTGTGGCCTTCTGCAGAGCATCATATTGTGTTTTCGATCCCTAACCGCGTTGGTCACACTCTCACATTACAAATGTTTTTACGCAATTTGTGATTCGGCTGTCGCTACTCTTCGTGTAGTTTCTCACGTCTCTTATATAATATACCAATTGGCAATGTATGACTTGTTTATTTGTTATTTCTGTTTGGTTTACTCTTGTGTTTTATGCACAAGCACATATCTTTATGCACAAGCACAGATGAGTGGCCATGTTTTGTGGGGATTTACAGTGGAACTGTTGTTGCGACTAGATGCCATGTCTCCTCCATATGTCAAGAAAAGTTCATGCAGAATCATTATAGCTACTGCAGTGAAATTTCGAGGGAATGTTTAGTACGGCAGGGTAATGTATGAGCTGAGGTAAAATTGGTGGGATAACTAGCCCCATTGTGCGACATTAAGAAATTTCTGTAATTGGCGCTTATGTCAATTTTAGAACTATCAGACAGATCAGTAGGAATGACTCGGTAGGAATAATGTATTTTAAGGGAAATACGCTTGATAAATGTCACACATGTTGCGGCTTTGTAGACGTCTTTGAAAATGATAAATTTTGTGCTACTATGTTCTTTTTATGCTTGCCGGGGGACTAAGACGTTTGCCACTTGCGAACTACTAAACGCATCAAGACGAAGCTGCGTAAAAACAGAAGTGTGGGCTAGGAGAAACATGCTGGAGAAATATCAAAGTTGTAGGTATATTGAGGGCACTGTACGAAAACAGCGACCTTTAAAACGCTGGTTTTTAGAAGCAAACTAAATTTTAGCATTTCGCTGTTAGCAACCGGCTTAATATACCTGCTTTAAACGCTGCACACGTATATGGGAGACCCTCTGCGCTTAGAATAGACTTTAGCAGTTTAACTTTGAGAGCATAAATAGTAAGCGGTTGCGCGCTCAATACCTCCGGTGCAAGACCTCTAACTAAGCGTTGAGGCGGTGACGAGGGTGCGTGAGAGCTGCGAAAATGTTCCTCACAGCCGGAAACGCCTTTCTGGCGGGAAAAAGTTCCGAAGCTATCATAAGGAGCGCGTCGGGAGCAGAGGCTTCATCTGCTGGCAGGTAATTGCTGGTATGCCTTTGAAAAAGTTAAATTCATCTTCATACTCCTCCTTCTCCTCCAGCGGCTCATTTGACTGAACTATGCTTCGCTGGAGTTTGCGTTGTCATTCTACAAGGTCGCACAATTCCGCAGCTTTTTTTTTCCCTTGATATGATAAACAACAATATTAAATGACAATACAGGAAAATTTATTGATCGACAGAGTCCAATTGCATTTACGGAAGGGTAATTGTTTCTTGATGAACGTGGTATATGTGCAAAAATCAGGTGAACGCATTAAATAAGTGGCTACATACTCAGGCCTTTGCAACTAGTTCTAGAGTGAAATGAATAATATTTCTGTAGGTGCATTATACCTATGAAATATGGTGTACAAGTGCAGAATAGAGGAGGCAACATGAAGAGGAAGACAAGAAAGAAACAAAAACGAAATCTAGTTGTCCAATGTCTCCCGCGCGCATGGAGGAAGAGACAGAGAGAGAGAGAGAAAAAAAAAGAAACAACAAGCTGTCTGAGGACAATGGCTCAAAACCGAGGCACAACCTTCTCCACGGTGTGAGCCAATTATAAATCTTCAAGCAGCAGGCAAGGTGTTGGGCCTCCCGATAAAGTCCAAAGACAAATACGATTCGACAAAGGTAGAAGAGAGGGAGGAAGGCGGAGGCGCTCACGCTTTCACAGGGACGACAAATTGCTTCTACCGCGTGACAAATAGGACGACGTGCGTCGCGTCGCGGCTACCGGTGCTCGGTCGGTGTCGGAATCTAGACAGATAAGAACCTCTCCCTGGGCACCACTCTGAGGGAAAAAAGAAAAAGTGAGACAAGCTACCGTGTTTTCCAAACGCATCGGGACACCCTTGACACCTCAGACGTAGGTGACGAGGAAGGGGATGGTCAAGACAACCTTCCAAGAAGAATCATTGGCGTTCGCTTAAGAAAATGTAAAACCGAATGGGAAACAAAAGCAAAGTTCTAAACAAAAAGCGGAAATTGGCTTAGATTGCTGCGACAAAGGCGCACGAATAATCTGCCCGAGTTTCATCGTCGATAAGAAGGATGGGACGTTGTCTAGGGTGAGAAACAAACAGAAAAAGAGATAGGAAGGGAGAAAAGGATATAAAGAGACAGAAAGAGAAAAAGAGATTTGCCAGAGAGGAGTTCCCGGTAGTAGCTACGCGTTCAGCCGAGGTCAGACGTTGAGGCAGGGTGGGGATTGTCTTCAACAGTCCTCCCAGGGGTGCCTTGAACAACACCGCTTTAATTAAACCCATTACGACGGTTCTAGCGTAGAGAAAATGGGGGCAGAATAAAAAAAGAAATGAAAAGGAAAGAGAGGAAGCAAAAGGCAGATACGAAGAGAAATTGCAAGAGGCCAACATTTTGCGATACGCCTCCGGCGCAACGAGCGTGGCCCTTCGCTCTCTCACCAGCGTAGACCACTGTCCGCCATCCTGCAGCGCCTCTCTTCCTTTTGTTTCTCGCTCTCTCTCCCTCCATCATTCTCTTGCTGATTCCCTTCGTGCTCAACGGTGGACGGCGCATTATTCGCCGGCGGCATCCCAGATTCCCCTAGGGAGGCAAGGGAGAAGGCACGGCCGTTCCCCATGCCCGCAGTCGGCCATGCCGACTTGGCTCCCGCGGCCACCCCGCGAAACTCCCCGAGGGGCACTTTTGTGCAGTGCGCGCGCGCCAGAGGCAAGGCGCAAGTCGGAGGGACCAAGCGAGGGACGGTGAAGTCGAAGGATCGGTGGGAAACTTGTCAGAACAGCGACCTGTGTTTGCCAGCTCTCTCCAGTGGTGTCAAGAAACACACACACACACGCACAGACACACACGCACACACGCAAACACGCACACACGCACACACACGCACACGCACACACGCGCACACACTGTGCTCGCTGCCACAGGCGATATTTAAAAATTCTCTATCTTCTAAAAGTAAATACCCCGTATAAGAAAACGAAGCATGTCTGACGGCAGAATAAGCTGGCATTTCTTTAACTTGTAATTACGAAGACTCACTAGACTCACTAGAATAATCACGAAGACTCACTAGACTCAATAGAAGACTCACTAGAATCCTACCACTTTGGTTCTCCTTCAAATGATTCTGCAGCCACACGAAGTAAAATTGCTTATCATTGACGCAATCAATTATCGATGGTCATCGTAATTCCTGACCTAAGGGGTTATTAGCCCTTGAATCGACAGGCGCTGCAAGTATTTACATCAAGGCGAAAAAAGAAGATAATGAACAAAAGTACTAAGCACAGATCGAAATCAGGACAGAGTCCATAATATCTCTCTAGCCAACCAACGCAACTCCCGCTAGGATATTCACTAAATCAAACGCCGTCTTGACCTGTATGGCAGTATATCTTGCTAGAATGAGGTCATCAGGTCCCAATGCTTCGAAAAAGGAGCTCATTCTGGTATGTACGTACGTATGTATGTATGTATGTATGTATGTATGTATGTATGTATGTATGTATGTATGTATGTATGTATGTATGTATGTATGTATGTATGTATGTATGTATGTATGTGTATGTATGTATGTATGTATGTATGTATGTATGTATGTATGTATGTATGTATGTATATATATATATATATATATATATATATAGAGAGAGAGAGAGAGAGAGAGAGAGGAGAGATCGCAGCATAAGTGAATAAGGTGTCATTCGTATACAGCACGTCTGCTTTTTTCTTATGCCTTGTCTTCTTGCGGCGTAACTTTATGTTTTACAAATATATGAAACATATGTTTGTGAGGTTTCAACCCAGCAAAGTGCAGCACTCGCGTCCAATACACAACAAATGGTGAATTGGCGTTGCAACGTCGAACGAAAAAGAGTTGTCAAAGTCGTTCAACAAAACAGTTATGCTGCGAATAGCACCGCTCGGCGCAATGGAACACCCAGCGTGTAGAAATTCCTTTTTTTGAAGTCATTGGGGCGTTGAGAGAGTTAATCGATACACTAACTTTGAGACCGAATTATCACTCTTATCACAAAAGGAAATATTCGCGTAAGATGCATCAGCAGCATGCGGATTGCTTGCTTCCCCAATAACGCAAACTGGTTCCTCTTGCAGACAAGACACACTAACACACGCAGTACGAGAGGCAGTCTGATAACGCGTTGTATTATGGCCCGTCTTGTCTAGGGCTAGCTGCTTCTTTTACTACAGATTGTTCGTGACAAATTCCTTTATTCTTTTCCCATAAAGATAGCAATCATAACTGCTGTCTCTGAAATGGCTCTCGCCATGCTTTAGGAGACTGCGACAGATAAACCGAGCCGAAGGAAAAGCGAAGGCGAAGCGGGCGAGATTAGGGGCCACCGAAATCACGCTCCCGTTCTTTTTTTTTTTTTTTTTCACTCTTCTCCCTCCTCGGTTTCTCACTGTAGCTCCACTTCTGTGGCGCTGCAATTCGCCTCCCGCGTGTGCTCCCATAGCGCTGCCCCCAAAGGACGCCAACGATCCCTCTTTTCCCCAAAATGTTATTATCGGGATCATCTCGGCGCGGGTCCCTGAAAATGAGCGGCCGGAGCTATTTTTCTATCTGCTTCCTTTTGTCCCTCGAGGGGATTGCTCCTCCCCAATTGGTGTGGCGACTATGGCAGGCAGGCCCGCCGAGTGACGCTAGGATTCCGCGGCTGACGTGAAGGGATTTCGCTCGCGTCAACGCAATATCATCGAGGATTACTATCGTCTAGGCGTTCTCCCTCTCGTCGACGATGATATCTGTGACGTGATAAGACACGTCGTTGTGAGCATCGACCTTGATACGCCTGGCCAATGAAAGAAACGACGTCTACGTCCCAACCACTTCTTGTATTTTATTTTATTTTTCAGTTTCGTGCCGGTGAAGGTCGTATTTTTGAGAGACCTAATAGGAGGGGGGGGGGGGTGCATTCTATGTTTTGATGTTGCAAGAACCTTCTCATCTGCCCACACACGCCAGGTAGAGATACTCGAAGCAAATTTTCCGAAGCAACTTATCCACCACGGATAAAAGGAACGCGATTTTTCAGATTGAGTTTACAGAGTCGTAATGGTCATTCAAAAACGAAGGATGAGCGGCTACTCTCCAGCTTTGCAACTCGGTGAATACAATGTGAGTGACTAACAGTGCTCGTGCATGGCCAAGCTAGTGAGCGATGAATGTTTGAAACGAAGGACTGCAGCGCACCACAGCGTCGTAAGGACGTGCTCTTCTACAGCCATTATAATGAAAGTGTAGTGCAGGGGATAGTGAACTGCCGTCAAACCACTGCTTCACCAAAGGCACATCTTATATTCTGCGCTCGAATAATGAATCACGTGCAATTGTTCTCGAATGCCAACTGCTCATAGTAGATAATTATTTTCTTTATCCGAGACTGCCGCGAGCGGTGAACAAACTAGCTGCATACAAGAAAATTTCCCGGCCGTCAGTAAGTGAGCCATTCCCCAAGCAATAGCCACTGCCGGCGCCAATGCTGCGGTAAAGTTCTGAATGGGCAGTGTGCAAAAAAAAAGAAAAAAAAAAACATGCAGGGGCCAAGGCTTAGAATCTTTGATGAAAAGTTTGTCGTTGTGCCGTTATAGCGTTTGGTGCAAAGCTGCACCTTACGCTAAGAGTTCTAACGAATCCCAAATAATAGAATTCAGAAACTTTTACTGCGTGGACGTTATGATGAAACTAGTCCTGATTTGTTTATGCTTTAACACAATGCTGCAGTTATGCGCCTTTGATCTTCGGCACTGAGACTTAGGTGTTACGGAAGGACAGAAGGGCTACGTAGGAACTATATATGGCTAAATGCTTGTCGCCAACAAGGAACACGGCTGTAGTAGCGTAGCTGGGCTACTTTCGTGCAGCTGAAGCTTATTATGACGCATGCACTTATGTGTACCAGTCTTCATTAAATAGTCGCATCGGTTCGTTTCATAGGCGTGCTGTGCATCCTACTGGGACGACGCTTTCCTGGCGAACCATGCTAAAGATGTCGGACCAGGAAAGTCGCGCGAGCCGTACAAATGAAATGATTGCAATTGACCTTGCATTTTCAATATGAGCTGACATGCTACGCTGAGATAGACGACTGCGGCCGTGTATTGCCTACATTGATGGCAATTAGTGTCGCAATCGATAGTAAACAATTATCTAATGCAAATACAAACACACGTGAGGAATAAGCAACACTATAGGACGACACTATAGCAAGGCAGTTGAAGTACTTTATACGCTCCTCTTTCACGCTGAATAAATCCCAGGGCTACACACACTCTGTTCTATCGTGCGACTTGAATTCGCTTTGTGCAACTTGAATCCTATTTTTTTTTCGACATTTCTACGTTTCACATGTTACAGTTTTATATTTTACGTATCGGCGTACATGCATCCGCATGCATGAAGAATGAAAGATGGTGGCCCGGGAATGTTTTGCAGCGCTGGAGAGGCAGAGCCAGAGTAGGCACATGCAGAGTGCGTTGATAATGACAACAGCAGCTTCGACACTAAATGAAAGTGGCGAATGGGAGGTTACATTGAAATGGTGTGCAGGGCGAAAGCCTCTCGTTTGAATCATCCCAGGCAGGAGCTGAGACAGTGACCGCGGGAGAGAGAAAATACTTTCGGCATTGGAAGCTCGTCAGTTTTTCAAATAGAATCGTTCAGAAGATGCCGATTGTGGAAGCAGTAGTACGGACGACGTGGTTCGAATACATTTAGGCAGCTCTGGAGTGTGAACACTGTCTGAAGCTGGTCAGCGGAGAGGAAATTATGCCACTAAGTTAAAGATGGCAGAAACTACTGCGTCGACTTAATGCCCTCGCTAGGGTGTAAAGGATGATAGGGAGGGAGGGATGTAGCTACCACAAATATGAAGGGACAACACGTAAGGGCCACAATAATAAATGAATTGTGAAACCTCCCGACATGCAGTAAACATGTACTTAACATGTTAAAACAGCAAGAGAAAACACACCACGCAGTAACAATCAGTGTGTTACCTAGCGTAGGCATAACATATGTTACTGATCGAAAATGTTTTACCTTTCTCTAGGGCTCAACAGACGTGTGGCGGACACCCACCTAAAGAGCTTTGTATCGTACAGCCGTGAGTGACACTGATTGGCGCGTACTATGGAAATAACCACACAAAAAGAAAAAAAAAAGAGGGGAGGGTGGTTTCTGCGGGCACGCTCCTTCGGAGCCGATGGCGCATATTCGTCGTTCGTTTCACGCGTGCCCCACGAACGCGGACGGCGGCCGAGTTCGCGCGCACTCCTACAAATGAGCCGACTCAGATACGCAGGGAGCGTTTTGACACTACGCAGGCCGACCGTGCCAGAAACCCGAGTTCACACGACCAGAGCGCGCTGTTCTGCAATACTTGCAACCCCAGCCGCACGCCCCCGTTGCTCGCGGTTTTCGGGGACCGCGGATAATGTTTCGCAATACTCAGCGGCCCCGCGCTGCCCGTCTCTCGTTTCCCCTCAGCTTGGCGCCTGCCGCGCGTCCCTTCTCGCGCCGTCTCTGGCGCGTTTCTCTTGATTTTTCTCGAGCCTCGCCGCGCCGTTTATAGTTGAGAAAACGAGCCCCAGATGGCCTCGCCCTACATGCGCGCTCCCAGGAATTAGCGCGTCTGGGTAACGCGCCGCTGCTGTAATCTAATTGGACGAAGCCGGCGCGCGTGAATGCGGTTTTCACGCGCATAGAGCTGATCAAGTAGCCGTGGGCGGACGTGCAGCTGCAGACCTCGCATGCGTTTGGAAGCGTAATGATGGCTTTCGCGCGCGCACATGGTGCACCGAATGAGTGGACTCGTATTTGCGCACGTGGCACTGTGCTCTCTCATTTCGCAGCAAGCTCGGCATTGTAGAATTACGCAATGCGTATTTTAGCGAAAGCTTCTCGGTCAAAACGTGCTGAAAAAGGAAAACCCTAGTGTAGTGTAGTGTAGTGCCGTCGCGAGTGAATCGGCTGTCGCGGTGTGCCTGCTCACTGTTCGATAATAGATAATCAGGTAGCCTGGCTTACATCATATTGGACGTATAGTCAGATTATGAATAGGCGCTTTTTCGCTACCAAATTATGCAAGTGGCGACTCGACTAACGAAGTGTGCGTTGTTTGGTATATCGTGGCTGTGGCGAAATGCCTATACGTATAGCGCTTCACAGCGGTATATGATGTGGTTTCTCCCTCGCTCGGTCGTTTTGATGTCCGCCGGTGCTGTCGCTGGAATCTCAATATCGTTTGTGAGAAAATTATAACGTAAAGGAAATTCCCACTGTGCCGCGAAGAGTCAAACATATAACCAACAGATTGGCAGTCCAGGATTTTTACCTTTAAGCCATTGTGCCAATGGAACAGCAGTAGATAATTTTGATCCTGGAGAGGACGAACACGCCAGCAGCCGTCATGATTGGCTAACGCCCGTGCCGCAACGTGCCGCATGAGACAGATTGCCTGCGCCAGCCCATATATCGCGAAATGAAAACACGTATACAGCTGCGCTTAAATAGCGCCTTAGGGAGTATCGTAGTCGTCGGTGAATTTTTTCCTCTTTGTATTGTTCTCACTTCTTTTCGTAGCCGATGCGGCTACGATCTTTACAATCGTGCTCCTACTTTCTCTAGCCAGAAATTTCGCGGATGTTTGCACACTTAGTAGATAAAATGGACCATCGCTTTCTCTTGCACATTCGGAACATTTCATCATGGAACTACCCTTCACAATCAGGGTGTTGTTCACTGCCATACATACCCTGCATTGATGATGTACAACTGGATCTGATTTGTTCAGGCCTCGGAGAGCCTTGATTGTGCAGCGTTGGGGGTGGGCTAAGCTACGTTTTTTTTTTCTTCTTCGCCTCAAGGCTTGGAGGAAGCTGATCATGTCGAGGTGGCCTGACGACGTCACGATAACGGCGGCTACTTAATGATGACGTCTACGGCCGCCATCGTCGTCGGCGTAACGGTAACGATGGACGGACACAGTAAACACAGTTTCGAGCTTTTCGCCATTCTGTCGCAGTAAAAACCGTGCCGCTTCCAAAATTGCTTGCAGTTCTTTGGCCACTGTTGTAAATTGACAATGATTTAACAACCCATTATACTCCACAACGAATTAATAAGAAAACCAAGCGCTGAAGTATGCTTGCTGCTTGCAAAATCAGTGTACACTTGTTTCTTACGGCACACTGGATGTACTTTTCATACATTACAACTTATATCAGGACGATTAGTGGAACACTTTTTCTTAATTTTCTCATTACCGACAAGTGCTTGTAGTTCTGTAGTTCAATAATCCATGGAGGCAACTATTTGTCACAGTGTTTATTAAGAGGAACGATCGAATGGCACCCAGCCATTTTGCAAATCTGGAAGGAAGTCATTTCCTAGTGGCAACAGCTCCTAAAGCCGAAGACAAGTATGTTGACTATATATTTGGTAATAGTACCGTAATGTATGGGGAGAACGTTGGTGTTCATTTGAGTGACTCGCATGCGGAAACGTTGTCACTTTCTAGTAGCTCCGACAAACATTGATGGAAGCCGTACGTGCAAATTTAGTCTCGGTGAATGAATCAGTTTCTGTTACGATAGTGAAAATGTAGGTGACTTGCGTCCTTGGTCTTTCTACAGTTTGTTCATGTGATGCACGATGCATATTGCTTCATGCTTTTTAGTTACCGTGTGCAGCCAGGTTTGTGCTATAAAACACAGAAATTGTCCAGAGAGCACCAGTACCACACGTTGCAAGTGGCGGCGGCACCAGTATTTACTATCTGGAAATTTACGACTCCAAAGCCAAAGATATAGACGCTTACTCACCTTTTGGGAGGTGGCCATTGTCTCCCAACTGCGTGACCCGCCCTGGCTGTACAGAGAAAGAAAATGACACGGGTTATAGTCACAATTGCAATGATACCATAAGGCACGATTCATTTAAATTACTTTTTTTCCCATTCGATTGGAAAGGACGAAAGTACACGATGAAAACTATGCCAGCAGACGGAAGGCAATCCAGCTTTGAGATGGGATACTGCGGAAGTTATTGATACTGTGCCCGGGGCTATGAGTTCTGGAAGGACACTTAAGGAACACAATTTATGATGGCGTGCATAAAGTTTCGCATATTTGTCTAAATAATTGCCGCCAGTTTACCGCTTTCTATTCTTCAAAAGCTCGTATTTGTCACTGCGGGAGTTTTTAGAACAAGGTATGGTTTGTTTTGTTGCCCTCAATCGAGAATAGAAGGCGAAAAATGTGCGGCCACATACGACGCGCACGGTACGAGCGCCGATTGTGTTCTAAGACGTCCATACCTACTAGCCTCTGTGGAAGCAAAGCTTTCACTGAGCGCGTTCGTATATGTCAGCACCCAAGTGGAACGTACGACTGTCTTCATTAGCAGATTAGTTTGTCCAGGGTTCAACGCGACATTGATTTTGGAAGTGCCCTCAGGCCAGATGGAATCCAATAGGTAGTGAACAGGGCCTGAATTTGGAAAAGTGTGCGGCAATGGAGGGAGATCAAGTGGGGTTTAGCGATGATGTAGCGGATCATTGGTGTGCACTCATGGCCATCGCAAGGGGGTTTATTGGAACCAACTTGCGATGACTGAAAGAAAATACAATCTACGGCCGCTGTCGACCAAAATATTCAGCGCTTGTGGTTGGATTATCCTGTTGGACTCCCAAATATTCGCGAGAATGGAATTACCAGGGGCTTCCTGACTTTCTAACATTCACAAAGCCCGAATCGTGGCTCATGGCTAGAAGCATGAGTAGCGGCGACCAACCATTTTGATGTCGCATGCGCAAAGCAAGTTCTTCCGAACGAACAGCCTGCAGCAGGCGATGCAAACACACGTCTGAGGCCATCAATACCGCTTTCTAGGCAAGTTTTCTGGGGGTTGTACTAGAAGAATATTTTCGAAAACACTCGAATCAACGGTGCCAATTTCATTGACAATTTTCGCGTGCACTTTACCTGCGGCACCCCGTAAATCGCACACGTCCACTGGTCCAGGGCGGTATAACGTAAGGTTTCCTTTCGGTCGATTCAATTCTTTTCATATCATCCACTGTTCACGGTCCGCGGATCCTGGCGATAACACTGGTGGGGCGGCGCTCGGAATAATGACGAAGCGCGATACGGCAAAAAAAGAGAAAATATGTAACAGAATCGTTACATTAATCCGGTCCAAGGACCGTATTTTGTAACGATCAATTTCATTTGCCATACTTCTCGTCTCTCGCGCTGAGTGGCTGATGCTGGTGATAACGGCGGAGTACGAGCCAAGAGTGAAAAAAAATGAAATAGACCATTAGAAAATAAGTTCACACAAGGCCGTCCGCGCCCAAGTGGGTATTCTGTTTGCTAGATATTTATATTGATGCTCGAATGGCATTTGCTGAATTCACCGGTAAAAAAAGGGAGAGAAAGAAATTGTAAATATATGCGAGAAACTGGTTACTGCCTTGTGTTATTACGGGGCATGACGCACACACGTGCCTCATCACCATCCTTATAATCAGCATCATCATCATTATAATCGTCGTCGTCACGATCACCACCATTAATCATGGGGTTTGGAGACATGTGAACACAAACAAACAAAAACAAAGAAAAGAGCTTAATGGCAGCGCCTAGCTTATTCTCATAAGGAAGACATGCATACAAACCGAAAAAGAGAAAATAAGATGGCGAAAATATAGGAGGAAGTTAGTAAGAAAGAAGGAAATGGACAAGGACCAAGGACTAGTATTGCCAAGAAAAGAGTGCGTGAGCTCTTGTACGACTGCCTAGCCACTACAGGGACGTTGACGCGATAAACAAAATTTTGTTCACAATATTAATGCACTTTTCCGTTTCCTATTTCCCTTGAGTCACCGCCAATATTCGGCTTTTTCACTTTTTAATTGCGTTATGTTGGTGACCTTTCCTATAAAGTTATTGGAAGATGAGGTCCCTCTATGACATTGTCACAGCGCACCCTGGCTGGTTCACTCTCGCGGGTGCCTGTCATTTCTACTAAGCAGCAACAACGATTATAACACTTTGTGGTGCCACTAGCATACGAGCTCCATTGTATCGTTCCGCCTTCCGCGTTGCGCGAAAGGTTCGATAACATGCGGGTTTAACCCGTTTTTTTTTTTAAACCTTTTGCTTCATTGTGTTAACCGTGCGGCAGAACTAACTTTACCATTAGCACAGTGGCACGGACAAACAAGCGCGCTTTCATTACGCAGCTATCTCGGCAGTCCGAACAGTGGGTCGCACCACTCGGAGCAGGCCGCCACGGTGGGAAACTGCCGCCTTGTCATTTAAGCGCTCGTAAGGGGGCGGCGGTGTCGGCGGTGGCGTGGATAAACGAGCCTGTTGGCAAAGCGGAGAGCTGCACTGCTGTGTTCCGCGGCGGTGGCCCTCCCGGAGAATGGAGTGAGGCAAATTAATGGTCTGGTCGGCGCGCGAGACGGCTCTCATTCTCGCTCCCTACCGCCAGCGCCTACGGCACGAGAATAGGGGCCCACCGACCGAGCTTTGGGAAAGAGCGCGGCGCGATGTGGTCTGCGTGTTATCCTTTCCGTCTGCAGATCCATCCGACGCTCGTTCTAACCCAGGGCCTTTTGTCTGCCCCGCGTTGGACACTTCTTCACTGCCGTTGCGCATGAGGAGAGCCGGTCGAAAAGAAAACGTTGTAAGCGAGCGCACCAGGAAATTAATAGTAGTAATAATAAACAGAGAACAGTTTTTTGTCAAAACAACGCTTAAGGAAGCATCAATAGGCGGAAATGAAGGGAGAGCGCATAATCCCCGTGTGGGCGAGGTGTTGGTCAAACTTAAATTGCTGTCACGCTGAAATTGCTGCTTCGCGCTACTCTCGGGTGGATGACAAGATTTCCCTCACAAGAACAGTGTCTCAGATGAGCGGGAGATTTCGCTAGAAAAAAAAAAAAGACGAAGAGAGAGAGAGAGAGAGAGAGAGAGAGAAATGGCTGATCACTGTAGCATTTCTCGACGATGTCAGTGTGATTTTAAGGACAGCGCATATCGCAACCGCGTTTTGACATCGTGCTCGTTACAGCCGTCGTATTAACGTCACTTGCGGGTTCTTATGGCTCAATGACGTCTTAAAAAGTCGGCATTTGGTTCCTGCTGATAATGAGTTATCGAAGCGGGCTTCTCAGGCAAAGCGGTATCGTTTTTCTTTTTTTTTCTTTTTTTTTTGCCTTGAAATCGCATTTGAATGTTGATTCAACTTCGTCGTGCAGCCGAAAACTTTATCACACAGAAAAACAATTGTCGAGTAGCTTACCGGAAACACAAAACGTACACAGATGATAAAATATTAAAAACTGAATTCTGGGGTCTTATGTGCCAAAGCCACAATTTGATAATGAGGCACGCCGTAATGGGGGACTCCGGATTAGTTTGACCAACTGGGGCTCTTTAACGTGCACTCATTGCACGGTACACGGTCGTTTTTGCATTTCGCCCCTATTGAAGTGCGGCCGCTGCGGCCGGGATTTGATCAAGCGACCTTGTGCTTAGCAGCGTAACGCCAAATTCACACTAAGCAGCCACGGCGGGTAGAACGCGTTTCACAAACGCGTTTTGCAACTCGAGACCGCTTAGTTAAGAGCAGCGCCCAACAAGATTATGCACATCCAATGCACATTTTGGAATCTACTCTAGGCGAAGCTTTCGTGAAAGTGGTTAATGAAGTGCTATAAATTTGCTCATTTCATTCCTGCATGTTTTCCAAAACTGGAAAATGTTCCGTCCGCTTTTCGACCAATCCTCCATTGTCGGCATGTGCCATAGTCGTGGAAGTCATGATCACCATGAACGCGCAGCGATCGTCTCAAAGAGCTAGTCGGTGTTGGCACGATAGGAGTATGCGTGCGATCCTACCCTAATAGTTAGAACGGCGGACTGCTTTGCTGCGGGGCCAAGGTGGGATCACAGCACCTGGCACGTAAACAATTTTTTTTAATTATGAGCCATTCGGCAAGACAGCCGCACCACCCATCCAGAAACCACGGTCAGTGAGGGTTCGCAAAGAAAGCTTCGCTTTAAAAAGCAGCACTGGCATGAACGACGCCACAGAAGTCATTAGAATGCTTTGACAACCAGTGCTTCATCTTCGCTAATAAGACACCGCTGCGGATGTTTACCTTTGTATTCACAAATGTGCTTTAACTCATCGCCTCCTATAGATAGCTTTCGCGTGACGTCACGGGCGCAGTTTTTCGGCGTGATAGTACCCAAACGTGGTGGCCACGAAGACTTCAATGCACCATATGAGCTCCCAGTACATTGCATATCTTTTTGATGGTGACTGGTTTTCACTAGATTGTCACTGCTATTAAAATGTAACTCGGTGCAAGACGCGCCTGTTCTGTTATGGAGCTGTTAGTTTTGTTGTTTGCGCAGCTTCTCGACGTGTTAGTACCCCCCGATGGCGGCCACGATGACGTCAATGGAAACTATGTATAGAAATATCAACGTGTTTTGAGCTGTGACGTCACGTGCGAAGACACAGGACATTGTCATGTGGCCAAAATGGCTTCTCTCATGTTATCTAGACTTGGTAGAAATGGCGAGACGTGTTCCGTTTACTTAGTGGGGAACATATAGAAAGGGATAAAAGTGCCAACGACTAATTTTCAGGAATAAGATTTCAGAGCGCCAGTCTCAGGCTTTATTGAACCCTCGTACGTATATTTTATTGTCAGAGGAGTATAAAAAGAAGAAAATGATTTGAGTAAGTAGTTCCTGCATTATTAATTATTAATTATTATTATTATTATTATTATTATTATTATTATTATTATTATTATTGATTTGGAAACATATAAATTTGACAGGAAAGGGAAAGTCAGGAGCAGGCTGGCAACTGCCACCGGAAGGGGCACAACGCCTGTGTCACAAAAGAGCGCGTAATCAAAGCGCGCACTGCGTGTCACGCAAGCCAGCGAAAAAAAAAAAAAAAAAAAACACGCCGGCCCCGCGGCAACTTCAACCGACGGGGAGAGCGCATATGCCTCAAACAGCCGACGCGACAAACGGTGCCTAGACGTGTAGAAGAGCATCGACGAAGCGACGTTAACCGGAGAGAGAGAGAGAGAGAGAGCACACGCGCGCGCCGGGACACCTTCTCACCCGGCGAGTCGAGTGAGATTGCTACAGCGTGAGCGTGCGCCAACGGGATGAGTCATCACCCCCCCCCCTTGACGACGCTCCGACGGCGGCGGTCGAAGGTGCGAGAAGAGACTCGAAGATTCCCATGCTTTGGCCATGCTACGGTGAGCACGACTTTGATAGGAAGGTTCGAGAACGCCTGTGGAAGCTATATAACCGCCGTGCGAGAATCGTCAGTGGAGTCAAGTCCGCACCGGTGAATGGATGTAACGTGAAGACCGAGCGTCTGCGGAAGAAAGGGATTCCCCGGCAAGCTAGTCGACGAGTTCATCGAGCGTCTGCATTTCCGGAAGAAGTTCCTTCTTCGAGATTTGCCGCGAGCTACGCCGAGATCGTCTGACAAAACCAACACGGGTGAATACGATTGGACACTTAGTGTTCATATTTATTTTGTAATTTACGTGTTGGACTCTTAGTGCTTGTCATGAATTATTTTCTTGTGTTTGTTAATAACCATCTGAATTGTATTGTGTTGTGTCTAGCCTAAGTGTACACGTGTGTGTGTGTAACTGCCTTGTGTGAAGAATATATTTTGTTGTGTTTTGACAACTCTGGGCTCTGACTCGGTCTTTGGACAGCAACCGGCGTTCGCTGGCGCGCCAGGAAGCCCATTCTTAATTGTCCTTGCTTTCGTGGGATTATTTTCGGAAGCTGATAAGTCGGCTTTGGAATTTGGTCCGGCGTCTGCGCCTCGTTCACGGGGTCTGTGACAGCCTGCCTACTCTTTAGAAAGGAGGAGATAGAAACATAGAAATGGAAGATAAGAATAAGGCGGAGGAAACAGGAAAGAAAGAGCAAGATGAGAAATCTCAAAGAATAAAGTACAACACAAAGTACAGGTCACATACACCCCTTCTGCGGTTTTACCTACACAGGTCTGAGGCCTGGTCTGACGTTTACTGCTCAACAATGCTAGAATTGTGCAAATTCTGATATCAGTTTGCTTTATCCACCCGATAATTGTCCACTACGCCATAGCGGGTATGATCTATCAGATGATATGATGAAAACAACCACAGGTCGCTCCTAGATTTTCACTTGTAACTCGTATTATGCCATAGCACCTTTCGTAAATCGCATTGAGAAGCATTACCTTGGTATTTCTACACTACAATACATTAAGGAAATCCTTCACGCCAACGCAACTACATTTTCTGCCTAATTTTGACTTATATCATGTTGTCGTTGTCTTCATCTACAAGGACAATTTCGTTACGCCACATATTGTCACGTTTGGAGATAAATGCGTCAGCTCATAAAGGGCCGTTAGTGCATACACTGTGCTGGACCAAACTACAGAGCGAGGCGGCCATGCGCGTACGCCCTTAACGAAATCACTACCGGACAAGAATGCCGCATCCAAGGAGGGGATCTCTTAGGGGACAAACAACACCATATCATCCCGTACGTCTATACGGCCATTTCCGATAGCACCCATTCGCCATTTAAACTGCTTCAGGGACGATGCGGGTTGGTAAAGAGAGGACGAAGACTAACTGCTCGGGCGGGCGCAGTGCAGCGGGGCAGGAGAGCAGGACGGCTCGCCGGGCGCCCTTATAGAAACGCGAAGAGGAATGGCTCTGCAGGAGAGCTTTACGGCTCTCTTCGAAACGCCGCCGTCCCCCTTCCCCTCTGTTTCTGGGGCTCTCTTTTCCTCCCTCGTTGTTTCACCATCATTCTTTCCGCGTGTTTGTGGCTGTTCCCACCATCCCCAGCTTTCCTTGGAAGAATCTACCCTTATTCGTAACCTCACACACCCTCTCATTCGAGCTATTGCGCCTTCATTTTCGTCACGTTTGTAAGCGTCCCTCACACAAGTTCCTGGTTCTGCGCTTACTTTCGCTCTCTCTCTCTTTGCGACTGTCCCCTTCACTTGTATATTTCTTTTTCTTTCCTTCTTTCCCTTTTTTCTCCTCCCTACCGCCGTTTACTCCCTTTCTGCGGGTTTGTCCGTGGCCAGTCCTTCCATTTGGAGCGGCCCAGAGAAAACGGGTGCTTCACCCCCCCCCCCCCTCTTCCTTCTTTCCCCTCATTGGGAAGCTGCGCCGAGCTCCGCCGTTTCGAGTCTTGTCGTTTCGCGAGCGACCGAGGCGCTGGAACACGGCGCTCGTAAAGCGCCTTTCTATGGGCGCACCAGCGTCAAGTGTTATTGCTGGCGGTCCAGATTAGTCCTTCTCGCCGCTCCCTTGTTTCTCCATCTCCGTCGACTGCTCTCTCTCTCTTTCTCTCTCTAGTTTATTTCGTTCCTTCACTTTTTATGCTGTTTGTTCCACGCCCGTTCCTTTTAGATTGAGGCAGGCTAGCTGCCGCGGCGCCGAGCGAACCGGGGAATAGTACACACGTGCGTACGGAGTCCCTCAGCTTCCAACATCAATGAAGAAATTCGGTCGCCTTTGCCGCGCTCGCGTCTGCTGTGCTACGCGGTGGTTCCATTGCGGCGATGAAACGCGGCCCCCCCTCATCCTCCGCTGGCCTCCCCCTCTCACCTATCCTTCACCTCCCCCTCCCGATGTTCTCTATGTTTCTGACTGCCTTCTCTGCCCGGTGTTGTGTCATCCTTCGCTCACGTCTTTCTCTCTCTTTCCCATTTGTCAGGATCACATTCTCTTTCGCTACGGTGGTTGTTTTCATGCCTCCTTCTTGCTCGTTGATGCGGGGATTTGGGTGCCCTTGAAGGAGAGTTTTCGAGTGGTGAAAGAAAGAAAGAAAAGAAAGAAAGAAAATGGGAAGTGATACGTGTATTTACGGGGATACCTGTGAATTGAATTCTACAATCGCATAACGTATGCCTTGTGCCGAACTACCCTACCTTCGAAGACTATGGCCTGGATTCAAACAGCACAATTTCTGTGCTGCGTCAACGGTGAGGCGGTGCCGGTTCCAGCTAGAAGGAAACGAGAAACAGGAAAATTCGGCTCCTCGGCAGCTGTGACACAGCACGTTATGTCTTTCAAGTGTCACAGTCTGATCCTAACATTAAAAAAAGTGCCCCGAACATTGCCCGACAAACGTAGAATTGTTATTGTTGCTCGGAAGATTGAAAGTCGCCGAAGAATAGTTAGCAAAACTCCGCAAGGTGGAAAGCACGACAGCTGCTTAGTCGGACGCTCTCTCTATCTATTTGCACTCTTGCACAACTAAGTCTAACGTATATAGGAACATGTCGGAAGCAGGGATGGCTTTAAAGGGGGGCAACAGTGGGCCGCCGACGCCCCAATATTTCCTTCGCCCCCTAGTTGTTCACTCCCGAACATAGGCGCAGGTACTTGATTGTAAAGCTTTAACTTTTTAGCGCACGCTTGTTCAGAGGAATGAGGTGGTGCTTGAAAATCCCGCCACTTAATTTTCATTAAATTCAAGTAGAGCAGCTAGATTTGATAAAGAAGAAAGAAAAAAAACGCATTTCTATGTCAATATAACTGCAATTTTCACTATATGTTTATGGTTACACTAAAGGCATCTGAAATAATGTGAAGAGTTAGCTGTAACCATGAGGAATCAAAATGATCGCACAGAGGCTCAGAGCAAAAGTAAATGTGAGTTGTTTTCTCATGTTTTTTTTCTTCGTTCGACACCTAAATTCCCCGGTGATCAGCAATTTTATGTGTTCGCGCTGCATACTGCCCCGGAGCATCGCTCCAAGCTATATCGTTTTAACAACGCGTAATACATTCACGAACGTGCGCTTCTTAAAGTGTCACGAGGGAAATTCCATCCCTTTCCAAGGCGCAAAGACGGGTCGCTTCTACGTCGTGTAAACGCAGGCCCAGATATACCGTTAAGAGCCGCTCCCCAGGGCTACGTCGGTCGGTAGACAAGAGGACCCTGTCACGCAGCGGCCCAGAGGTACAAGGAGACGGAAATCAAAGGCGAGAGTCCGGCGCGGCCTGATTGTCCCCGTGCACGTCATCATTCTTCACACTGCGCATCACTCCCCGCCATCCGCGCGTTGTGTGCGTGTGTGTGTATCTTTGGCCACCCTCGGCCGCTAATTCCCAGCTACATGCGAGTCAGGGCAAGAAGCCCAAAGATTGGTATGGGGGAGCAGGAGGAGGGGGAGGGGGGGACTGATACGCTGCGCTTCCTTGTTAGTCCGGATTAGCTCTCCAAGCCACTCGCAGAATAAAGCGGCCCCGCTGGGATCCCCCACTCCGTAGACTACCAGCACGAGCCCGTGAGTCTAAACACGAAGTAAGAAGCTAGCAAAAGGAAGGAGATAGGCGAGCGGGGAAAGACGGCGGTGTCGGGCGGGACGGTCGGCAAAGACGCGGATGAGAGCAGACCTTCTGCCCCCCTGGAAACGAAGGGGGGGGGGGGGGAGGGCGGGGAAACTCCCGCCGGCTAATTGGCGTCTCCCGCCGCGTTTGCCTGCGTCCGATACCTTGGGGGCGCGCTGAGGGCAAATGAGCCGGGACAAGTCGAAGCCAAACCAAACATCCTGCTTGTTTGTCGGCTGGCCATGTGCCCGCTGCCAAGAACACGCGCCAGCGTGAGAGGGCGGCTGTCCGAGAACACATGGCATAGCCGATGCGCGGCGAGTTGTGGTTTCGCTTTTGTTCACGCCACCCCACCGTCTGGACGTTGGCAGCACGTATGCCCTATTTTGCTAGCAATGAGACGTTCAAGCGGAGCTGGCCGGTTCTATGGCACGTTCTTTGTGTGTGACATCTTTTAGATGTTACCGCAGGTCGTGCTACCTGCAGAAGTTGTGCTGTTGTTAGTGAAGTACGGCAATGACACATTCGCAGAGTAGTAATGTTGTCAAGCAGAAACAGATAAGTCTTCGCTGCCATTAGGCAACCACTGTATGTCAACCACGAGACTGGCGTGAAATTATTTTATGCGTACTTCCTCGCAGGCAGGCGTCATCGTAAAAGAAGATCCAATAAAAAGGTCGCTCGTGATTCACTGTGAGACTCAAAAAGGCAAAGCAAGGCATAAGTGAGAAATACGGTGTAATAATGACTCTGCTTGCGCTGACAAAGAAAATAGCAGAGTACAACGTTTTCGTGTTACCATTTTATTTAAGCTGAAGGTGTAAGCAAATGAAAGTGTTAAATAATGAGAGCCTTTATATTTGACAAATGAGCGAACTTTTGGGTGTTGCGTGTGCGTTAGCATTGCATTCTCTGCACGGCGCAAGCGTTGTGCGCGTATTACTTTCCAACCCTCGTATGCATTCGTCTAGTATTGATTCTAGCGTACAAACCCAGCTCCCCTTTGCGTACATTCGACTTGCTTTTGCTACAACCGAGAAAGTATTCTAAAGCTACTTGTGTATGCGTTAGCTTACTTTATACTAAAAGCTGCTTTGGATATACATTTCAAGAACACTTTTAACGAAGATCTCAAACATTAGAAACCTATTAATATTGTAGATAATGCATTAAAAATACATTACGTCTACAAAAAAATTAAGAGAAGGTTTTGAAAGACTAATCTACAAGCCTTGTTTTATTTAGAATTTCTCTTCTGCTTCTCTCAGCGCTATCACTGGCCGGTGAACTCGTGCGTAGGTTTTGTTATGTGTTCTCCAGAAGTATTTAACTTGTTAAAAATAATTACAAAATGATTGGTTAACGGTTGTAGAAATACATCCAGACATTGTTTGCAATATAGATATATTCATAAACGCTATTGCTTATTTCACTAGGACTAATTTACCAGCCTCACGCGCGCCCTTTGTTTTGCTCAACTAACCACTGGCGTGAAGAAAAGCGTAAACTTACGTTAGTTGCAAAAAAAAGGTAAATCGGTGCCACAACATCAATGCACACATCATTTGCATATATAAAGACTATGACTCATTTGCGGCATGTTCAATCAATCAATCAATCAATCAATCAATCTAATTCATGTGCAGTGCAGTCGCACGGACCTGACATTGTTTTGGGGTTTGTCTAGAACACAATGCAAGGAAAAAAAGGTATGTTCCTCCTAGGAGTAAATTTAATGTTGTTTTCCTGTGAAAAAGATAACGAATAAAATGGGCTATCAAACATAAATCAAATAAATATTAGATGGAGTGAGAGACATGGAGAAAGAGGTTGCATAGAAAGACAGGAAGGTTAACTAGAGGTAGTTATGGTTGGCTACCCTGCAAGGGGAGAGGGGGAAGAGGATACGGCGATGATAAGAGAACATGAGGGAGAGAAAGAGTGGCGAGGAGAACAAAGCTAATCCGCGTGCACTTTATGATACAGTATTAGCAGGCGGCCTTCTTGAAGTCTATCGAGAATGTGCGCTACTCAAATTCGCTGGAGGCTCAAAAGACCGCTTCACTGTTCCTTTAAAGGGTACTCTGCTGCACTAACAGATATAGTGTGGCAAAGCACACTCTCAGCCCGCAGGCAAGAAGGCGTAGTTGTCGGGTGCCGATTTGCACGCGGAGTTCGCGACCAAGCAATGGTTCTTTTCTTCACCTGTTTTTGACTTTGTATAATATAAATGCTTTCTCGCTCATTCCCACTTATTTGTATTTTGTGATGAAAACGTATGGTTACTTAGAGACATACACTCTGTCGGAAAAATGTCTCAAGGCCAGCGCTTTCATGGCCGGATCGCAGCAGCTTCCTTGTGTTAGGCGCTGTGCTCGAAGTTGTTGGTCGAAGGCGAGAGTGGGCCTTATGCATGCGGCTCCATTCTTTCTTGGGGTATTCCCGCGAGGATCCTTCAAGAATATAACTATACCGCTCACAAGTGAAGAACTTTGAGTTCGACCTTGCTACTTCAGAGCCATGCTTAATAATCGGAGAGCTTACTACAAACGCAATGAAAATCTCTTTGAAGTGCTACCCTTTCACAGTTTATTACTTTGAAAGTTTTGATTTCTTACAAACATAACAACATGCTTAATGAAGTCAATTGGGCTAGTTGGGGCATTTTCAAAGGCTAAGCCACAATTTTAATCTCAATAGATCAAGACGGACAAGATGGACTAGCACAAACTGCCTGTCTGCCTGTTTCTTCTCGTCCGTTGGCGTTTTATGACGCTTAATGTTGTCTTAGCCTCCGATATAGAACACCGCGCCTCTCTGTTCCACTTATTTGAGACAAAGAGAGAGAAAATACTTTACCAAACTTTAGAGGCACGCCGAGCCATATGTACGAAAATGCTGGATATAATGTCGCTGGCGATAAGAAGGAGGAAAGAAAAAAAATATCATGAAAGTATAATGAGAGACGTCTGACACTGTAAAAACGACAGAAAAAAGTTGGGAATAAAATTTATGTACGCAGCGTTCCTGCATTGACTATGCGTGCAGGCGTCGGGCGCTCGGTTTTATGATAAAGTTCATATGATATGCACGTATCTGACTGCTTTCGTGTTTCTGGCAGAATATGCTTTTACGAACCTTATACTAAGAATAAAAAGAAAAGCAGAGCGTAATTTCCTGCGTTTCTTTTTGTTTATGCTTTTATCAGCCATACTTTTATTGCACTGTAGCACTTCCGACACAGACAGGGACACTTTAGAGGAATTTCACTCGTGGTGCGCCGAGAGAAGCATCTAACCGACCGCGCCCGCTTCTTCTCCTCCTCTTCCGCACCCGATCAGCACGTACAAATCTTCGCCGGTGCATCTCCGAAAGAAACGCCGACGTACTCACTTTGCATGCGTTTGTGCGTGTGTGCGCGCTTTTCTCGTTCTTCAACAAGCGAGGGTGCACATTTATGCAGCTCTCTATCTCATCCTTCATCACCCTTTCCGTATTCTGTACCAACTCTCGCCTTCGTACTCAGGTGGCCGATTTTCTGCATTGTTTTTCAATCCTTTCCGGTCGTGTTTCTCGCAGCCATACCACCCGCTCGTGTTCCTTTTTTTTTTGCCCTCGCTTTTGTTTTGCCATCGTCGTGGCGGTGCGGCGCCCGTCCTCCTCTATCACGAAGTGGGCCGTGCGGGCTCTATCACGCAACTGGGAGAGGAGAAACTGCCTGTGAGCGAAAAGCATTCGTGCCACGCACGCGAGGCGCATGCGCAGTCGTCTGTGGATCCGCTTTCGAGGTTTTCTTGTTCTCGTTTGGCGCTGTTTATTGCTGCAGAGGCGCTGGGACTAAGGCAGGAAGAAAGGGGGGGGGGGAGGACGGGAACATAAGGGAGAGAAAGGGAGCCAGGAGGAATTGAATCGCTCGTTGCACTACGATGGGAGCGGGCCGATGAGGAGGGGAATGAGGACGTGGGAATCCCGACACCTGCTCCCGCAGAAGGTCTATGTTTTTATGTTTCTCTCCTTTTCCATCCCATACGAACCCCCTCCCAACCACGCCTTCTCCCCGGCGCGCGGTTAAGTCTCTCCACGCATTCTTCGTGCAACGTTACTCTCCAAAACCCGTTTCACCTTCAGTTTCTTTCTGCCTTTAAAACCATCGTTCCTCTCTTTCCACTTCATCATGAGAAGCCCGTTTTTTTCGCTGCCCTAATGTCAGATTTTCCTCCATCGTCCTCGTGGCCCCGTCGGCCACCTGCTCCGTTGTCCTCGCCTTCTAAGTGAACATTTTCGAATACTTTCTCCATCCCTGTTCTCCATCTTCTTAACTTTCTTCTTTCCTTCATTCGTCTTTTAGCTGACCCTGTTTTCCTGCGCTCGTCGTTCACTGCTCGCTCAAATCCTCGCTCAAATAATGTTTCTTTCGATCGCGCGTTCATTTTGTTCCTGCTTGGAGAAATTCAACAAAACTTGCGTAGTTCTCTGCGCGACAACGTCTTGTAAACTCTTCGTTGGCGTGGGCTGAGATCCTTTCGGAACCGGCGTCTCACAATCGGCGTCTCACAGTCGCAGTGTAGGCGAAGTAAGCTGTGTCACTGTTTTTTGTCCAGTGCCTCTTAGTATTTCCCGTCATTTCGTTCAACGCCCTGTTAGAGCTAGAACTACGCTCTTTTATGTCCTTCTAAATGAGACTAAAGCATCCAGTTAGGACATCGTCTGAAAATCATCTCCAAGAAGTCAGAACAGCGCCATAAAAAAAAAAAGGTTATTCCTTTTATATTACAAACGCTGTCTCACGATTGTCGCAGCTTTTTTTTGTTACTTCTTTTTTTTTCGAACCGCAGGTCGCTGTGGCGCTGACTAGCGGTATAAACAACCGCTGCTCTTAAAGCACAATGCCGCGCTGGCGCGCATCAGAGCACGTGCGCTAAAGTCGGCACATCCTCTGAGCGTTTTCTTAGGTTTCTACTGCATCTCGTATCAAAATTATAACACGCGACATGCTGAAATACAAACAACTCTGTCGCGTTTTATATGATAAGTCTCAAGCAAGTCAATGAATATACTTAAATTGCTCATTTGCTGCTCTAACGCTTTGTTAGAAGGAACTATAGTTTAATAAAGGGGTTGACTCGCAGCTTGCACGTATTAAGCGTGAAATGGCGGATCGCTTTCCGGTAAGTGCACCTAGAATGTCGTTCTTCGTCTATTTAATATCGCCTTGCGCTTATCAAAGTCTGGAATAAACCTCTCTCTCTCATCAATCTTGAATTAAACGAGCCGGCATGTTGCCACTGCACGGTTGCCTTACTTGCCGCTATGTCATACTCCACTCAATGCACCTAGGGCACTCGTTAATCGTCTGCCAGCCCGTCAGCGGCGTTGTACGGGAGCTGTCGCCTATGCGCCACACGTACTCCTTGATCTCGTCCGCCATTATAGGCACGCAAAGTCCCTTCATCAGAAGGGTCGCTCAGAATTTCCACTTCACAACCATCCAGCAATTCTTATTTATTCTTTCTTGAACTTTCGCATTTCGTTGCCAGCGTTGCAAAGTATCGGACAAATAGCAGACGAGTGGAAGCCGGGAAATAGACGGTGGTCGCTTCTGGGTTTTCCAAAAGCCCGGCGCCGACTCAGAGGTGGCGGCTTGGGCGGCCGCGAGAGCAAAACAGAAGGGAAGAACAGGGCGCCGGAAAGGGGACGCAGAGGGAACGGGGAAAGCCCTGTGTGGGAGCTCATTGCCAATTCATGAGCCAATTTGTAGATCGATGAGGAGAACACTGCTCACCGGCCCGAACCCACGCGCCTTTCCATGCTTTTCTATCTGATTCAATCGCGACGTTTCCCTTGCCTTCTTTCCCCCCCTTCTCTCTTTTTCTATCTTTTCAAGTTGGGGGCCAGGGATGCTTCGAAACACTAGCCTCCTCGCAGAGCAGCGCGCGAGGTTCGTGTTGTACAGCTGTCAGAAATGACAGTGAACCGACGCGCTTCGTGCGTCCTCGTAGAGTTGCGTGAGCTCAGGTAGCGGCGTTAGTGCAGACGCCTCCCTCCCCTCTCGCTCCTCTCCTTCAAATAACGTGGCGCTCGCCGGGAGCCTCCCTTATTTTTGTTCACTTGGGCGTCACTAATGAGTGGTCGTCAGGACGCTTATGTAGACCAGGAGTGAAGACCTTCCCTTTCTAGCCAGGGCTCGCCCCCCCCCCCCTCCCTACTCCCCTTGTCCCCGCCGCGTCAGACTCCAGAGCCCACCACTTTTTCTAGCTACTCACCGATACCACCCACCCAAGTGTCTTTTGCGCTAGTACCTGGTTGCGTGAGGAAATCCGGGGGGCCAACCGTCGACTATGACCTAAGTTTTCCTTTATATTCATTTATTTTCTGCTAATCATCGGGGACGTTCTTGCTGGTTATTTACTTTCTTTTTCTAGGTGGCAGCTGCTACTGGGCAATAAATAAAAGACAGAGAATGAGCGATGATCGAAGGGGCAGATGTAAAAGGGCGTGTTAAGTGTTGTGCCCCACTGCGACAAGTAGCTGTTAAGGAAAATGAAAAACTTGCTAGGCGTTGTTGCAAAAGAAGGATTAAAAAAAAATGGAGGGCCTGGCGCATACTCTGTGATCAGCGGTGTACTGACAGACTACACATACTGGTTTCAATTTGTACAAGGTTGTTTCGGTAATTCAACTTTGCGCACGTCACTTGTGGTCCCCTCGTGCCGTAACACGTACCTTAATAAGACACAACTATGAGCGTATTTCATATTTGCCAATCTCCCCGTAGGTTTCTTGCCATCAAGGAAATTATGCACCCCTTAGCTTTTTTATGTGCACTGAACCTTGTTGACGGCCACGTTGCGTGACCGGACAGCGATATCGCCACCGATACGTGACTTCTCGGTCTTTCCTTTACATCTTGCGTCATCATCGACTTATTCCCTTTCATATCTCCGGATTTTCGTCTCAATTTCGTTTACAAGGGATTGCCGTATCTTCTCGTTTGTTTTCACCTTTCCCATTTCTAGCAACTTTCTTTTACCTCTGCAGCGCTTACAAAATTTGCTGCGCAACTCAGCGAAGGACCAGTCAGCGCAAATTTCGCAAAGAAAACGTGCTTGAGTAGAGATTTTGCGGACTTGCTTCTACGAAGGGCTCTGTGCGAGCTGTTCTTGCTCAACGTTGTGTAGGGGTTCAAAGCGAACACACTGATGTCACAACCTTCTTTGTTCCCAGCGAGCACGCGTCTGAGGCACGTGCGTTTGCAACAGTCTCAGGAGAGGCGAGGGCTCAGTGCAGGAGGTGAGCAGAAGAAGTGCTCCAAAAGAGACAGTCCTGCTTCGCTTGAATGAAGTAAAAGAAAGTTCCGATAGAATCCACCTAACGATGATTGTCAAAGTTAGTGCGAGAGAATTGATACACAGACACTTATTCAACTTTCATTCTATCGTTTGTCGTTCCCATAACGGCAGTCAGGAGACGGGGAAGGCTAAATTATGATAGACATTTCAACGCGTTCAAATGCTGCAGGTCAAGAAAAGAAAAAAAAAAAGGAAGAAACTATACAACCTTTCTTTTTGTAGAATGGGGCAGTATGCGAGGAGAAGCTCATGATTGTGATGCGCTGAGTTTTAACACTGACATTATTAAAGCCCACGAGACGGAAGAACGAAGCGCAAACTACTAACTCTTTAATATTGTCAGTGAACACGTTTATATGCATGGTGATGGAACGAAATACGTGGCAAGATCATGACATGTGACGACGCGTGGTAGTTTGCGCTTCGTCCTTCCGTATTATGAGGTTTCATTCTTTGAGTGTTAAAACTCAGTGCAACACCATCATGAACGTGCACTAACTAGCCGCCTTCATAGCTTTACTAAACAAAGACGAGCTTGATGAGGCTCTTAGAACACTCATCTACGATGACAGCAGACCTTTGAGAGTTACAGGAAAGAGCTTCTCGCGTGATTTTTCTAGCTCTGCAGGCCTGCTGATGTGCTACAGTGGCCTGCAGCACATATCGCCCAATGGGCATTGCAGTAAGGGGGGGGGGGGGGGGGGGTTAGAACGTTGCAGGGTACACTGGTTATGCACGGCCGCACAAAAGCAAGAAACAACAACAACAACAACAAAAAAGAATAACGTACAAAAATCTAACTATAGCGCAACCAGTGTCAGATCACGTGACATATCTCGTTGGAGGAAATTTATTTCGAGTTTGCAGCTTAGAGGCGCGATCACTGTAGATATTGCAAACCTTTGAATTTAACAAAAATATCATAGAACCATAAGACGTGATGTGTGCACATCACTGTTTATAGTAACAGAGTGAAGCCTATGCCAGTTTCACATGGCTTGTCCTAATGTACCTCATTATACTGAATAAATTATGAGTGTTCCTTCCCCCGCGTTCTATGCGACGGCAAAAACTAAAAAGAAAAAGAACATTTTTACTGCAACTTTTTATTTGTTTTTTGATTCCCTCTCATTTCTAGCGGCAGCGCACTCAGTCGACAAGCAGTAGATGGCCGGTCGAATCCCGAAGTAGACGGATTTCTTTCTTTTTCCTTTCTTTACGACCTACGGTTGGTGCCAGTTACATTGAACACCATGCACGAATTTGAGCCAAGAAAGAACGCTTAACAGCTATTGATATAAAAGAAAGGAATGTAGCGAGACAATGTTTACGACTCCAAGAAAGTGCCGAGGAAAGTGCTGGTGGTTAGAAACAGATCGCCGCAGAAAGTACCACGCGTCCGGTACGATGTCACAGTAATCTAAGCTGAACGGACAACGATGGCACAATCAATACCTTGTCCTGCCACTGAAATTGAAAAAAAAAAAAAAAAACGCACGAAGCAGTACTTATAGTACCATGAACAATGCATTGGCTACTTCTTTATTCGCTCTTAACAGTGATGAAGAAGAGACTTTGCAAGCTCGCTGCCATGGTTTTTGTTTTCTCTGCGTTGAAGGTTACTGTAGCGTTAGACGCACAGACTGTTTGCTTTTTCTGACGCGGTCGGTGTGGAAGTTTCGGCCGAGTTGCGTAATCCATTTCTCCTGCATATAGCCGACCTGTTAGGTGTCATAACCAAAGTGAGCACCAGCACACTTCTGAAAAAAGCAGTCCCTCTATTTTGCCCACATGAACGGTATACCTAATAGACACTTTTTTTTTCGTGTCAGTTATATTCGAAAAGCGTGGCCAATATGCCCCTACTAGTGCCCGAAGCCACACTATACTCTATTGACCCGTCCTTCATTCCAATGCATTTACTGGGGCTTTTTGGTATGACGTAATTCACTGCATACCACGCAGATAGGACAGGACGAAGGCAGACGGGCTACACATAGCGCGGTGTGCCGTCACATGTGTGTCGTGACCTCTGCCTTCGCCCTGTCCTATCCCTTCTGTACACTGAACAATGCTTTCTTCGATATTTCATTGATAGCGTTTCTGCTCTTCTTATACCTGCTACATGATTCTCCTTCTTGACTGCTTTCAAGATTAGCTCAGGGCTGATCACGTGCACCGCCATTCTGTGTCCCTGGTGATCAGTTTCCATCTGGTTCTTTCATCAATTTTGTTCCCGCCGCATGGTGCTCGGTCCCTCTTCGTGCATTCAACGTATACCTCGAGCCGTATTTCTTTGATCATCGACTTCACTGCAGTTCGTTCGACTCGAGCTTGCACGCGTCCCACCTTTCTGTATAGAAGCTGCCCTGGCATTCTTTATAGTAGCTGTCCGGCTGCCCGGCGAGTCGGGCTGCGCTCCCACCTCCGCTCCCGCGGCGACCCTATATAGCTGCGCGAAGGGAAGGGGGGGGGGGGGAGGCAACAGCGAGGTTTTTGCCAAGTCCGATCACGTCTCGAGACAGAAGGCGACCGACACTGGATTGAGACCTCGGTCGTCGTACGAAGACCGGAACGAGGGAGAGCGGGGGGTGGGGCTCGCCTAACGTATATCTGTGTTTACAGAGTGCTAAGCCGCTTTTATGTTTCAGGCACTTTTAATGCCTTTTTTTTACTGTTCGCGTTGTGTATAGCATTTCGCGCTGTCGGGACGAAATTGGAGCGCTGGGTGGCTGACGCGTGTGCCGCGCCCTCCGCAGTTCTACTGTGTGTCCAATTTAGGCGCTCGCCAAGCTCACGCCGGTGACTTGCATCTATCTTTAGTGCTTTAGTAGCTTTGGTGTAGTTCATGCTGCACTTTGTGCGAGTGTTCGTGCGCACGTGCGTGTGTGCGTGCGTTGTGCGTGTTTAAAACTGTTACGGAACAAAAGTTAAACGACGTTCGAAGAAATGGTGCCATCAGGTGTGATTAATGGATGTCTTCCCACACGTTCTGCAGTTGGCGTCAGCCAGGCAATATCATAAAGTAACATAGTACAGTATATCACGCGTGCAGTTCGTAAGCTTTTAAGGGACTGAGAAAGTATTTTTCTTTCTCTCACGTCTCTCCACAATGTGAGGCTTAAAATGAGCGCGACTGTATATATGTGCCGCAATAGATTTACTGCTGACCGCGCAGTTTTGCCGAGAAAACGATGTATTTGGTTACTACAGAGTTACCGATAGCGTGGACGATGCGATGTGCGTGCATGCGTTTTGAATGCGTGCGACCTCTGTTTAAACGTGTGCGCGTGTACTGTCTATGCACTTTTCTTTTCCTTTTTATTCACGTGTTAGAAGGAGATATTGGCGTACAGGCATGGCGCCGGCTAATAATTGTTTCATGAAGAGATGGTATGCTCAGACAATTATTTTTGAAGTGAGGCGCGTTGACTGTGTAAAAGAAGGGGGAGAATAAGAGTTATTGTTAACAGAACTACATTACAGCATACAAATCACACAACACAGCGGCATTGTGCAGAAACTCTCAATGCAACAATGCGAACAAAAGCAACATTATATCAGATTCAAGGCTGCAGATAAAGAACACTGCTATGAACAAAGCGTTTTTTTACATCCGCCAATAGCGCCCCATAATGCCGCTGTCCTCACGATTTTTTTTTTTCATGCTACCAAAGCGGGGGCACTTTTGCATGGCTCTTGTTGGGTAGGGTCTGATAATTTCTTCAAATTTAATGGTCCGCGATCTAATGCCCTTACACGGGATTAAAGTCAGTGTCTTGATGTGTCATGATGAGGGCATTATACACAAGGTGATATGTATCTGCGTCCGCAAGGCCACAATGACACTGCAGAATTTCGTTTCCAATCCTATTTTTGTATTCCTTTTGTAGACGAAATGATTTGCCTTCTCTTGCGATACAATACCAAGAAGTAGCTTTTTTGCTACGTACGCGTTGATGCCAATTGGACATGTGCTGGTAATTAGGTTACAAACAAAAAAGAAGGAAAACGGATAAAAAAAATACTCTTGTGGGAATTCGCACGGAATCACAAACATGAACGCTTTACTATCACAAAAGCACAATTGCATATGTGCTTATCTGCTGCTTTGCGCTTGCACGCCCTGTAAAGTAAATTCTGCTTTACGTTTTCTAAGCGGCCGCGCCCTACGTAGCCTAGTGTTGCTGCGACTCGAGAATTCTGGATGCCGTCATCGTCACGCAGGGCGTTTGCACACGTTTTAACATATCCGAAGGGCATCCAAAATGTAAGTTTGATTAGTTTTATAGTCTCGTACAAATAGAAAAAAAAAACAATAGAGTGATGCATAGGCAACGTTTTTTTTTTTCAGATTCCACTTATCTTTTTATACGAATTTGTCGTACGTAGCGGTGCGCAGAGTTTCGCACACCAATACCACGCTCATCTGCCACCAGTGACTCAAACGAGGATGTCATTTTTGCCTAATTCGCAGCATCGCTTACAAAATGTTGCTCTGCCAAACATCGCGAAGATTTGGGTGTGCTCGGAGCGCGACTAATACCTGGAATCTGGAATATTAGGTTCCAAAATGTTGAATGAAGCGTCGGCTGTTTTTCGATTTTTTCGCCTTACACTGTCCACCAGTTCCGCCATAACGAGTGATGGCCACGTTGTCTCGGTCCCCCTGTTGTCCCCGAGCTTCCTGCAAAATCACCTGACCATACCATCGCTCCATGATGTCTTGTCAGTATACTTCACACAACTGCCAGCGTCAGCAGGCGTCAGCTTTTTGGCGTGCAAAAAAAAAAAATTAACCGACGATTACGATACTCTTTTATGCGAAATTTTAGCGCAGCTCCATACGTGTTTTCATTTCGCAATATATTGGCTGGCGCGGACAATCTGTCTCGTGCGGCACGTTGCAAACGAGCGAAGTGTGGCGCGACTGCTTCGCTAATCTGGAGATCGCGAGGCGAGCGCGTGCGCGACGCGCGGGAGCGATTCACAGCAGCCGCTCCCGAGAGACCTCCCAGACGATGGGTGCTACTCTGGCGCCATCTCGCAGCCATCGCTTGCAGCACTACACTTTTCTTCTCACGATACCCTCCTCCGCTTTCCGCCTCATGGTTCCGCCACATGTTCCGCTGCATCCTCCTCTCCGCATTCCTCCGCGCGTCTTTCATCGCACGTCTTTCTTCGCTTTCATCTTTCGCTGTGCTCGTTCGCACGGTTACGCCGCTGCCGCCGCCACCGCTCGCCGCAGGAACGGGCGCCTAAGAGCTGCGCTCTAAAAGCTGATTACGCCATGAGCTTCGCATTCGACGTGGTACCGTGTCAGAGCAAACATATCCTGTTTTGTTGCTACAGCAACGCACTAGGGCGCCTTGCTAGTTCACCTAGCGCCATTTTTCGGGTCTCTCGAAAACTTCAATGTTTTCTAGCAATGCAACCTGCCGTCAGCTATATTACGGTTCAGGCCGAGGCGAGACCATGGTTTTAGTCGCTGGAGGCATATTAATGTGACATCTCATACAAAACATTGTGGTGTGCTGCAAGACAGATTTAGCTACGGCTTGAGGGGGACAGGTTGCAAGCCATGAGCTTACTGCTACTACGTTTTACTTCAACTAAGGCACTGTCACTATGAGTGATGAAAATTGCTTTAAGAAACCTGATCATCATGAAAAAAAATCACCAGCCCTTCCCCTGTCAAGAAAATGGGGGTAAGCGAAGCTTGTCTTGTGTGTGTACCTGGCCTACTACTTTTCCTCCCCTTTCCTACTAATTTTCCTTCACTTTCGTACTACTTTTCCTTCCCTTTCCTTCTACTTTCCTGTCCTTTCGTGCAACTTTTTCCTCCCGTTGCGTTGTATGATTCTCTCCTCGTCGCTGTTGTTGCTTGCATTCGATATCTCGAGTTTTCTCGGTGGCGTGATTAGCAGCGTTCGCCCGCCCATTGCCGCTTGCGATTCTTCGAAATTAAATTGCTTCAAAATTAAATCTGTCCGTCACGTAAGACAATGAATGGCTCATACCCCCTTAAGCAACGGCTCATACCCCGTAAACGTGGTCTCCCCATTACAACAGAAGATAAGTGAAATTGTACGCCGGAATGAAGAGCGGCAACGAAGCCAGCTGTGGAAGAAGGCGATGACGACGAACGCGGGAGCAGTGGCACGAGCGCGTGCCGAGCACGAGCACGAGCGCAACCCTAGAGGTGCCAACGAGCCAGCTGTGGAAGAAGACGACGACGCTCAAGCCAATTCTGATGATGATACCGCGTACGCGTACACCGACCCCGACACAAGTCAGCGTATAAAGCTTCGCTTAAAAATGATACGACAAATTTTTAATGAAGGTTGGTTCACAATTTATCTGAAAAATATAGCACATACATCATTCCATCTGAGAAAAGAAACTTTCTTTTTCTACTGTTCGCGCTTCACTTCAAAAATAACATGAACATACTTAGTGGACGCTCCTAGTGTGTAAGAACTTTTTTATTGCGATAGCAATTATATGGACACTCCAAGCGCATTTTTGCCGTCGCCGTTGCCGTCGTCGTCGCCGTGAGGTTCCGCATAAAGCCCAACGGCGAAATAATCGTTGCCGTACGCTGCGTGTGCGAGTGAAAGCGTGCACGGGTGAGCCGGCAATCGCAGCTTAATCTCGCGCACGCGAGACAGGAAGGCGGCCGGAAGCGCGCGGTCTTCGTTCGCGGGTGAGGCACGGGGAGGAGGCGACGGAAATGTGGGGGGGGGGGGGGGGGTGCTTTCTGCTACCGTGGCTGCTGCTCACGAAGCAGCCGTGCAGGCGCCGTATCTTGAAAGCGATCTACGATAGGGACAAAGTGCATTCGCGCTTTCTGCCTCAAGCGTTTTGACCAGCTTCCGCGGTCATCGCGCAAGATGTGTTCATGTTTACCTGTGCGCGCGTGACACCCTGCTTGTTTATTTAGTTAGTAAGCGAATATTTACAACTTTATACGGCCGATAAAACTACTATCCTTACTTCGAATAGCTTGTCCATTAATTTGTTATCGCCATCGATGCTTCACCTTTCGCCCTTAACTGAGATCTTTTTTTTTCCTACCAAAAAATGAAGTAGCGCCAAGGTATTTTCTAAATCAATATCTCTACAGCAACCTATATTACAGAATAGAATTCGATAAAAAATTATGCAGATCCCACGCATTGCGCCAATTGGGGAAACCGATGCTTTCAAGAGCCAGCTAGGCAAACTGGCGCATTACGGCAGGAGACACACTGTAGATTTCCGGGGCGAATGCGTTGTTCAACCACAATGGTGGGCCGTGCACAGGAGGCGCAGGTCCGCAGGAGCAACGCGTTGCTGATACGACTCTTTCATGTCTTCCGTGAGACCTTAGTAAACATTTCACCTCAGTAGATAGATAGATAGATAGATAGATAGATAGATAGATAGATAGATAGATAGATAGATAGATAGATAGATAGATAGATAGATAGATAGATAGATAGATAGATAGATAGATGCTAAGTGTATCGGGCTCTAGCACAATGCGTTACCAAGGTAGCCCCAAACGCGATAGGTTTTGGCGCTTCCTTGCCGCGTGAACGTGCACCGTTCCATTCCCGCTCAAATGACGAGCGCGCGCGTTGCCCAACAGCAGAACACGTTACCGGCTGCGATCCCACTTTCCCCTGATCCCCAATTTCTCCCCTGAAGCTTCCTCCCTCGTCGTCGCGCCAACAGAGAAGCGAGGGGTCCGGGGAACCGCTCGAAGCTGGAGGGTGCCGGGTAATTCGCAAGGTACACAGAGGTCGTCTCCGGATACACACAAACACTCCGAGCGAGCACCGGCTCAGCAGATGCGCATGCTCAACACGCCAGCGGGAAGGAAGGAAGGAACGAAGGAAGGCTCTATGGCATAGCGGCGGCCCGCACCCGTGAAAGCGGTGCGCAAGCAGGCGTTCTAAATCGCCGGCGTGCCCTTGTATGTCCTCAGCACTGTCCTCCCGTAGCCCCTTCACCCCCCATCTTTTTTTATTCCGAGGGTGTGTTCCCTTGTTTCCTACTCCCTCTATCCCTCTATTTTGCCGAAGCGAGAGCCACGTGCGACACACCGACCTACCCTCGATAAAGTATGGAGTGGGAGAGAGGGCCCTCTACAAGGGGACGCGCTCCTCTGGCTCCCCCGCGGCAGCGCCGTAATTCGGCTTTCACCCACCCCTATGTACATCAGCTCTACACATTCGGCCCAATATTCCCCTCTCTCTCTTGCCTCGCTCAATTTAAATTCTCAACCCCTCTCTAGTTTTCTGTCGCCATCGCATTCATTCTGCCCCACTCACGTCGTTTCCCTCACATTCATGGCTCGTCCGAATTGTTTGAACGGACTGCCAGTGCGGGTACCCGGGCACACTTGCAGCAGCCACCGACGTTTGCCACTCAGCTGCCTAGTTAAGCGTTCGCCTACCACTGCTTCTCCCCCTGTACTACGGTTGCTTCTGCTCGTATTTTTTTTCTCTTTCCTTCTGTGCACTTATTGCTCGTTTTCTTTTTAAACACGTTTTCTTTTTTTTTGTGTGTGTGTGACAACGGTTGCTTCGAGTTGTGCGTTTCTTTGCTAGGAAATTATGCGTGTTGTGCTAACGCACGCGCATTCTAAAACAGAGTGCAATAGAACGCGTGTCGAGAAATTTGATTACCACGTCGCCAACTTCCACGGCTTCGTATTTACTCAGCGAGAAACAGGGACGGAGGAGGAGGTGGGACTGGGAGGGCGGGAAAGGGAAATTAGTGAGAAAAGAACAAAGCTTTAATGTTAACTTCCTAGCGCGGACGTGCGCTGTTTTAATTAGTGTGACACTGTGCTCGGATCCAATCCTTTAGCTGAACAGCTTGTTGAATAGCTTACCATTTGTTCGACTGTCTCAATTTCTCCGCCTGTACTTAGTGCCTAGACGTCTTTGACAATGTTCGTCTATTCTGGGCTGCTTCTTCAAATGGAAGCAGGTTTTCTTATCTTATTTCCTAAATCGTGAGTAGCCCATGACCACAGGTGTGCACAGATCTGTGCACACCTGTGGTCATGGGTTACTCACGATTTAGGAGCTTGTTTTCACAGCCTTGTTGTATTCACTTTTTTTTAATAATTCCACTCTGTGCACGCGCAGTTTTCCATTTACGTGTTCGTTGTATTCTTTTTTTTACTTTGTATTTATTATTATTTTTTTCACTTTGTATTTTTTTCTTGTCTCTTTTCACCCTTACGGCAAAAAGGTATAAATTGAGCTTTGTATGCTTGTACACGCACTCTTGATGAAGGCCGGACCTCGGCCGAAACGTCAGTAAAGTCTTTTTATGTTTTTCCTACGTACTTCTATTTTTTGAACTATATATATATATATATATATATATATATATATATGTAGCAAGGCTAACTTACGGGAGCTTGGGCCTACTGACTGCAGACCATATTTTTCTTTGACAACCCCAGCGGCCTCTATTGTGAATGAGACGGCAGCGAGCAAACTAACGACAACCGGCTGCGACAAAACTGGACAGTCCTTTTGAGGCAAAAGACCGTCTTTCTCGAGGAGTCGCCTTTGTCTCGTGATAAGCACAGCTGTATTCACAGAGGAACTACACTGCAAAAAAAAAAAAGAAAGAAAAAAAAAAGCATTAGAAGATGTCTCTATTCGAGGAGCCGCTTTTCCGAGTCGGGCCGAGCGCTCGGGAGAAGACCGTCGAGATGACGTGCTCGATCCCTCTCGCCGAGGGCTCGGTTGCGAAATGCAGTCGGCGAGTGCGTCTCGCAAGCGCATCCCCCTTTTCGGTGCACGTAGATCCTGGCAGGCTGGCCGGATTTGTCCCACCCGAAGGCCTGCCCCGCACCGCGAGGGCCAAACGAACACACGTACCGGTCGAGCGCCCGTCATCCGCGTCCCCTTCCTTCCCACGCGGCGGCGTCCTTCTCCTTTCGATCTACAACAAACTCCGCCAGCGGGCACGTGCGGCGAAAAAGAAAACACGATAAAGCAGACGCGTATAAGCCTAGAGGGATCAAAATCTTGCGGGAAACGAAGCTAAGAAGGCTCGAAGGAGGGAAAAGGGAAAGGGCGTGCGACGGATGCTACAGCCACGGGGGATCTGCAGCCGGCTCTCGCTTGCGTCGTCTCCTAATGAGGTGCTCGTTTTCGACGTGCTCTTCCCCCCCCCCCCCCCCCCCCCCCCTTTATCCCTGGCGCTGCGTGCCCTAAGCGCGCAGCCCACCCTCCGCTTTGAGTTTGAGATTCCCGACGGCCTGGCTCGCTCGCTCCCGCTGAGCGCTGTGAGTGCAGCTGGGGGCCGTCACCGCCGCTTGGCTCTCTCGCTGCCTCTTCGGGACCTCGCAATTTCGCGCTTGTTTATGCAATGACCCGTTTGTCCGTGCACGTCTTTTGTCCCTTTGCGTGGAGCGAAAAATCTTCGAGACGTCACGCAAGTGGCGACGTCCCTGGACGCGAGCAACAATGAGCTTCACGCATGCCGGCTAACGCAGTTACTCGCCTCATCAGATTCCAGTATTCCCATGTAACTGGCCGCCGTGCCGAGCGGCCTATCCTGGTCATAATGCAGGCAAGGCGACGCTCAAGTCACGGACGAAGCACGGGCCGAATTGGTTTTTATGTATCTATTTCCAGCCCTAGTCTCGAAGAGGTGTAGTACACACGATTTAGATATACTGTAAGTGAAGCGCTTCGTAGACTACATTCATGGTTCAATGTTGCGAGGTCGACGTACGAACACGTCACAGGTAAACGAAGTCAGAGTATTAGTGGTTAGAAAGAGCTAAAAATTATTCTCTATGTACTGCTAGCAGGAACGCATTGCTCCCCGAAATCATCCATTGAATGTAGCCAGCTTTCGAAGCGAAACTGAACCCACCAGCTCTGATGATGTTCTGGTATTAAGTACGCGTTCACGGATTCAATTCGCAGCCACGGCGGCATCATTAGGATGGGAACTGAGTGAGAAAAGAGCCCGTGAACCATAGGCGGACAGTAATAATTTCTCCGGGGGGGGGGGGGGGGGGCTGGGGCCTGACTAGCTTTACAAACCTCACCCATGTATGCATATATATATATATATATATATATATATATATATATATATATGCATACATGGGTGAGGTTTGTAAGCTAGACTGGCGTCTCTTGATTGAGTTATGCGACAAGCGGATTCCGTTAAACACGTTAGGGAGATATATGTTTTTGCGTAAGAAGTCGCACAAGTACACATCTATGAAAAAAAATCAATGAGACCCCTTGTAAATGTTTTAATACAAAAGATACAATCAAGAAATATTTTCCTGGCGAAAAGTCAGTTATTGAGAAGATAGGCCATAACATACATAAAAATTAAACAATGTATCACAATTTCTGAACACAACGTATGACTAGAATGAAAGTGTAATGTGATTCCATAAAGCAATAGTTTCATTACTTGTCAAAGCATGCCTTATGCCACTGGTTTTGTTTATTTTCCGGAGATAGAATAAAGGATAGAGTAAAAATTATCAGGTGCCCAAATAAGTAAACATATTTACAAATAAACAAATAAGACAGCGATATCTCGAAAGCGCGAAAGGACTCGATAGCAAATATAGGAACAGCGTGTATTGTGTTATTGAGCGGCAAATGCAGCATATGAGGACTAAAAATTAATAAGGAAAATGCACAGATAGACTAGGGAGTTTTACAAATAGCGCAACCACCCGTCTATTCTTGCCCAAATGGCCTCACTCTGCTTGCGCTGTTATGTACCCTATTTTCGTTCCTTTGTATAACTTTTTGCGTTCTTTTCTAAGCCATGTGGTTTGCTTTGACTTGTAAGTTGGTGCATTCTCTCTCCTATTAAAGACATCAGTTCGTTGTCTGATGCGATGATTTCACCATCATTGAAAAAGTGTGCGTTCGGGCACTTGATCTGGAAATGAAGTCGTCGGCAATCTTATTCAGATTGATTTTGCGGGAGAGTTCTTTGGGGGCGTGCAAAATTGCCAGATGGTTCAAACGCGCTTGTCCAGTCGTCGACCGCAAGTACATTTTCAGTCGCCGAAGGCAAGATAAGGACTCCTCGGATGTGGTCGACGAGACCAGTATGGCCAACGCAATTTTTTTTTAGCTTGACCATTTCCGGGAAAATATTTCGCAGGTGTTCGCCGTTGCCCCCGTAAACATGTGCACTACGTCCTCGAATGTGTGCAATGATGCCGACCTTTACTGGCTTAAAATATCGATCAGCATATCTCTGTGCAAAATCAGGCGTCCTGGTTCAAGGTCGTCACCGTAGAACTATGTTATATATGCTTCGTCTTCCTTCCCTATGGCAAGCTGCTCAATGTGGGACTTATGCTGCCACATGTCAGGTGGATACGTGGTGTTTAACAAAGACAGCACTGTGTCAAGTACTTCATAGAACCTCTGGCGGTACATGTCACTCGCTGATGTCACGTGAGCGGAGGAACCGTCTTGATAGCGGCGTGGAGTCTTCTTTCGCCTAGCAGCTAGAACACACGGGTCCTCAACTCCTTATTTGGAGTTGATCTGCGCCGAGTTCAAGCTTGGGCCATCAGAGATGGCTGGTCCCTTCGCGTGCGCTGGTGCCTTCATGGTCCCTCCCCGCGCGCCCAGTGTTATGTTTCCGCTGGTGCTTATAAGGTGGAAAATATGCTTCCTTTTCAGCGTCAGACGGGTTCTGGCGAAGTACCGATAAGCGAGGTGCCCACTGTTGGTTTTTTTCGTTGGTGCTCATGCTGTGTTTGTAGCCGGTGCACATTGCAACGTCCGCGGCCGCGGTAGAAGCGACCTCGACGCCTGTTTTCTATTTATCCTTTCATTGAGACAGCAATTGTATCGACACTCCAGGCAAATTTTCGCTGTCGTCTTCACCGTGATATTCCGTATAAAGTCCAAAAGTCATATGAGTGAGCATTGTGAGTGCGAGAAAAAGCCCGTAACATTAAGCCGAAAAGAATGGCGGCTTGATGGACATTATCTTCCCACGCGCTCAATATTCGGGTTAGTTGCAGGTCGCGGGATCAAATGCGCGCATGGGGAGGAGAGCACGCGTCTTCTCATCTATAGCCCTGCCGCAGCTGCGAATGACTGTGCGCGGTTGACGCTTACGCGGCCCTATGTGCCGATACAATTGTTGGTAATCATTGGGGGGTGCAATGATCAAGGGCGAGCAGGGATGGCTGCTAACTTTATGCGCGCTGTCTTCCTTCTTGGGCTGTTTTTCCGCGCCCCAAGTGTTGCAGATCGCATAGCCTAAGTTAAGAGACGGGGATAATTGGCGATCACTGACAGAGGCCGTCCTGTAGTGCACATCAAAATATGCAGATGAGGATGATGAATCTACTTTTCGGAGTCGCGGTGAATCGCATGGCTGCACGGACCGTTCGTCCTCGCTGCCGGCGTTCTTCACATTGTGATAGCGACTAGAGCACTGCACGGGCCGATTTTTGCGGCCCGGGCCCGGCCCGGGCCGTTTTTACATTGGGCGGCCCGCCCGAGCCCGATCAAAACTTTTATGGCGAGACCCGGGCCCGGCCCGGGCCCGTAAATATTATGCGTTACCCACCCGGCCCGGCCCGCCACCCCTTTACCTTAAGCCCGAGCCCGGCCCGAGCCCGACTCGAAACCGGCCCGAACCCAGCCCGAGACTGAAAAATACATGTTTTTCAGAGTTGAGAAGCCCGAGAATAACTCGCAGACAGCCCGAGCCCGGCCCGGGCCCGCGTCAAAAAACCCGAGCCCGGCCCGGGCCCGGGTCAAAAAGCACACACCATGCCCGAGCCCGGCCCGAGCCCGTGAAAAAACTCCTCTACCCGGCCCGGCCCGGCCACATGGGCCGGGCCGGGCCCGGGCTTTCGGGTAAGCCCGAGCCCGTGCAGTGCTCTAATATCGACTGCTCGTGGTCATCCACCGAGATATTTACAGGTTTACATGGTCGGTGCATTGCACGATGTTTGTTATTTTAATTAGTAAGTGAATGTTACTGCAACTCATCTAGGCGATATAACCAATGTACAGACTCGTGTGAGGGCCGCACTTCTTCGCCGCAATTTTGACAAGCCTTACATGGGACCGGGTCATTTTATCTAATTTTTCCAACTAGGAGTTCGAAATCCGCCATAAACCTCCGCGATCGCCTCTTCTCGCGATCTATAGTCGAGTACAACTTTAGAAGGCAGCGGCATTTTCCCCTCAAAGGCGGATGCACACGAGCATCCACCAATGGGCGCGCACTGTAGACTGACGTCATGAGCCGGACGGCTGGTGACCCCGCCGACGGAGGACATGGCAGCCCGCGCTTTGAGCTGGGCCGAGTCGTGTCAGCGGGACTATTTCTTTAGTCGCGGTGGCAATAGGCTGCTGCGCTTCAGTGATCAAGGGCGGGGTGCCTCTCCTGACTCCTTAAGTTGTAACCGACTTTAGTAGAGTTGCGACACGCGAAAGGACGCTGTGCGGGAAAATTCGCAGTAGAGGGCGATCGGAACCAGCGCTGAACGCACTTGCTTCTCGGTTGGATTAATATATATATATATATATATATATATATATATATATATATATATATATTGCTTTCAAGTGGGGGCTGCGACTCTTACAAGGATTTATACGGAAGAATCTTCCTTCGTGTAATTGTCTTACGCTTCGCTATCACTAATACTGCTTCACCCGCCGCGGTGGCTTAGACAGCTAAGGCGTTGCGCTGCTGATCGCGGGATCGAATCCCGGCCGCGGCGGCCGCATTTCGATGGAGGCGAAATGCAAAAACGCCCATGTGCTTGCGTTGTAGTGCACGTTAAAGAACCCCAGGTGGTCAAAATTAATCCGGAGCCCTCCACTACGGCGTGCCTCAAAATCAGAACTGGTTTTGGCACGTAAAACCCCAGAAAGAAGAACACTAATACTGCTTCGCCTTTCCGACGAAACTGCAGCCTCTCTTTTTTTTGTGAGTCCTAATAAAAGTTCTTCTCCGCATGACTGCTATTGATTCTGATTTCGAGTGAATCCGGCTAGGCCTCACTTCCGTTACTAAGTTAATTATATATATTTATGACGTCTGCATGCACGTTGTGATGTTTTCATTCCCAATAAATGTTGTTTATTATTATAGGTTCTTTTTTTCATGAGTCGCTAGCATTACCTACTGGAAAGAGAAGCAGTGCTGAGACACATATCATTCACATGCATTTCACACACCGTTGATGAAAGACTCTGCCAAAGGGCTCACTGAAGTTTTCAGGCCTTTTGCAGTGTCAAAAAAGCGCGCAAAGCAATTTGTAGCGAGTTAAACATACAGCAGCATATTCATTATCTACACACATATATATAGGCTATCCATATCATTAGAAATAAGTTGGCTACCTCTTTCTCTTGAAAAATATAATAAAATTTCTCCTGTGTACACATTGAAATATAATGTGTTGGTGCATGGTGTTCACACTGGAAATTAAAATAACATGTTGAATTGAAAAAATATACGGATGAAGTGACCGCCGTTTGTGCTTCTAATGCGCTTGTTTTCCTATTGTCAGGATTTTCAGAAATAAAGCGAAAGTATGAATAAAAGCCGTGCACGTCCGCGTCAGCAATGATGCAGTTAGTTTTTAGCCACAATAACATTTTAAGGGAAAAGGTAGAGGCAACTCAAAAGAAACCATAGACGATTTGGGTAACAGGACTCTGGTAATGACAATTTAGGAGCGGGGGGGGGGGGGGGGGGACCGCCAGAGGGGGCTCGAGCCCCCCCGTAGTCAGCGCCTATGCCATCAGCTGAAATTTCGCTAAGCAACATTAAAGAATTCTGCATTGAAGAACTCTGCAACGTTAAAGGCACCTGGCAAAGGCTAATCCGGGCAAGGATAAGCCGCAAGGGTGGGCAAAGTTTTGTTTTTCGTCGCCATGGCACAAGGAGGAAGCTCAGAACGAGGAACTGTGGTATACACGGCAACGAATTGGCTGATGCCGAAGCGAAGAAAGCACTGGAAGAACCAGAGTCAATGCTTGCGATTCCTTTTTCAAGAGCGGACGCCAACTGCCTTCTCTCCAGTGTCATCCGAAAATCGACTGAAAAACACTGGGACAATCCGGATAATCGACACAGACGACTGCAGAGATTGGACCCTACCATGAAATTTAGGCTACCACCGAAAATTCAACGCAGCTGTGCCAGTCTTCCGCACAGACTAAGGCTGGGGGTAGCGTTTACGCGCGGATACGTACACCTCATGCGACGCACCGAGTCTCCAGACTGTGAATTGTGCAATGTCAAAGAGACTATAGGTCATGTGCTTTGTGACTGCCCTAGGTACGTGCAAGAGCGTCAAAGGTTGAATAATGACCTTACGCGTCTCGACAGCCCACCGTTGTCGGAGGACGTTATTTTAGGTCCTTGGCCAGACACTCAATCAAGTTTCAAGGCCATGCAGGCGCTACTGAACTTTTTAAAAAGTCCGGGCCTGGACTGTAGGCTTTGAGCATGCCAAAATTCTTGCCATATGTTTCATATCCTCCTTATCTCATCATCGTCACCCATCATGCGCCTCTTCCCTCTTTCTTTCCCTCTTCCCCTTCCCCCAACGCAGAGTAGCTGGCTAGAGGAATTTACCTCAGGCCGACCTCTCTGCATTTCGCATCATTAAACTTATTTCTCTCTCTCTCAGAACGAGGAGGTAGCCTGACGTCGCCGACGGCGCAACGGACAGAAATCATGGCCAGACTTAACATACTTAGCCCAAGATAATATGTAACGATTTCGTGCCACTGGCATTCCTGATGAATGAGCCGGCCGTGAACGTTGGATTATAACAGTGGTATATAATTAAGCGGAAAGAATCACTGCATTATACCGGCACTGGATTCAAGTTTCTAACTGATAAAACACACACATACACACACACACACACACACACACACACACACACACACACACACACACATACATATATATATATATATATATATATATATATATAGAGAGAGAGAGAGAGAGAGAGAAAGAGAGAGAGACAGAGAGAGAGCTTATTAAAATGTCGTACTTTCACAATGCGTGCGGACCATTTACAGCTACACCTTATGTAATGTTACCACAGTAAGCCGATTCGTGCAATATCGCTTCGTATCCCACGCGCAACGGTAAGTTGCGCGTGGGATACGAAGCGGTATTGCTATCATTGCTATCATGCAAAGCGGTCTTGGTATCACTGCCTGCTGAAGACTGGCTTTGTATGAATAACGGGCCTGCTTGTCAGTGAAGGTACTCTAGGCGTCAAATGAAACGCGAACAGCGTAGTGCGTGGCTGAAGCATATCTGAAGGTGTAATGCGCACTCTCCAGTCATCTCCATTGACAGGAGCCCACTTCTGGTTTCACATCACTGCGCGATGATGCAATATTTTCGTTTCTTTTCTGATTTTCTTTTATTTGAAAACGTGAAAAGATGACGGCGCAGTAATGATGACGGTACGAACTGTTCCCGTTTTATTTGACTCTGATAGCGCATACCGTTTCGCCACACTGTGAGATAATACTCGCCCTATACTGCGATACCTTAGTTTCTGTCTTGTTTTTCTTTTCTCGTTTGAAAATACGAGAGAACCAGAACAGAGACAAATACGTTGCAGTATAGGGGGCGCATCGTCGCGCAGCGCTGTCAAACCGGATGCGCGCCGGTCAATGGTGATGACTGGACTGCGCCCACTATACCTTCAGTTATGCTTCGGCTCCGCTGTTGGCGTTTCATTTGACGCCGACAGTACATTGGTCCGGGCACAGCCGGAACTCTAGGAAAAATAGAATCGAATGACTAGAGCACCCCGCGCTGGCTCAGCGTTTACAATGAAATATGGCTACGAGGCTACAGTGCAGTGCTCCTGCTACCGCTGTCGTTTTGCTTAACATATTTCTTCAGAAAATGTATGGGAACCGCGGGGAAGTTGCAGCAATGCCAAATCACTTCCTACTCGGCAGATGCTACTTGGCCTACTTTTGGCCTATATTTATTAATGTAATACGAGGAATTAAAAACTACGGGACATGCTTCTTCGTCTTCTCCTTCTCAAAAGTGTCAGTGACTTCCCGACGCATTTGCAACATTATGACACCAAGGCCTGGTAAGCCACAATAACAGATGCAGGTGTGAAAACATTATGCTCCATGTTTAGCAGACCGGCCATATTTCACAAAATACAGGAAGAGCTTAGTTTTCTTTAGCAAAAGGCTATCTAGACTAATCGCTATTCACTGCTCGTCAGTAATGTTTAGCGACACGTCAGAATTGGCTAAATTGGGCACATTATTTACTTCCTCGTGAGGTAACCTGTTCGCAATTTCTTGGTGGTGCGTGCTGCACCGATTTTCTCTTAGATCGCCTGGCTTGTGCACTTGATAAGAGGGACCACAGCTTGCTCTTAGCAGTCTGCGGCTGACTTCACTTACATTCAATGCCATATATCAATTTGAATCAGGGAAGAAACCGTAAGAGCTATCCATGTAAACAAAAAGATCACTTGCCCGCTCCCGCACATATTGCTGGCGCATGACAGTAAATGTCTCTCCCCCACCCCTTTCCTTATTTCCCCAATCATCCACTGAAAGAGAGATAGTAAAAAAAACATTCGGCTTCAGTCATTACAGACCCACAAACCTCGCAGAATGTTCCCCGTGAGTCGTACTTAACATGTGCCTTCACCGTTTGCTTACCGTCCGGGTTGAGGCGAAACTCTCCAGCGTGGCATGCGCGTGTGATATCACACGTGTTCCACGCACGAAGCAAGAGAAGAAGAGACATTGTTGACGTTCTGATATAACGGTGATGATTTTGATAAGCCGATATGTGAGAAAAAGAAAACGTATATTATGCAGATAGAATAAGTGGTCCGTTCTCTGCGAAGAACAAGAAAAGACCATTTCTGTCGTGCTAGTCCACGTAGTCGACCATATTTTATTTTTCATCTTGCGCATGCGCAGCACTAGGCCACGCTCTTGACGTCTGTAGATAAGAGGAGTCTCAGTCGAATTTGCAGAAGTGCACAATGGAAGAAGTGGACGAGCTCAGAGGAGATTGGGAGCAAATATCATTTATTATTCGTTTGCTTGTTTATTTCGTTATTACGGCCTCATTATCTATATAGGCATTCACGCATAGAGTATTGGAACCAGCTAACAAGATCACAGCAGAAGTCACGATAAAACTCTTCTTTATATCTTTATTTACACAGAGACACATCGAGATGAACGAAATCAATGTGACAGCAACGTCAACCAACGTAATTCAGTTTCATTCACGCATATGCAGCTGCTTACATCTGTCGGATCTTGCTTTACACACAATTCAATAACATGCAATCATCTTCGGAGTAAAGACCACTGGTTTCCACGGAAAACAAGCGGCTTGCATTACCCTACAAGCAGCAACATGGGATAACGCCGCGACAGCTGAAGACAACTGAAACGCTGGGTCAAGGTGAAGAAGGAAAAGAGATATGTCTTCATCGTAGTCTCTGTCTTAAAACAGAGAGACACTGCTCTAATTTTACATACGTGGCTTTGCCCCGTGGTCTCGATACCGTTGCGCGTTCGGCTTTTACGTGGTGCCTCGCAGTTACAACCAGATATCCGTAACATTGCCGAAGCGCGCCTATTGAGTATTGCTGGCTGATCGACACAAAGCATGGGAAAACGTTACGTAACATTTACACATGACTGTGGTTGGTAACTGCACAGGGAAAAAAAGCCCTTGAATCACACACCTATAAAAACAAACATTACGCGTATTCAGTGTGGCATATTTACAAACAACAACAAAGAGTTGTTTTACCTGCGCTAAAGATTTCGTTACCGGGGGAGCCCCAACCAGTTGTTCACAACTGCTACTGAGCTACTCAGGAAAGAAAAAAAAAAAGCGCGCGCACACACACACCTACACCCATACACACGCACGTTTCCAGAAAATACTTGCTGCCATGTACGTTGAACCACTGTGTGGAAAACGTTGCCGAGTTTATTTGAGCCTCAGCCCACGACATCGCTTTTCGCGGCAATGAATTTCAAAAAACAAATCTCCCCAACCAGATTGAATATTTGTTGTTGTTTTGCCTACGAGGAGCCTGTGAAATGCTGAATCGACATGAGAAAATGCCGCTCCCCATGAACTGTATACGAAGAAAGGTGAAACATTAAGCTAGCAGCGACGTTAAACCTTTCCTGGCAAAAGGCAAACGAGCTTAAAGCGGCTGCTCGCATCCTTCTGTCCAAAATGTGCATGCAAGGCAGCCAAAGTAGTGTTTGAAATAGCATCGCTTACATTCGAGAGTTTGGGTGACGGGACTCTTGTCACGTGAACATGTGAGTTAGCTTGACGTGCCTTAGTGGCTGTTTGTTGGCCGTCGGGGCCAGGTACAGTAGGATGTGAAGGCTAATATTCTTCGACGATGTCATTGTTGCATCGCAGAGAACATCAAAAAACAAGCGTTCGCCTTTGCCAACAAAAGCACTGCTTCGACCGGAGAGAGAGAGAAAAAAAAAAACATTTATTTTTACGACAGCGTCCAGGGCTCACCTCTGTTAAGCACAAATAAGAAGGCAGACTTGCTATAAAAAAACCCGTGATTCTTGGTTTCGCGTTTCAATTTCAAGGAATGGGAACCTCGGGGAAGGACAAAATAAGGTCGTAATAGCGTTACAATACCTGGTGGCTTGTAATTTACCCGTTTCTCACGTTAAGGAAGAGAACTCAAGCTCGTTTTACGTGTCCCTGAAGCCACTCCGTTTGAGCCACTCCGCTTGTATTCACACGCCGAGTGGCTAAAATAATTACCCGGATCACCTCTGAACTACAAAGTTCATTTGTGGTCGTCAGTGTTGCCTGTAGTTTGAAGGCCGGAGCTGCTTGCTTTGCGCAATAAATTCTTTCCTACCTTTCGTCATAAAAAAACATTTAAAAATAAAACAACAACCACAACGTAGCAACGTGTCTGACACAGCTACTGGGTACAGTGAAGCGGTAAGAAGGCCGCTTGAAGGGTTTTGGGTTGCGGGGGTACAACGTGGACCACTCACAAACTGTCGTCATAGCATTCACACGGCACCATTATAGTGAAACACGCTCAGGTGTTGCGCGGTTTCGTTTTAACACAACACCAACGTTCTCTGTACAACATGAGGTATGATGCTTGCTAATTTTTCGACGCGACTGCATCAACGAGCATGTGTTCGCTATCGAACCTATTGACACTTAGACGTAACAGCTCTACGTGTGGCAAGAACCGCATCGACGTAGTATTGTGATTGACGTCACATCCGGTGGCAGCAGCATGTCCACGTCACCAGCAATTGTTATACGAAATTCTTCACAATTTCGGCTGGGGCACTTCGCAGTGCCGGGAGACATACATTAAGAACTTTTTTTTTTTTTTACCACCGGACTGCCCGCGAGGGCCTAACAATAGCACGCACGTTGCTTCTAAAATTTTGGAAGTGGGCTTGTTGCGCTTAACCTAGCTTCAACTGGAACAGTTGAGAGAGAGAAATAGAGAGATAGACATTTATAGTACAAGAGAGGGTACAGCTGGCTCTATTGCGTTACATACACGACTCAACAAATGGAGAGAACTACATGCAGTGTCATGCGCTCAAGCGACAACGAGTCAACAATTAACCTGGAGCTCATTCGTGACAATGACGCACTGACATACCAAACAACCGGATCGGTGTTGAGACCTGGTACACGATGTGATGCCACAACGTTAAGAAAATCAGTATATAGGGTGTCCCAGGTAACATTAACCAAGCAGTTCAAGGAAAAAAGAAATGAACAAAAAAAAAAAAAAACACCATGCAAGATACGAAACACCGTGCCTACGGTGTTGGGTCGTCAGGCCTCTGATGACCGAACGCCGCAGGTCTTAAAATGTTATCATGCACTGTGCTTTTTAATAGTTATTTTCTTTGAAGAACTTGACTAACGTTAGCTGGGACATACGGTATAACAGCTTGCAGCGAAGGAACAGCAACAAAATTTGCGCAACCGCACCAAGTGAATTAGGTCGCAGCACTGAGTGAAAGTCGTTAACTTGCATCGTCGTTCGCAGCTGTCAGGCCAATTTCAGGTGCTAGGAATGTCCGTGCGAGTCATCGTACGGACGTACGGAGCGCAACTTCCTTATTTGGGAGAAGGGCACGAAGATTGATTTTAGGGGTCACGCACTTTGGTGGGCTACAATAAGAGCGACTAATATTTGCTAGGAATTCAAAACAGATGGGAAGCCATACCTAAAAGGTTATGAGCAGAAAAAGATTAAGAGGAAACAAGGCGACAATAAATTAACCAGTGAATCGAAAACTTGTGTCCCAACAGCTACATAAGTGTCTTTATTTGCTATTCTCGATAGCGTCAGGGGCGCTATAACGTAAATCTATTTCAAACTGTTTCTATTCTATGTCTGCAGTCAGCCCTCTGCGACTGATCAACCATTTTTTGGGCCACCCACACTCTGCCTGTTTGTCACGCGACGTCGCGAGAACTCCCCCCACCATTTGTTATCACAAGCTTGTACACACTGATTATGTATAATTTAACGGAACAAAAATTTATTTACTATTCTACGCCTTTTTCGCCATTAGCCCTCCAATACTGGTCAAAAGCTTTCGTTCTTCGCCCACTTCACCTGTCTGTGACGCGACGTCACAAAGCCGCAAAAACTCACCCCGTTAAAGTGACGATTCGCATTAAAGATGCATTGTTATGCCGAACAAAACTGATTTCCTTTATTAGCCAGGGATTGCACCGTTACAAAAGGAACATAAGATGTTTGCCCACTGATCGCTCTGGCACTAGCTACTCGGAGATGCCAGGGAGATTGTATTTATTTGCGTATAATATTTTTTTTGCGTTGCTGCATAACGTTGTGGAGCCACTTCGGCACGTATACGGCATCGATCTGCCCGCTCTTCGTAGGTGAGGATCCAGTTTAGCGCCATTTATAACCTTTAGTTGCACGCCGCTGTGAGTTTCGGCCAGCCATCGCAAGCTATACAAGGAGAAGCAGGCGAATCGCAGACTCCGGCACCACCCTCCTCATCCGGTTATCTGCTTTAACTGCGCTGGATCGGTTCCACCGATACCCTATCCACTTCTGCGTGCTTCTTACTTCTTGTTGGCCAATTAGGTAAGAAAAACCTGTCAAGGCAGGCAATGCTATTCGCTTTGAAAGCAAATAAATGTGACCTCCTATAAACGACATTAAAGTTTTACATCCATCCATCCTATAAACGAAGAGAGCGTTTGATAGGGCGGTTCAAACAACGCTGCGGGTCATCGCCCAATGTTTGCGTCCGGTTACGTAAATTTCACGTCAGGAGACTGGAAAGACAACAGATTGGAATAGTTTTACGTTATAGGGCCCCAGATCAATAGCCGCCATTTGCGTTTTCACTTACAAAACAATGCAGCCAATGGGTTTAGCCGGGCTTATTAATGTGCAAGAAAGATTACTCGACATTTCATATCGCCTTCGTCTTGCTTCAATGCTCTGTTTAGCTGGACACCTACGTGGTTAAATATGTTACAAAAAGCACACTAAAGCTTTTTCTCTTTTTTACAACGGGTGTTCTATATATTATTTCTGTGTGCTTTCATAATTCTCAAAGCGTCTTGCTGTTGTCATAAATTTTCGGACACATATTCTATTTTTACTCTTATCATGCTTAAAGCGCGTGCCAGAAAAATTTTCAATTTCCAATTCCCGACGTTTTAAGGACCCCCTAATGCTAAATTTAGCAATTTTTGAGCCATTTGCGAAAATGGGCACTTATTATCTGTGTGTCGTTAGTGGGTCCGTGTGAGCGTGTGAGTGAGTTTTTGAGAGAAGGGATGAGCTTGCATTCTGCTTGCATAAGTGGTCATGCGTCAAAACCTTCAGTGTTGCTTGTAAACAAAATTCAAGAGCGGTGCGTAAATAGGGAAAGCCGTGCAATGTAAGGCACGTAAGCGAAACTTATATACCGAGGAGATTGCGTCGTTGGGCGAACTCAACTTACGATGTACCATCCTTCACGTTTTCTGGAACTGCTCATTCCATACAACAGACAACATGTATGTACACTAGATACATGCGTATGCGCACAACCAGTATCTTAACTGTCTACGTAATTCGTTAACACGTTCTAAGGGACCTTACGCTGTAGGAAATACATTGCAAGCTAGAACAAAGTTGCGATTCTGCACAGTCATTTTGTTTCTCGTTCGAATTTCCTATCACAGCCACACAGCCACAACACGCGAAAGGAAAAAGTGTCGGGTAGATGACAACTTTCCCTTTCATGAACCTTCCACCACCTTACGGGCTTGCGTAGAACTAATCTGCCAGCTTTGTATCCGGTGTTCCACTCAACTTGAACGAAGGTTTCCAAGAAACTGGTTTGTCGTAGACGGGTGAGACAAAAAGTAACATTGCTGCCAGCCAGCTCATGCAATAGGAGCACATTTTGTAGATGTGCGCCCAGTTTGATGATTGTAAAATTTTGAAATAGGGCATAGAGTGATGCGCGATCTTACACTGGGGACAGTGCATGACCTCGAACAGCTATGACAGGATTTAGGAAGTTTACCGCAAAAAACACACAGGACGAAGAAAAAGACAACACAAAGTGGTATTCGCCCCGTGTGTTTCTTGCGGTAAACTTCCCAAATCATGAATCACGAACTGGCCTACACCCAAACTTTTCTAAGCTATGACAGCATGGGCCAGGTCAGATAACTGCGCGTAGAACGAACTTTCTCAGCACGGATCGTGATAGGGCAATGCGCATCGCATATCGAGCCATAACAAAGCGCTTGAGTACTTCTGAAAGGGCATCACGGTTACATGTCAGATTATAGAGGGTGTTGAACAACGGCAGTTGCTAATTTTGACCAGGGTGATGAAGGGCGCTAGCAGGTGATTGTTCATTTAGCTAATAGCACTAAGCATTCTACAGATACAGAGAATAGATGGATGCAGAACCAGAGCCCAAACTATCGAGTGATTTATTTTGGACAAGACTCGTGTATTTATACAATGGTACAACTACAAAAAAAAAAAAAAAAACCTTACCGGTAAGTAATAGAGTGTTCTCCGAGTCAAAAAACTGACAATTTGCCAATGAAACAATAATAATTGTCTTTACAGATACTGGTTTTTACAGAAACAAACTGATTTTACAGAAACGTTACCGCTGCCAGCCCGAGACTGGACATATTATTAGCGCAGGCGAACACTCAATGCCGAAGAGTACTTATGAACGTCATTATGTAATTCAAGTTTTTGTTGCATTTTACCACTGTACTTTCAGGTTTTCTTTTTTGTTTGTTGTTTTTATTTTCTGTTCTTTTGTGTGAACACAAGTGCACCAATACTAAGGCCTAGAGCAGTTCTTGGGCACTTTCAGAAATAAATGAAATGAAATGAAAAGCTTTGGGGGGGCGACTTTGGCCCCAGAGAGTCGAGAGTGCTTTATTTTAGGTATTTTGCATTGACCCTACCTTTGTACAAATACAGGCGTCTTGTCCAAAAGGATTTAGCTGTTAGTATTTCACTTCAATTATCTGGCCCTGTATTACATGTCTCAATCGAGTACTTTGCGCAAGTACGATAATGTGCAGATGCTCTCGTGAAGCTATTGCCTTAAGCATTTATTCTTTTCCTGTCTCTGTGAAATGCGAAAACTCCAGTGGATGAAATAAAGGTGCGCAAGCTTGTAGTAACGTTATTCTCATAATGTGTGGGCCTAACTTCAAAACCTTAAAAGAATAACCACGTATGACGTGAGCAGATGCGAACGTACGTTTCGAGTAATCTTGGAGCACTCATTTCTCAGGCAACATCTGGTATACAATACTAGGGCGTTAGCCAGACTAAGAAGTTCAGCTTCTCATTTGAGTCAGCGTGCCTCTCAGCAGCTGAAACGAAACTATTGTCCGGGCGTGTATAACTAAGCCTGCATATTTGACTATAACAAATTAGTTTGACTATAACAAAATATTTGACTATAACAAAATATGCCGTTGCCGAGAGCAGTTTTGGCGCATTGGTACATGATGAAAGAGTAATAGAAGCAAAAACGGAACAAGCTCTTGTGTTTGTCGCCTCCGGGGTCCTTCCTTTGTTTTCGTGCTAATACGATTTAAAGTGTGACGTTGGTTTTATCTGCCTATGAGTTGCCTCTCTATTTTTTAAAACTTGGTTGGAGTTACGTGAAACTTCCGCAATAAGTGGAGACAGGAAAGGGAAGCTTGCGCGCAATACTTGGCTGGTTCATCGCACGCGCCATTGTCACGCATGTTTGGAGAGAGAGAGAGAGAGAGAGAGAAAGAGACTTGTCTGAGGTCAGTTTATCTGAGGTCTGAGGCAAGTAGGAACGCAAGTAATTATCGCTGAAATTTTGTGCATTTTCTGGCTTTCTTTTTGTCTGTACTGAACTGCTAATTCACAAGAGGCCTTGAAACGCCTTTTGTCGAAGCTGTAGAGTGTGTTTGTCTCTTGTGCTTGTCCTTTGTAGTCACTGCAAGCCCGTTCCATGCCGTATAAACAGTAGAGAGCGCAAGACATTCCTTTTTCTACCTGAATCTCCTATTCTTCAGACACGGGATTTCCGAATCACGGCGCTGCAGGCACAAAGACAACGCAATGAGAAGCTATCTCTTCCACAAAAGAAGTACGATCATATATATGCAATGTCATTCGTTGCTATTCGGCTGTCAGGTCCGACGTTGTGAAGCGTCACTTCATAGAGTCCTGAACGCAATCTCTCAGCTGGAGGCGCGTGAATAGGACACTATACCGATCTACTTGACCGTTGAACGGCGTGCTATCGGAGACCACCATAGTATAGCTCCATTTTCAAGCGGTGCACTTGTGAACGCGCTGATGGCATTTGCTTCGGTACAAGAAAAACGATCTGTGGTTGCTACGCGGAATTGACGGAATATTATGACTGAGCAAAGCAGTACGAGTGGGAGCGGGGATGTTTCAGAGCCGCTTGGACTCATCTTTCCGAAATTATAGCATTCAAGAACCCGTCTGGAAATTGAAGACGAGCGCAACGCTTTCACGAAGTTTTGTAGCCATCGCGTTGCTACGAGAGTTGTCCCAAGAGTAATGACCTGTACATTTTTTCTTTCTCTCGCAGAGAACTGACAGTTTAGTCCCCACCAAACTTAGTGCGTGTCTTCAGCACGCATGCCATTTTCCCCCCATATTCTTCACCAAATTGCACAGGACCTTGCGCCAATGTTGCACTGGAGCGTACGTGGCTTCCCTCTTCGAGTTCTGACGTTTAGGATTTACGGACAGTTTTGAAACACCTCCTCACTGAAATTTGCACTTTTTCCCGCTCGCGTGAGTATGGGCGTCCTTGCTTTGGAGAAGAACGCCTTATCATTATTTTTTTCATTTGTCCGCAGACACCCGTAACGCTGTTTGAATTTACGAAGGTCCTTGATGAGTGCATTAAAAACCAACGAGGATTTGCGAATGTTTTCTTCTTTTCGATTGAAATTAAAGCACAGTCAGAAGCAGCACACTGTGCCCACTGCATGACGGAGTTGCACTCATGCTAAATTTGATGTTACTGGCGCTATTTAAGGAAGATAATAAAAAAAGGAGTTGGGGAAAAGGGGGGATTATTATGGGAAAGCCATCGTAAATAACATCCTTTAACTGTGCTCAACGCGATAACGCAGATATCTTAAAGAATTTCGGCGCTGCGCAAAGACCCGTGCGACCCGTGCAAAGCGTAAAGAGCGAAAACACGCTGCTTTCTTCTTTAGATGCGTTTGTCGGTGCTTTCATGGAAATTGTTCTCGCGAAAAAAGCTGCTGGTGATTCTGAGCACAAGTACCGTGCAGCTGCTGTTCACCATTTACACTTCTTACGTAATCCCCCTAGCAAGCCACCCTCACAATCGCCGCCGATGCATTCCCATCAAAAATAACAGCTACGTTCGCGGCAGTTATTCGGTGCGCGCCATTTTGAGGGAATGGCACCGTTGCACCGATTTTGCGTGCGCGTCCTCGATTTTAGCTGATGGCGCGTTAACGACGTGAGCGCCACAGAGCTTCCCTGTCGCTTGCTTCCTCGGCCAACACCGAGGCATGCTCTGGTGCTGTCAGATGCGGCTTGGCTCAAAGCGCCGATCTAACACAAGGATATATAGCTCGGGGAGAAAGCTCTGGCGCCTTCACTCCGTCCCACCAACTTAACACAGTGCAGCGAAGACGGCGGGTCAACCAATAAGGAACGAAAAGCTGCTTATTTGTGTGAGAAAGAAATATAGCTCGTCTGTCGTCCACCGCAAAGCTTTTTGTGACCCTTATTTTCAGCAGGGGGGCGTCGCGTACGGAATAATTAGCGGCGAACAATGGGCGAACTTTAGTTCTGGGCTCTGGTTGGCTGCAGCGGCGCGTGGCATTTTTGCACGGCACGCAGTGGGTGTGTTGAGTTACAGCTGTGTAGGAAGCTGCTAAACCCGCCCCATTGTTTGCGCAGAATATTGCCCTCATATCCGCTTACGTAGTAGAACAGGCAACTGCGTATACATATTCTTTGCCACTAAAAAGAAGAAGCAGAGAAACAAACAAAAGCAGGTCACGCTAAGAACATTGTGGGAAGCATGTTCAAACGTTTTGATGGAGCTGGGCACATCACCTGCCTGGTTCGCATCTGTCCAGCATCGCGAGAAGACCTGATCGGAATACACCTCTCCCCGATTGCCGAGCGGTCTTTGCTTTCGGATACCGCTTGCTATGACATTATCAATGCACGATAAATTACACACATACATGACGAAGCACGCTGACGTCATAAAATTGGTTGATGAAACGCAACCCCTAACGTGTGCTTTAGTTTAAATTTCTTGGTTTATTATCTAAGATAAACAGTAGGCAACTTGAACTTTTCTTCTGGGATTAAAGCTTTCAAAATGATGACTTCACCAACTTGATGACGAAGAAATCGGAAAAGATAAACAGTGCTCGCGAGTCGTAACTACGCATCAAGTGTGCCTCTGGTAGGTAAACTCGCACCTATGCGTGTTTTAGTTGCCCCAGCTGCGAATTATTTCTGTCAAGTATAAAGTGGCTAGTTCATACTGGTTATGAAAACATATGTTTCTTAAAAGCCTAATACAAGAAGTTGCCTGCTGTTGGCTTGAATTGATGCTAGTAGCGGTAGGCAAGGAAAGATAGCGATCATACTAGTTATTAGATATGCAGTTATTATATAACTGCATATCTTTTATGTTATTCACCCGTGTTGCTCTCTAACAACCCACTAATCCACATTATACGGAAATGATAGGGTAAGACGTTAATGTCAAGTATCTGTCTGCATACGTATACAGAACTTGCACTCAAGGAAACAAGTTTCTTTAGTGGCACACTAAATCACTTTTATTAGTGATTAATAGTGATTAAATAACTTTTATTGTGCGTTTGACAATGGAATGTCCATAAAATATAAATTAATAATACGTGGCCCAGTTCGCAAGTCACAATTATGGCTCCTATTTCTTAATTTAGGGTTAAAAACATCAGCTATAATTTGTGTACTATTCTTGAATTCTTGATTCTAGTATGGTCTATAATCTGAGTTCGCGTTATCTAGGCGTCAAGTCTCTCCGAAATTTTATTTCCTTATTCTTTTTTTTATTAGTGTGCGGAGCTAAGTCAGGAAGTAAAAACAGTGAGATAGACATCTATATAACAACTCATGAATAAGAAGCGTCAATCACATTTTATGTTTTTCTAGCCTTCCCTGTGCTTATGTGAGATGCTAATGCTGATTTCCCTGTCGCAATAACTGGGAACCCTATAGTTGCTATTCAATACAGAAGAACGTTCTTCTGCCTGCTTTGAAGTTGACTGCTAATCAAGGCGTGCATGCCTTTTGAAGTGGCAGAGCATATTTAAAAAAGTGTTGCTTATTTACACTTAGGTATTTCCTGAACTAAATGGGTCTGGGGCTGTTGCTAGCTCTACGTTTTACTTGTAAGAGTCAATAACGTCTATCCATAATTCGTGGTTTCTATGTACCACTTCTGCCAAATATAGGATTTCCTGACCCGTCTCTTGCGAGCATAATTCCACCTAGTAGTTTTACCGTCTTCAGTCATGTTCAGAGATCATTTGAAAGAGGATCTCTGTGTAATAGAATGTATTCCAAAACAGTAATGAATTCCATTAAATACGTAAAGTGCGGGCAGAGAGGCATGTTCAGATTATTTGATGTACTTGAGAGCGCTCATGAAGCACGACGTCCACCATACACCGCTGCTGGTGCCCTCTCTCGGCGCTGAAATTACGTAGCACTGGCCACTGCGAGAGATGTGGTCGAAAATACACGAACGAAATTCGCGGCCAGCTAAACCACGGAGGCGGCTTTCATCACGTGCATTTTTATCACTGTGCATGTTCGTTCAGTCCTCCAGTACGTAATCATGAGGGCCTCTATTTCTAACATCTTCGTGTACATTTTTTTTTATCTTTCTGTCTCCCCTTACCAATTTCCCAGTGCAGGGTAGCAAACTGGATATCTATCTTCCGGTTAAGCTCCCTGCCTTTCGCATCTCATTTATCTCTCTCTCTTTTTAGCACCGGAGATTCAGCCTGTGAGCAAAGTTTTTCTATCGACTGGGTCGGTGAAAAAAAAAAATAATAACTTCTGTGAGGCTGCTGCATGTTTCTTCTGTGTGGTGTTAGCTAGGAAACACATTCGTGTGCTCAAGGCTGCCTCGCTTAAGTGGGCACTAAGCATCATTTAGCGCATGACAATGTTGTAACAAAGCATTTTGTCCATCCCACCCTTTCCGTGCTTGATGATGGCGTCTACGCAAGTCGTCAGGCTATTGAGGCGCAGCAAGCCAAAATACAAGCCTGAAACAACGAGCTAGCATTTCCAGCGTAATACGCGCGCAGCATCCGCGAGGCTTGAGACAACAATACTACAACAGGAAAGTCATGGCTCTACTCTGCCGTTCTGATTCGAATTGAGGCGAAAAATATTTTTGAAGAAAGTGAACTAAAACAATAGATTTTACGAAATAACTTTAAGGAGGCAGTGCCAAGATCACTCATATTCCTCCCATAGACTAAGACCATTATGTATCAAGATCGTTTACGTTTCGCGATGCGCTGTTCTTACATTATCTTTCATAAATAACAATACCGAAACTAACTGTTTCAAGCCACATGGGCCGTTTACTCTTTGCATTTCGTAATTTTATAGCATCTTTCAGGATAGTGTCACGCTTTCTGTTTTTTACTACGTGCTTTAAAAAGCTTTCACTACTCGTTAAATGCTTGTATCAAGCTTGGCGGATGCCATCGGTGGTTATTGTTTGAGAAGGGTGAGTTATTGCGAGGCACAACCATGCTTGGCGTTTACATTGGCGCGCTCCAAAACGACCTTTGCTAGAAGCTGCTCGTAAACAGCGTGCCTTTGGCAGACGCAACGGGAAACATTACCATGTGCCATGGCACTGCTATTGACTGAACACTTTCCTCAATTCGTAGCACTCTGTTGTCCTGGCCTGCGACCTGTCGCATCATGTCCACCTTTCCCAGCGGTCTTAGTTATCTACCATGGTTATCTGGTCGGGATTTAACGAGGGAAATCGTTACTCTAGCATCCTGCACTACAGCGAAGACCACTTTCTTTCATAAACCACTGCGCTTTCATTTCAATTCCCTAAAGGTAGGAGTGTCTAGAAGTACACACATGTGCGCACCAGGCGAAAAAAAAAATCACCAAGCAGTCAGCACGTCACTTGGAGTCACCCTCTTCCTCTCACACAGGAGCTGATGAGCATCACCTCCACCTCCGCAGAGAGCCGTCCAAAACGCAGAAGATGAGCACGAGTACAAGCGACATCTACCCAGCCGAGAGACATGCCTCACTCGAGATCACCCTCTTCCTCCTCCGAGCTAGTGATCATCATCTCCATGTCCGAAGACCTGTATCCTCTCACGCGCACGTGCTTCTTTGCGGCGGGACGCTTGTGCGGAGGTCGCTGTTGCTGCTGATGCTGTGGTGTCTGTGCCTTGCCCGCAGCTGGAAGCTGCTGGAGCTGATGTTGCTGCTGTTGAGTTTGTCCCTGCGCAGTAGGGACGGTTCCACCTTCCATAAAGGAGGTCTGTTGCACGTGGTTCGTGACCGGGAGTGGATCTGCTGCGCCGTCTTGAAGCCTATAGGTCTGATACTCCTTGGCCGGCGGATCCTGCATCAGTATGTTCGCCTCGCTCTCGAATGGCTTGTAGTCGTAGATGTGTCTCAGTGACATAAGCAGAGGGCAGTAGAGAAGATTGGAGATGGCTATGAAGATGTTGAGCGCCGTAAATCCAATGCTCTCGACAATGCCACCAGCGATGATGGGGCCGATGGCGTACGCCAGCGAGTACGAGATGTCAGCGATGGCGTAAATGGAGCCGTAGACAGACACGTAACGCACATCCACCAGGTATCCCAATGTGGGCAGCAGTGAGGTGTCGACCTGGGCGATGCCGAAGCAGATGCCCGAGAGCGGTATGATGAGAACCCAGTAGGAGCGGGCAAATGGCACGATGAAGCTGCTCAGCCCTTCGAGTGCCAGGCCAAAGCAAGCAATGGCCCATTGGTATTGCGGGTACTGGTGTGCCATGCGCACTGTCAAGTAAACGCCAGCCACGTGCGGAAAGAAAGCTGGTAGCCAGATAAGACCAATCTGCCAGTCGTCCACGTGCATGTTATCCTTCATCCAGATAGAGATGGTCGGTTCGAGGAAGGCAAGTGATACGTTGGACATCATAAGGGCCCCTGCGGCCACAGCGATGTACGGGTCGATGAACAGGCGCCAGATCGGGGTACCTGCGGGCCGCTGGACGCCCATTGCACGCATCTGCTGCTTCAAAGGTTGCATCACGAACAGCAGAAGGATGCCGTCGATGAGCGAAACGAGAGAGAGGATGATGAAAGGAACCTCTTTGCCGGCGAATTCGTACAGGAGACCGCCGAACGGTGGGGCGACAAGGCAGCCGAAAGAGATGAAAGCCAGTGCTATGCCAAGCGCTTTGGTTCGTTCGGACTCTTCAGTGAATCGGTCAGCGATCATAGCGAGCCCAGAGGTGTCCGCGAAGGCGGAACCGACGCCTTGGAGACTTCTGGCAAAGAAGAGCACACCGTAGCTCTTGCCGCAAGCGAATATTGCCGTAGACAGGAACATGATACTTAGGCCGAACATCATGGGAATGTCGTAGCCGATCCTGTCAATTAGAGCCCCCGAGAAGGGGTTAATAAACAGCTGAACGATGGCCTTGGAGGCGAAGAGGACACCAACCGCCGACTCTTCGCCTTCGTAGACGATGTGGCCACCCGTGCGACGCCATTCGGTGCGGTTCGTGACCACGCCGTTCACGGTGGCGTTCACCACGAAGGAGGACATGTTGCCACCCTCGGTGTGCGTGTACCAGGCGTCGATGCTGCGCAGGTACTGCGGGATGATGGGTACGATGACCATGTACAGCATGTTGTCCAGCAGGAGGGCCACGCACACAATGATGAGGATGAGCCGCCTCTGGCTCTTGGGCTCCTCGATTTTGTCGTTGAGGCGGCGCCATATCTGCGACGTGTCTTGATTGATGATTGGCAAGACCGCCATGGCTGCTGCTGGCTGTGCCCGCGGGAGCCGCCCGTGCAGCAGCAGCCACCGCCTCAGCCGCCGCCGCCGCCCTCCGCCTCGGCTGCTCCCTTGGGGACAGAGACGGGACAGACAGAGACAGACATGAGGCTCGGGCCAGGAGGGACGTCTACGGCACGAGGTGGAGGGCGGCGTGGCGCGGCGGCGGCCTGCGGGCGATCCCCGAGGCTTCGCGAGCGTTTGCTCCTCCTCACTTAGCGTTAAGGCCTGCGCGGCGCGAAACACTTGTGCCGCAGCCATCGGGGACAGCTTGCCGGGGCCCAGCCAAGCCGCCCTCTCTCTTGTGCACTGTGACAAGAACACTCCAAAGCACACTGCACTGGGCTTCGCGAGGATAACCACACAGAAACAGGCAGCACTTTCCTCGCCAAGTGCGCTAAACGCGACCTCTTCGGTGACTCGAAGGATATGCGTTATTGCGCACTACGACGGGGCAAGTAAACAGCTCAATGACATTCTGAGGAGACTGCTGTTTTTGCTACAGCCTGAACCACACTGTTCACTCCATCAAAGCTCACACAATCTCGCGGAAAATATGACTGGTCACGTGCGGTTTTGATTGCGTTTTGTTTCAGGCCAACTGTACGCCAAAACCACCAATTTTATATTATAGAAGGATGGCATGAATGATCAACACTATGTTTCAATACAGCAAGCGGAACGTGGCATGGGCGTAAGACGGTGATAGCTTATAAGGCTGCGAGCCTCGAGTCGAGGCATTCGTTAAAAGTGACCTCCGTTCTGAGTGTATATGAGACTGAAGTATTACGATGAATAAATGTCATAGTTCTGATAGTGATCCGTGGGTAGCGAGCGACTCATGACATTTGAAAGAATCAATGTCTTCAAGATAATTGTGAGTGAGATCGAGATGGATCGGCTTGGATAAATGTCAGGCTTGGGCACATGCAATACCGTGAAAGTGGCGTCACATAACCTTAATCGTTGCAGTTTCACCGTTGCCGATACTTATATATCCCACTAACACAATACTTCAGCACGAGATCAAGAGTTGCAAAAGCTTGTTTATATTGCAGTCGCTCAAGGTACCCTGAGAATGTGAACATGCGACCACTGGTCACTGCGACATCGGCAGACGCTGTATAAGCTCCTCAATAGATGCAATGGCATGCACGAAAACTTATTACGCATTTGTTTATACTTGTTGCACTCTTGGTTGACCACGCTGAATGAAATACAGCGAGCAGCAATGAACGGGACGATTGACTCATTAAGTGCCTCTTCCAAGCCACACCCACCGCCATTCCTTCTGCACAATTTAAATAAATAGAAAACAAAAATTCCAACACGAGTATCAGCAAAATCAAACTCTAACCAGAGGCAATCCAAATTAAAAGCGCCCCTCGTGCACGCAGGCACACGCCAGAACCATTCAGGACCGCTATACGAGATTCCGAAAGGACTCGCCCGTGGCGCGTTAGTATGAAGCCCGCCGGCGCGAAAGTCCCCCCCCCCCCCCCTCCCTCTTTTCCAAAGTGCTTGCGGGGAAACGTTCTCGCCCTGAATTTGTTCGCCAGAGCAGCAGCGGCATCGCTCTCCGTCCGCATTAAATATTCAGTAGCGCATTGAGGGCGCGAGCGGGGGCTCGGTCGGTCGTTCCTTAATAGGCTAAATTAGTCCCCAACGTAGCAGCCCAGTCCCCTAGGAGCGGCAGTTCTGCGTGAACATCTTGTGCGCCTGTGAGCGTCACCCGTGTGTCTGTGTGGACACATGGAGGACCATCCGGAATCGCCAGGTTGAAGAAACAACGCTTGCTTCCTCATCGTCCGCGGCTTAAGCGAAGTATACAAAGGATGGGGATAGCAATTTTTTTACGAAAGATGTAGCTGCACGCTAGCAGAAGAGAAAGAGAGATGGGGGACTGCTTTTTGAAACACGGATTCACAGGGCGCCGCATCTATTTTAAGAGACGAGTTATAACAGAAGGGTTGAAACAAAAGCAGTTCTAGTACAGCATCGAGTAAAAAACAGTGCCAGAATATGCACAGGACCAAACGACGAGTAACAGGACAGACACAGGGCGCACTAACAACTGAAGATTTATTCACAAAAAGTGCAGAATATTTATACCGGCTCACCATGAATAAACACAAAACGGAAACTGTCACTTGCATCACATGGCCAAGCCTACTGCGCGCGAAATGCGGTTCTTGTAAGGAATTTGAGATCCTTATCCGAGAGTATGACGGAGGGCATGCTAACACAAGACTCATCCAGCTTTTTTATCTCCAGGGCTTCAACAACCTCCCTTGTTAGTATGTCTGCCGATTTGAACATGATGCTAGTATTTTCCATTAACGCAGCGCAGCCGCAGTCCCTACAATGAATACCTAGATGTCCTGATATTGTCTTTGTTGTGTTGTACTTATGTTCTTTCAATCTCTCATTTAGGCACCTTCCTGTTTGGCCTTTGTAAGATGCACCGCAATCCAAAGGAATTGAATAGACCACGTTTTTTGCGCAGTGCACAGGCTTATCTCGCGGTTAATGAAGGAAGGTTAATGAAGGCACAAGGCCACGAATCATATGTACCACCAATCATCGAGATAAGCCTGTGCACTGCGCGAAAAACGTGCTCTATTCAATTCCTTTGGATTGCGGTGCGTCTTACAAAGGCCAAACAGGAAGGTGCCTAAATGAGAGATTGAAAGAACATAAGTACAACACAACAAAGACAATATCAGGACATCTAGGTATTCATTGTAGGGACTGCGGCTGCGCCGCATTAATGGAAAATACTTGCATCATGCTCAAATCGGCAGACATACTAACAAGGGAGATTCTTGAAGCCCTGGAGATAAAAAAGCTGGATGAGTCTTGTGTTAGCATGCCCTCCGTCATACTCTCGGATAAGGATCTCCAATTCCTTACAAGAACCACATTTTGCGCGCAGTAGGCTTGGCCATGTGATCTAAGTGACAGTTTCCGGGCCAGCCGGATAGCAACAGCAAATGGGGCCCTGGACTGAGGGCTCCACCCTCTGAGACTTCGTTTTAAAACATCAAATAAAGTTTTCTACTACTACTACTGACAGTTTCCTTTTTGTGTTTATTCACGGTCAGCCGGTATACATACTCTGCACTTTTTGTGAATAAACCTTCAGTTGTTAGTGCGCCCTGTGTCTGTCCTGTTACTCGTCGTTTGGTCCTGTGCATATTCTGGCGCTATTTTTTACTCGATGATGAAGAACCAACTAGCCCAAAATACGTCCTCACTAGTACAGCGTTCGAAATGAAAAGCCGGACACAGGGTCGGTAGAACGCTTTCAGTATGAGCACCGTATAGGCCTGGAATGTGTGTACGCAAGACTTTTGCATATGGTCTAATAAAACTGTCCCACAAGACAGAATGAACTGGGAACGCGACGAAACTAAGAATGAAGCATGGTGTCAGAGCTTGCTGTTGCTTTGAAGCAAGATATGGTGTAACTGTTACCGGCGTGACGGGAGCTTAAGAAGTGAGCGTTCTTGCTTTACCAGAAACTTCTTGACAAAAAGGATTCACTAGAGAAATAGAAACTCCATGCTTAACAGGTGACGTTTATCGCCAGAAGCTATGGTTTTCTGCGACTGAGGAACATGAGCTGCAGTGTTCTTTACTTCGAACAGATTAAAAAAAAAAAAAAAACTCGTATAGAGCAAATAGCGCAATTCGGCCTGTTCATGGGGATTTTCTAAAGAGGCAGATCGAAATGTCCAGGCAGCTAATTACCAAGATCGAATGATTACCTTTTTATTATTAATTTTAGTTTATAGATGTTGAAAATGGCTAAATGGAAGCTGAGCAGCAGTGAACTGATCTTTGCTTGGCAGAAATCCTAAGACTAGCATCAGTTTCGATATTGCTTAAAATGCGCTATGGGATACATTCGCTTTCCACTTCACCGTTTCTTGAAAGCAGTACGAGAGCATCGTAATTGTAACTGTAAAACATTTTTTTTTTATATTTGGGGGTGGACATTTCGAATGCGGTGCCATTCTTGGGATTCCTGTTAAGCAGATGTCACTTCAATAACCGTCGGCCTGAAATTTCGCAATTGCAACATTTGCCATAAGGTAAATAATTAGAAAGTTAATTCGTGCAGCTCTTAAATCTCATGCAGCTAATTTCTGCCGCTTTCAGAAACAGACCGAAGACGCAGAACAGCGCTATTTGTCGGAGAAAATATGTTTTAACTGTCTTCTAACTAAACAAAAATCACGTGGTATTATATAGGCTTTCCTTGAAATCATATTTTAAATAGCAAACACCGTGCAAAGGATTGAAGCTTAAGAACAATTTACAACAGGTACTATAGACATCCAACACAATAAAACAAGATTAATTATTTTTCATCAGTCTTTATTCCTGCTTTATTATTATTATTATTATTATTATTATTATTATTATTATTATTATTATTATTATTATTATTATTATTATTATTATTATTATTATTATTATTGTTGTTGTTGTTGTTGTTGTTGTTGTTGTTGTTGTTGTTGTTGTACGAACTAGACCCGAGAGAAGTCGACGTATACCAATTCACGTGGAACTTCTAGACAACCTACATGTACCATCACGAGTCAACTTTTAAAGAGTACTGGTGTCGTATAAAACCAAAATGTCAGAAAAAAATGAAATCCCTCAGTTTTTGGAGTCCAGACATGGCGACTCAAATAGAGTGGTACAAATCACGTGCGCATCCTAGAGCAATGCAGCGCATGCCGCAATAGCAGGTTGCACGACGGCTCGAGAAGAAAAGTTAAAAATTATCCTCGAAAGCATGGTGGCTATATATTTTTTCACGCGACGCTACATGTTGTTCGTATACGGGCCACAAGTCATTTGCCTTTGCTGTTTCAACTGTATTATGGTTCCTTTTGTTATCTCTTTTTGTTTTTGAGACACATACAATGAATAGAGGAGTTGTCGTCGCCGTTTGATGGCGACGGTAACTTTCCACTTGGTTATTAATCTAAGATAAAGAAAACTAATTAAATTCTCCAATAGCCAAATTTAAATGAAGGAGGCGAAAATGTAGAAAAAACGTACAAAATGTTGCGTGCGTGCGTGTGTGTGTGTGTGTTGTACAATTGTCAGCGCTGAAAGACAGGCGGCTACTTCATTACCTACGTTGCAAAAAAAGAGAATCTGATTGTGCTGCCTAATAAAGCAACCCGATAGCTACAGATTTGCGCGACGTTACGTAGTGTTTCTTTCTGATCGCAAGAAAATCAGTAAGCCCATGCGGAAAACATCACTCTCTAAATGGAGATATCGTCATCTGTATTGAAGACAAATAATTCATTTAAGGGAAGTAAGATAACCTGGGGAGACTTGACGAAAAGTAATGGATAGTCCGAGTCATTCAGAATCACTGAAGATGCTTCACCTCTCTGCGGTGCGCGAGTCACTCTGCTCATGGGCGTAAAATCAGACGTATTTCGCCGATATACATCGTAGCTCGGTGTTTTCTTTTCGCCCGTCACATATACCTTCCCAACCGGTACATGAGGAATAAGGATTATAAACAGGGATAAGGTGCCTCAGAAAGGCTGGCCAACGTTTCGATAGGAGGACCTATCTTCGTCAAAGACGAAGATAGGTCCTCCTATCGAAACGTTGGCCAGCCTTTCTGAGGCACCTTATCCCTGTTTATAATCCTTATTCCTCGTGTGCTACTCCATTAGTCAGCCATCTTTTTTTGATTTTGGATAACCGGTACATGTAGATTTCATAACTTGAAAACAAGTGCGTAACACGAGAAATAACTTTGGGACTGTAAATAACTCTGAAAGTGGCATTTAGAAAGACACATATATATATTTTTTTAATTTTTGCTCCCCCGTTTTATAACCGTGCGTGTGAATTTTTTTTTCTCGCCCTCTCACTTATTGTTTGCTGAGTTGTATTCTATATTCTGCTTCAGTCGCGTTTATCGTGTAAGCACACCGGCTCCACCCCCTCACGTTTCGGCTTTGCTTTGCCTTTTGGACGTCTCTCGGCGCTCGATGGCTCGAAACGCGAGGATGCATTTAGAACTCTAGTGGCCTGATCAATCCATGGCGTGACCGCAGTACCTCGCCCAGCCGACGGGGAAACGTCTTCCGCCGACGCGCCATCGACTGCGGCACCCCCACCACCCCCTCCTTTTTCCTCATGCATCGCGTATGAAGTGGCATTGATTGGTCGGTAAACAGAAGAGCGCCCCGATTCCACCCCACCCCCTCCTCCCTTCCATGTCCGCCGCCTCCTCCTCCTCTTCCATCGCTCTTGAGCCGACTTCTCCTCCCTCAAAGTGCAGCTCATTCACTTTCTTTTTTGTCTCCAGTCGCCCTCATGCGTCGATTCGTCTTTGTCGCCCCGCCACCGTCGCCATTTGCCTACCACGGCAGTCAGTGGTGCGCGTGACGTTTGTCACGCGTCGCCCACGAGCCTTTTCAGCGACACCTTCTCTGTGAGAACGCACGACGTCAACCCGTCTTGCTGAAGTGGCAACGAGTGTTTCGTGCTGAAACTTCATTTCTTGTATCGACAACGAACAAAACAAAACGAAGGTACTGAGTACGCATGCAATCTGGCTACTAAAGGTTTTGTGAAGGGCTGCCCAGACGGGAGAGTTTGGCAATGATACGCGCATGCGTCCGCTAGCTTGAGCGCTATCTTGCGCTATTGCATGGTTGTATGGTTGCTGAGGGGAAGATGGAGAAAGCCCGTTTTGGAAGACGAGGGGAGGCGCGTGTTCTAACAATTCCGTTGCCTTCTGTCTCAGTTATCTTCTAATAAAAGTGGCTGACCTGCAAACAGCAGCGCAAGCGCGTGGTGATACGCGTAGTTCAAGCGCACGCGTGTTTGCTGCTTCCCACTGGAACGACGTAGAGGGACTGCAAACTAATTTCTTAAACCCCCCGTCTTCTTCGGGTGCCTTCGACTAGACCATGTTGTGTGACCAGCTCGGCCATGCTTTGTACGTGGTCGCGGGGAGGAGTCCGCCAACCACTCTACATGGGAGTCACGTTTGCGTGTAAACGCGAGGTTTGACAGGTTCCCTTGAATGGCCGCGTGACTCTCAGGGTAATCCCAAACTATGTGTACAATTATCGGGAAGCTTCGACATGTGATTGACTGCCTCTGAACGTAGTACCTGAAGTGGGGGAAAAAGCTTGAACAGGGCATCACAACGTGCGCAGTTATGGCCATAATATGTACTGCATGAGCCTTGAGGGTGCAGAAAAGAACCTAAAGAAGCAAGAAAGAACAGGAACCGCTTTCGCAAAGGAGTTCGCACGCCACACATGTAGTAAGAATGCCAGTAAGAATGCCTCGAGCAAAGTGCCATGAGTGGCCAGTCGCGCGACAATTTTGCGTGAATTTCGCGGGCTTCTTTCACGCTCGGAAATATACTTTTATATAGCACGTATTGAGCAACAGAAAGCTGTATCGGGGATTTTTTCATGTTGCGCTACAATTTTGTCATTGACACTTTTCATCAAATTATAATATTTCAGAACTTGATTAATTAATTAAGACTAATTATGTAATTAGGCGGAATGCAAAAAAATCATCTTAGTGCCTCCAAGCGACGGCAAACAACATTACCTTGGTTCTGTCCAGCTACGTGGTATTTGCGTATCTTTAAATCTTGGTGCATGATAGTTGGGAGACCCGGTGTATATGGCAAGTCAAATCCAAAAGCAACGAATGCGATTGTGATTCTTTTCGACGCACGTTCCGTTAGAAGCAACGACTGATCTGCGTTCGTAAGTAAGCAATCAGGTGCTTGAGGCTGTTTGGGGACTCAGGGGTATACAACCGCGCCCGACATACGTGCCTGAGGGTTAGTAAAGAATTAAAATATAAATGGTAAAAAAAAAACTGTCAGCCCTTCCACTGGGGCGGAGATGGAAGATCAGCGAAGCTTTACTATGGTGGGAATTATGCATTTCCATATATTAGTATTAAGATGTGATGGTGTAATTGGTTATTTTAACCATTAAAGAATGAGAAATATATATGATCCGCTGGTTTTCATTTATTTAGTGACCACAGGGACCATGGCCTTATGGTCGCTACGGTACACCGCCATAGGGTGTACGGCAAAGGTTGGCACGTTCTTCATAAAGACGTCACCAACGCCGCGCGCGTTCGGTGCGAACGCGGGCAAAACGCCGCCGCCTTCGACAACAGTTGTGCGCGTTGTTTGTGTGACCGCACACAACCGCTGTCAAAACGCTGGCTACGTGACGGAACAGCTAAACGCCGTTGTCGACACTGTTAGGGGAGAGGCGGGCGAGAGCCCAGAGACAGTTGGAGACACAGGCGGGAGAGGCCGGCAGAGCTGCGCGCATGCGCCGCAGTGGGAGAGCGGGCACACAAACGCACAGTCTATGGTGCCTCCATGCCCTCCTCGCCCACCGCTCCCCTTCCATTGGGAAGTCTCGTTTGCTCTCCGCCGTGCGTTAGCTCCCCGTGAAAGCGCGCGTCCCTCGCCCTCGCGCGCTTTCACTCGCACATAAGTCGCGTTTGCTCTAAGCCATGCGTTCGCTCCCCGTGAAAGCACGCGTCCCTCGCCCTCGCGCGCTTTCACTCGTACATACAGCATACGGCCAATGAGAGTTTTTTTTTTCCTATTGCCGGACGCGACCATCAAAAAGTGAACCCCTAACAGCTTCGCTGTAAAATTGAAGGAATGAAGTTCTGGCACCTCTAATCCTGAAAATTCCGGGAGCCGTCACATTGTTACTTTCGGCTCACTTGTTTGCCCGTGCGAACGAAAGCGACTGAATGTTTCGGGCTCTTTCAACGTCTACGATGACACAAGCTCGTATTGCGCGAAGCGTCTGCGGCCAGGCTTGTCTCTTCCTTCTCGGCGGGCACACGCATAGACGCTGTTGTGCACTCACATCGCATCCAACTAAGAACGACCGACCATCGTCGGTGCCGTATACGTGAGGGTATACGCGGACGGGGCCTTTCTCCCACTCTATAGCTGTTATGCGATGTGCCCGAGTTTCGCGTTGGGGAGGGCGCGCGTGGGGCTCTCGGGCACGTTTGGATATTGCGGTCACGTTTCGGTTAAGTATATATCGCCGGAAGCAGCTCTCTCTTTTTCTCTCTGCCTCGCTACACGTTTTTGCCCTCGGCGCTGCGCAGGGGTGGCAGCTCCGGAGCAAGGAGTTTTGAGTCCCGCGGGCTCCCCCGCCGAGGCGCGCCCTCCTACCCTGCCCCTCCAATTTCAGAACTGCGCGGGACTGTGCGGGAATCTGTCGGGACGTGGGGCGACAGCACCCAGGAGCGGAAGTGCAGCGATTCCTTGTGGTCTGCGTCCTGCAGCATTTACATCATTTTTTTTTTCTTGTTTGCAAAACTGAGAGCAATGAAGCGATGAAGGGGGATGTTCTCAAATGAGATAACTATATATAAAGACGTTCGTGCCTGCAAGCCTACTTAGCGTGCTACACTGAAGAAGAGATGGGTGATACACAAGAGGAAAGTTACGCGCATATAATTGTGCACATATTATATATACCAGCAATTACAGTGGCAGTTCACTGGAGAGTACGGTTAATACCAGCGACCCGTAGGAAGATTAAGAACGCCTTTTGTTTCGCGCTAGGTACTATACCAGCGCTGCTCCATGGCCCGAACGCATGGTGCCCGAGCTGGTTAGATGAACACGTACGACAACCAGTGGGGCCCGAACAAAGGTTAGTAAGGAAAGTGAGAAAGGCAATGAGCTCTCCTAGTCGTGTGGAGCGTCTGCCCCTGCAGGCATACCTGTCGTACAGTGCAGTGGCGGAAAGGGGGCCATCGAAATCCTCGTTCCAAAACCTGCCAACTAATCTTGCCACCTCAGCGCCAATGTATTAATGATTGACGAAGAGTTCAACGCGTCCTCGCTGTCTCGCGCACAAGAGCAAAACGCGAAAACAACTCCGCATCAGCACCGAGCACGCACGCACGTTTTGGTAGCCTAAAGCTGCGAATTCACGTGGCCTTGAAAGACAGGGCGGAAATGGAGCTGATTACCACGCACACGTCCACATGCCACTCAACTGCCACGTCAATAGTTACCAGGTGTATCCTGGATGCAGAAATTTAATTTTGCGCACATTACGCGATGCCAAATTCACCGATATACTTCGTCAACTGCTGCTCACTCAAGTGGGATGTGGAGCGGCCGTAGTAGAATCACCAATACCACTAACCAGTAATAAACAGGGCCGCATTGACGAAGCTTTTGTCACGCAAGGGTGTCTCCCCATTGGTCGTCGTTCGGGCGCACGCAGCTCACAGTAACTTACGATGACCAATAGCGGGCGGCATTTACAAGAGTTTCGTGCATAGAGGGCCTGATGGGTGTGCATATTTGAGAATAACATTTTAATAATCATAATAATAATAATAACTAAATCAAATCAAGTGTTTATTGTAGTGCCCAGGTACAGTTACGGAGCCTTAGTACTGGTGCACTTTAATATGCGAGACAAAATATACAGAGAAGACAAATGTGGTGTGGTAGACAAAGCAATGCGAGATAATAATAATAATAATAATAATAATAATAATAATAATAATAATAATAATAATAATAATAATAATAATAATAATAATAATAATGGGCGATGAGATAGCTGTGGGTATGAAAAGTTTCACTGTATCGCCTAATATACTCACTACTTGGTTTCAAAATGTAAATGCAAGATAGCCTTGTGGTGGAACATTCTGGAGTTGCGATTTTATGGACGTCCTCACGATAGTCGCGCAGCACAGAATTGCCGTAATAATTTCTTATTGCAGTCGAGGAATCCGGTCATCTAACGGTAAGCGGTGACTGAGCGGCTCCACTACGCATACGCTCAAAAGCTATCGGCACGTGTGCAACTGCGCTGGCAGCTAGTAGCCACTCCGCGGCCAAATTCGTGGTCTGCTATGACTGTAATAGCAATTAAAAAAAAGCACCAAGAAATTGGCATGACCCGAGAGAAAAGAACGCGTTGTAACGAACCCCAATTGCCTTCCCCAGATCTTCCCTAACGCAGAGTTCTGCGAGCTCTCCTGTACGAGTTTTGTGCGCCTCCCTTCCCCTTCTGGTTCTCCAAGGTCACAGACGCTGCGGAATAATAAAAAAAAAGAAAAAAAAAAGACATCAAAGCCGTTCATGTCTGCAAACCCTACCCGCGGTCACGCACCGATTTCTCGTACGGATTTACGTCCACAAGGAGGAGAAAAGGTTATATGTGCAAATGTCAAAACATCCTTTCCATGTAGGCGCCCAGCGAATGCTCACACGTCTAAAAAAAAAAAAAAAAAAAAAAAAAAAAGATGACAAAAAATTTTTAAAAGCCCGCCGCCGGAGGGCCGGGGAGGACGCTGTACGTGTCCGCGTCTGCGATGGCTCCCGAGCAGCTGAGCGTGCGTGGCACGCACCCGCACTTCCAGTCCACGATCACGCTCGTGCTATCCTCATCATTTTCTCAAATCCCTCGTCGTTCCTTTTTTTTTTTTCTCGCCCCCTCTTTCTCTATATTTCCCCTCATTCTACTTGTTCCCCAACCTCATACTTATTTCTTTAAATACATACATAAATCCAAACAAGCAGAGACAGCGGTTAGAGAAAGAGAGAGAGCAAGAACAGGCACGGAGATATACGCGGACGGCCTGCCGTTTGTTCGTCCTGCCCTCCTCCTCCTCCTCACGTTCCAGTCCGCTCGCGTCTCTACACGCGGACGATCCTAAGCAGTGTCTGCGTCGGACGTGCCTCGAGGCGGTACCGCGTTTGTGCCTCAAATTCGACGCAGTATATAGCGTTTCCTTCCTGGCCCAACGTGGATCCCTCCCTCTCTCCCATATCGTGCGTCTGCTAGCTATGCTCCCCATCTTCGCCACAGGCGCGTTGCCCGACGGTCGTGATGCGTCTGAGCGCCACCGTTCCGTTGTTTCACCGCAACCGCGCTTTTGTGTGCCCCGGGACGTGGCTGATTCCCTGTTGGCACAGGCAGTGGCTGTCATTGTTCGTCGCTTGCGTCTTCTCTCTCCTCCCCCCCCCCCCCTCCGCCCCACCCTCCGCGATCTGTCTTCGGCGGTACGTGCAGTTTTCCTCCTCAATTTCTCCCTTTTTTGAAGAACGAGTTTTTACGAGCTTATTCTGTCATGCAACGGCACGTGGCTCTTTTTTTTTTTTATTTACTTATCAGAAGTTCTGCATCTAAGTTTGCCAACTTTGGCAAATTTCGTTGGCAAATTTCGTTGCTTGCTTGGCCCAGATGAAAATCACTTATACTCTGAAAACTTGAAGTGCCTATTCTTACGTAGCAAAACTAGACAAAAACCACTGATACTCCCCAACGTTTTGCAAACTAGCCTTGGAGAACGCTGTACATATAAGTGCGGTGTTTTGCAAAGTCATGCAGGACTTGAAGCCGGCATTTGTAAAGCTCTTTTTTTTTCAGAAAGATTGTTTATCATTGGTTGGCTGCCTAATGTACGCGCTGTCAAGCTTGGCTGCCGCCTGCTCTTGCCAGCTACTTCGTGTACGAGCTTCTTCGTGAATACGACTCTGGGAGCGAGGTCACGATCATCTTCACACAACTTTGCTGTCCCAAGCAAAAAGCTTCATGCTTGGGACAGAGAATTCTTAAGCTGCCGGCCAAACAGGAGTCTGTGCTTCCACTTCCCATAATTAGCATGCTGGTTCCCTTAAGCGCCAATATTGGAGCCCCCGTGAATGCTAGGTATATATAAATTTTTATGGTTGCGAGAAATGCAAAAATCTCACAAATTCACGTGAAAAAACACGCTAACAGCGAGGAAACATTCGTGATGCACTTGCGCATAGGTCAGAACTGGACAATGCTGATTTTATCAATTTGCGAGTGCTGACTCGCCAAAGTGTTCTCAATATAATTGTACACGAACACTGAAACACCTGGACCCATGTTCACAAACCGATGAGTTCCTAAGAACCGACGCCACCCAAACGTTATAACGAACGTAATATTATCGAACGGGGTAAAGCAAATGCATAGGGTTAATCTTACAAATGAAAAGTTCAGTGATTAAACAACAATTACTTTGCGTCGACTGCTTATTGTGCATGCTTGCACAATGGGCATTGGAACCTGTTGTTTGTACCTCAGTCTTCCGATTGCTGTTAATGTCATTGTTACACAATCTTCAGTGTGAGTGCTACCCCAAGTCGAAGGCGCCACAAAAGTTATTCTGTGGAGCGGAATGGTAACGGGACACGGTGGAATCAGGGCGCATGCTTCTTGCTCCCGAGCTGTTTGGTACGGGGTCAACATGGTTGTCTCTGCCGTCTCGGCACAGTGCCAGTGCCAAGTTTGCACTCCTGCTTATTTGACAAGTATTCCTATATGGGCCGGGCTCCGTTTCACATCAACGCACGTTCAGCCATTTGCGACTTCATGAAAGGGCATGCACATTAAGAATAACGTACTCTGCACGCTTAGGAATTTACTGAGTGTCCTTGCGCAGTCATGACAAAATCATTTCACGCAGCGTCTTTAACAGAGCGTATACTCTGCACCTATGCAAGTGTTCTTTGGACATGGCTGAGTACTATTGAGAGCAAACCAGAACACACAGCTTGGCTAAAAATGGCCATGAACGCTAACCCATTCAAAATCAGCAGAAATGCCACCAACGAGCACCACAACAACCAATATAATAACCTAGCGCGAGATGAATGCGCTGAAAAATCCATTTGCGCTATCTGCCACTGCTTAAAAGAGAGCTTCCTTGTGCTTCCTCACTGTGCAATGCGGAGAATTGATATGGTGTTCGGCTGGGAATGCGTGGCAAAAGGAGACGGTTTCCTTTTAAACCACGGTGACTTCTAATGTCCACCTGCAACATACTGATGAAACCTTCGATAAGGTGCAATTATTATTGTCTATACCTGACGTCATTTCTCTATTTCCACAGCGCACCCAAATGTTGTGAAAAAGACCGCCGCGGTAGTTGCGAACATGCTCAATAACGTAAAATTTTAATTGATCAATCCTAGTAAAGCATAACATTTCTAATCACTGCACATCAATAATACTTGAAATAAATTTAGCATATTTAGTTTTGCAAAAAAATCACGTTGTCGTTAAATTTAAAGTTGGCAAGTCTTTTACAGGGAGAAAGATACCAAGCGGGAGGATGTTCACATACCACTCTATGCTTACAAGAAAGCTGCCTTACATTACCAAGCTTTACACCACATGACGCAAACATATACTGTAGCGCAGTGGCCCAGAATTCCACAAGAGTGTGACGTGGCTGCTATGTTGCTAAATTTGTCGCGGATGGTGAGCTGAAGAACACTGTTTGAGCATTCACTAGTTGGGTTATTTTTGCTCCGGCACATCATCTCTCTTACGAGACGAGGGCGCTATCATAAGGATCTGTTTAGAGGGCCCAATAGAGATTTCAGCTCTTGTCTCTGGGCGCCTCTTGTCCAACCACAGACGGCCTTGTAGACGAGCATCCGCCGCGGCTGTGGGAGGCAAGTGCTGCCGCCGGGTACCTACCGGTAAAATAGGTACAAGCGCGCTCCCGGCCTGGTGCTCGGCCATTATGGGACCTGAACGCTTGGAAAGGGGTGTTTGACCTCAACCCGAAGGTGCCCCCACCTCAATAGGTGCTTGGGGTGCCACATGGGAAATGATCGCCATGGGAGCGGCCCAGACATCACTTTTTTTCCGTGCTCACGTTGGTTTCGACGGGAATTCAGGGCGCAGGCTCCTTTCCCAAGCGCATCACCCCTGAAGAAAGCCGAACGCCAGGCCGGGGCACGCTTGTACCCATTTGAACCAGTGGGTGCCCGGGTGGGAATCGAACTCATAGCCTGCCGCAGCCGAGGCGGGCGCTCTACCACTAAGAACGCTGTTTGAGCATTCACTAGTTGGATTATTTTAGCTCCGGCACATCATCTCTCTTACGAGACGAGGGCGCTATCATAACGATCTGTTAATCCAGATGAGTCGAACCAAGAACATATATAGATTTAGATCATCAACGGGGAAGCCGAGTGCGAGGGTTCAATACTGCTGAAAATTCCCAAATAAACACTGAAAGACAACGTTAACGTCTGCTGCACCACATCTGGCAGGAAGCTACATCTCGCTACAGCCGATTGCCAATCACGGGCACTGCCCTTATCGAGAGCGGCGCTTTTTGCCTCACTTTTAATTGGTTCTATCGCCGATGACCTTGACAAATACCACGACAACGAACCGGGGCGGACTACGCAGAGTTCGCGCCTGCACTGCCCCCCCCCCCCCTCCCTCCTTCCGCCCACAGTGAGCACACAAAACTTCCCAGCACGAACATTTCGGCCGGGCGTTGGAGGCCACCGCCAATGAACCGAGCAGCGTACAGTGGTGCCGAACCAGAAACGAGCCGATGGCCGGGAAAGGAAGAAGGCTCCCGCGCCACCCCTGTGCTTGCTCGATCCGCGCCGGAGAGAGACCGCCGCACCATCGATGCGGGTCACGCGGTGCAAGCGCGAGAGGAAGTCGTCGGCTTTTTCCACCCGCACTCTCTATTGCTCTTACGCCTCGCACACATACGGACCACCCCTCCCTCCCCACAACTCCTTCCCGTTCTCCTGTACGAACACACGAGCGCACATACACCGCGAAGCCCCCCTAATCTAATTTAGCGCCTTGTCTACGGCCGCACATTGCGCGGCCGCGTACGCAAGACAGGAACAGCTTTACCAAACCGCCACCAGCGCACTTTCCTCCGGAGTCGTCGCGCTCCCTTTCCCCGCACGCCCACGCTGTTCCTCCTTTCTTGCCATCACGGTGGTGCGTCGCTTGTGTTTGGTTCTCCCGACTTGCTTGTTTTGTTGTGTGCGTCTGTGTTCTTCACTCTGAATGGTACCACTGAACCCCCCCCCCCCCCCTGCCCGTATGCGGCCTCTCTCTCACGCTTGCCTCCCCCCCTCCCCCTTTCGCTCCTCAGGTTCCTTTCGCAGTGCGCTCATCACCTTGCCTTCCCTACGATTTTTCTTGCTGCTCATTTGACAGTGTGTTATTGCTGCTTGCTATAGGTTTCCCTCCACTCCAATACCTTTTTTTTGTGATTTTCCCTATGGCGCCCTAAATACAGCGCCTCAACTCCTCCTCCCCTTTCCCTCCTTTGGTACGCACTTGCCACTAGCGCCATTTTATATTTCCTGCAAGGCTGCCGCACTTGCCCCTTTCTCCCCAGTTTCCCTTTCGGTCCTTTGCACTCAGTGAGTGTGGTTTCTTTTCGTTGCTTTTTGTGCGTGCCCGCGCTGGTCGTGTTTGTCTTTATCATGACACCAGAGCGCTGGCTCGGCGCTGCTGCTGCTGCTGCCCGTTTTCTTACGCTTTGCTTCTTCTCGCACGCCCTCTTGCCTTTCGGGCCCTTTCTCCTTTCGCCCGCCCCACTTCTCTTGCGTTTGCTTAGGTGTGCACGCCCGCAGTTCCCTCGTTTGGGAAACTGCTCCGCTGGCCCCGTAAAATTGAATTTGTGGCTTGCGGGCGTCAGGGACCGAGTGGCGCAAGCTCCTGAGCTGAGCTCTCCTCCGCGGCAAGTGCCAAGGAAGAAGCAAAAAAAGAAAAGGCACAATGAGAGAGGAGTTGGAGGGAAGAAAAAAAGTGAAGCATGGGGGAAATTAAACATTTGCGCAACACAAGAAAATAAAAGGGTTGCTCGTTGGCAAGGAACAGGACGGGAAGATAAATGTTCAGTTTTCGTAAGGGATGCCTAAGAAATTGGCAACAATAAGGGGAAAATGAGACGCCGATAGGCAAGCAGGTTAGCCAACGAGAGAGAGAGAGAGCAAAGATAAATTGTGCGTTTTGGTCTATCGGCCAAAGCATATATCTGCCCATTTCGGCGGGCAGATCACGTGTCCTTTTTTGGCGTTGTCACCGTTATTTTGTCAGGACCACCGAGTTCTTTGTTGTTTTACTCTGCGGCGTTATAGCTTTCTTTCTGTGGGCCGTCATCTTGTTCTGCGTGTTACTCGAGGCGCAAGCCATGTCTTTGTCAAGGTGCTCACGTACAAAATGAGGTGTGTGCAGATACCAAATTACGTTTTCTCGCAGATTTTTGTTCTATAATATTTGATACTCAGTTTGCGCTTTCGTTGGCAACTAGAAATTTTTACGTAGCGTATATGTGTAAACTGCTTGCTGTAGTAATAAAATAGAGACAGCAAAAATTTGAGAAGATGAAGTCTGGATGGCGACGCGCGCTTGTCGTGTGTGCAGTTGTTCGTTATTGTCCTATTTGTCTTATATTTATGTATTTCCCCCTACTGGACACTGCGGTCATTATAATAAGGGTCTAGTACATAACAAGCGTACTGCATGCTGCCTCGAGAGGAATTGGTTCCTCTTAGCACTTCCAGATATGTGATCTTCTCGTGGTAGAAACAGTTGAGCGCCTGTGTGTGATTGGCGAGAATCCCGTTACGACCCCAGACACCATTCATTCATTCATTCATTCATTCATTCATTCATTCATTCATTCATTCATTCATTCATTCATTCATTCATTTCTCTTTGTAATAACGGTGCTTATGCTTACAGCAGTTACGTTTCTGATTGACGATTAAACGCGCGCACAGACGCATTGAATATACCAATACTGTTACGCAAAGAGAATCATTGAAGTTGGCTTCACCTCAAATAGTGTTTTGCTGAGGTGAAGCCAGCTCGGGCAACTTTCATCGAGCTACGTGTGTGTGGAAAAACTGAGGCTTGTCATTCTATCACCCACAGGCTGAAACCTGAAAAAATACCCCCCCCCCCTCTAAAAAAAAATAGAAGAAAAGAAAAAAAAAGAGTATACTATCTGATGCATGCAATTGCACGTAAGTGCGCCTCATTGCGCTTGAAGTTAACGCTTCTGGAGCGCGTAATGTTACTGCTCCATTGATGAACAAATCGTCCGCGAACAATGTGTTATTGGTGGCCCTGTCACGGAAGCAAACACAATGACCGCCAATATTTGATTAGATTTGAGAAAATGCTGCTTATTTGGTGTGACAGGGCCGCCGACAACTCATTATTACTGGTGAATATCGGCCAACTTTTTCCGCAATGCGATAGCGCCCCAAAGAACACTGTACCACAGCGTATTCAGTGAAATTGTTCTTTGATAAAACATTATTCCTTGCGTGGATGTGCCAACAAGCCTGCTTAGCTTAAAATTAATGTGAAATCAATCATCAAGGGCTGCTTAAAGCATGGCCCACTGCAGATGAAGATATCACTGTTTATGTGCCTTAATTTAGCGAAAAATTGGCTTCAAGGGTAAAAATGTCACCCACACATGACAAGCACCCTAACGGTCCCGGTCGAGAAACAGGCACTGAAATGCCGCTTGTTATTGTCTTCGGCCAACCAACGATCGAAACGTTGAAAAAGAAAATCTTTCACGTACTGGGGTTTCAGTGCAAGTTAAATAAACCGAGATGATGGTGATAAACGAAAATGTTCGTTTCGTAATGAAGAAGATGCAAGGAGCGCTGAAGCATTGTCATCGTTCTGGCAGAAGAGTCGATCGCAACGTGTTGGTTAAAAGACTGCTGTTGCTGTGCTGGCTTTTCGGCTACCGACTCATAGTAATAAATCCCCTTTACATATTTGGTGGAGGTTCGGGGGTAGTGGGCAACGTGCGGCTTCGGAGTTGGAGGTTTACGGTGTACAGCAGCCGTACGGAAATCCCTGGCGCACAGCAGACAACCGGCCGACCTGCTTTGCTGGCGGAATGGCGCAATTCTCCGGCGCAGTTCTGCCGCCGGCGCTTCGCGGCGACCATGCGTGCACTAAGGGTCTCCAACTATCCATTCCGGTCCTAACATCACCCACAACATGATCCACCACCGAAGTATATGCTCGCGAACTCCAGCCAACTGCCGACTTACAACCTTTAACTTCTCGTCGCTCGCACTCACCGCGTCACCGTTTCCTCACGCATGAGTCACCAGCTCAGCGCTACTGAGGCGGAAAACAAACTGCCGCAGCTCCTGCGGCACGAACTGCGTAGTCGTCTACTTGTGTAGGTGCTCAGTTAGCTCTCGCCAATGTTATTGGAGTCTTTGAGCCGCCATCTCTGTGATGAGTGAAGGTATTTCCCACTTTATTCAGAAATTTATTACGCCACCTTCACGTTTTACCCCTTCGTTTTGCAAGCGCACAGCTCACTGAACCCGTAGCTGCATGCACAGCTTGATACGAGACATATTCTAATAAAACTGAGTTTCTGCTGTTGACTTCCTGTTCACATGATGGGCATCCTGGGCTAGAATTCTTTGTCACGCCATCGTACCGTTATTCAGTGCGCTCGTGCTCAGGTGGAATTTTGCGTAGTGGATGATGCGTCCTCTACCGACGCAGCCATTCCTTGTGCTGGCAAGCTTGTTATCACCGCTGATACCGACCTTCCTCCCCAGAGTGCCTTCATTGTTCTTGTTTTATGTGCTACTGTTTCCGACATTGTGGTTTTGTTGACACGCTCTGAAGTATGAAGTCAATTCCATCACCTGGCATTGTAATTTGCCGTCCTCCAGGTGCTACAGATGCTTTCCAGATGATATACAGGAATTCCTATTTGCAACTCGAACTCGTACCTTTTGACTTGGTACCATAATGAGACACTTGTCCACGTCCGGTTCGTAGACAGTGACGTTGTTGTTCGTCTTGATTCCGGCGAGACCTATACAAGCGCTCAGCTTAACGCACTAACTCTTCACATTGAGTCCGACCTCACGTCCACGGATGCTCTTGGACGTTCGCTTGACAGCGATCTCGCGCCGACTCACCGTGCGCAGATTCTTCGCCTTTTACACAAATTTCGCGCTCCTTTTCACTTCTCTCAAGCACCGCTATGCCGATATACTAGCGTCGTCCACAGATTGACACTGAGACTCACCCCTTTACAACAGCGCAGTTACCATGTGTCATCTGCGGAGCGTCGCCTAATTACAGAACAAGTTGAGGCGATGCTTCAGCACGGAGTCATCGAGCCCTCTTGCAGTTCTTGGTCATCTCCTGTTGACCCAGTTAAGAAAAAAGAGAGAAAAAAAAAGGGGGGGGGGAAAGAAACAGCTCGATTCCATTCTGCGTAGGCTGTCGTCGTCTCAACAAAATTACTCGAAAAGATGTTTACCCTCTTCTCCGCTTTGACTACGCCCTGGATTGTCTACAAGGTGGCGAATCCTTTGCTTCCTTCGACTTGCGCGCAGGCTCTTGGCAAGTTCCAATGGCCGAATGGATCGTTCAAAGATAGTGTTCAATACACTGGATGGACGGTACGGTTTGACAATCATGCCATTCAGGCTTTGAAACGCGCCCCCGACATTCGAGCGAATGATGGACAGCATCCTGTGTGGCCTCAAATGGAAGATATGCTTCGGTTATTTGGATGATGTCGCTTCTTCCCCGATTTTTCCTGGACTAGGCGCAAAAGAAGCGCAGGCAAATGAATAAATACTACTGCTACTACTACTACTACTACTACTACTACTACTACTACTAATACTATTACTAGTACTATACTACTACTAATACTACTACTAGTACTACTACTACTACTACTAGTAGTAGTAGTAATAATAATAAAAATAGAAACAATACTAATAATAATGAATGAAACAGGCAATTGACGGTCATATAACAAAAGCCACTTTTGCGTGATACATGAGAAATCTGCAAGTACTAATTTTTTTTCCAGGCTGACCTGCCGCGTTGGCACAGTGGCTATCGCGTTGTGCTGACGAGCGCGAGGTCACCGGTTCGAGCCCAGCGGCCACATTTACATCGGAGTGGTTCGCGAAAACCCTGGCATACCGGAGCAATGGGTGTGTTCGTTAAAGAACCCAAAGCTAGCCAAAATCAATCCGGAACCCTTCATTACGGCGTTTCTCACAGCGCTCCCATTGTTTTAGGATAATAAACTCCACCGTTTAATCAACCTTCGAGGTCATTAGATAAACAACACGACTACGTGATCTGCTGCTTGCTGATTTTCTTGGGCACCAATTTCTGCATGTTCTGGACGAAAATTACCATTTGCGTAGCGCAGCACAGCCTGCCATACCGATATGTACCGTTACCGTTTTAGTGCTTGACAAACATGCTACTGGCAAGGGCTGTTCTCTAAAAAAAAATTAACACATCATTTTGTTTGCAAGGCGAAGCCTCTCAAAAGAAGTCTTATCGAAAAAAACACCTTTTACTTTGACTCTTGCGCTTCATTTACTGCTAATGCGTACGTTGGCCGCCGTGGTCATGGTATCAGACTTCATTAATGCGAGGTGTTCCTAAAAGTGCGCCATTTTTTTTTCTTAAGACGCGAGAAGTCACTCCCATTTGACAGCAGCTTGGTCGTAAGTTCCAAGGAGGTTAGCAAACAATTTAAGTTTGCGTTTCGTGCAGCCATCCAACGTGGAAAACATGAATTCTTAAGTATTCCACTACTCTCCCTACAGTCTACTGTTTCAGAGAATTCGTGTTTCATTTATTATTACCATTTTTAAAGCACGGTTCATAAAACAATTTTGAGAGATTAAAACACCTTTTGTGCGTGCGTTCAATATATATATATATATATATATATATATATTTTGCTTTTCCGTCTCGGACCCGCTGAGGACTCGAGAGCGCAGGAGGTCAGAAATGAACGAGGATGAATGGCTGTTCGAAAGGTCTGCGTAAACATAATAAAATATATATACAGAGCTACCGAATCGATGCGCGGAGACTAGCTCTACACGGCGCTCTTGCAATCTTCTTATCCCGGATTTTACGGCCGACGCGCAGAGCAAAGCTGCTTTTCTCGCATCGGTGACTCTCGATTCCTCGGGAAACATCAAAACTACCCGCCTTGAGCTTTTCGGTCTTTTGTTAGTCTGTTGACACGTAAGTACCCGAACGCAACAAAAGAACCAGTGATCCGAGCACTGACCCGGGAATTCTAGTCCCGGTCTCCGGGAGTCGTCTTCGACCATTCCTTCATGCAGGTTGATGCATACGATGCATTGAGCATTGGCGCTGTATTTTCACTTTCTCGCGCACAGCAAATCCGCCGTGATCTGGCCTAGAGGCCACTCGCTCTCTTGTGTGCGGATGGAGCGTATTGTTCTGCTTAGCGGTCATGCGGGCTACACCAGCCACCTGTATTTTTCATCTCTGTCTGCGGGCGAAGTACATCATTAATGCGGTTCACACTGGCTATATGGGGACCAAATATACGTAGCTCTGACCCTAGTCTGTCCAGTTCTTAAGCCACACTCGCCCCGTATCCGGTATTTTTGTACTGCAGCAGCATCCCGTGGCTCTCTCGCGATGACCTGTCCATCTGTCCAGTGCCACAACTTTCTCCGATTGAGTTCGTACCTTCATTTCAAGATGTTTTTGTTTCACACTTGTGATATCGTAGCATTCGTGACAGTGAGGTTCGCCGTGACGAATGCTGAATAAATAACGCAATTTCGTTTCACAGACGCTGGATTTCATGCTGTAGCAATAGCCAGGCCTTCTAGTGGTTCTGGAGAAGCTGAAAATATTGATTCCTGCATATTTGTTGGCCTCGCTGTGTGCAGATTCATTCACGAGGGGCTCGCTATACACTGAGAGATGAGTAGCGAAGAGTACACAGCGAAGCAGTGGAAATGTTTCAACAAGTTAAGGCGAGGCTCTACGGTCCTCCGAGATAACAAACGTGTTCCATTTTTCCTTCCCACAACAAATCGGCCTACCATCTTTCACAACCAGCAATGTTATAGTCGTCGGCAGTCGGAGGTTGTGTATTTGTATCCGTGCTAATCACGCGGAACGCCAGTTGTGCCGGTAAGAGACACGGGTAGAACTGAACCTCAGAACAACATCCGCTTACCTAAATATCCATTGTCTCCAGATAATTTTAAACAATGCATACAACTGCTTTTCGGTAGTGGCAAGTTTTGAATGCAAACTCGGACCGGTTCCGAGACAGCGTGTCCGACAGTGATAATGTCAGGCCGTGTAAGCTGCTTGCAGAGAACTTACACGACGCCGAAGGGGCCTCTGCACTCACACAGAAACCAGGAATAAATCGAACGCGGAGCGCGTAAACGGCGGATGATGGCGCGAAACGGGAGTGGTGGTCGTGAGCCCCCACCGAGCGCGTCTCACTCGTTCGAGACAAGTGACAGATGTTGTTGCTCCCATCTGACTCACCGCAGCAAGGCAAATATTGACGGAACCCGGTTTCGTTCGTCTCAGAATAGCCGCGTTCAGCATTGCTCAAGATCGCCGGCATAGATAGAAAGTAGGGAATCGAGTATACGGCTGAAGAGTCTTGTTGCACTGTCGCTCCCCTCAGCAGCGTGGTTGTTGCAATACCAATGGCAAATACGTTGTATCCCTGCACTGCGCCTGAGAGGTCTTACATATGCAAACTGTATGAAGTGTGCGCCTTAAAAGATTTATGCGAAGATTGCAATAATAAAAACGACTGAAGATTCAATGACAAAGAAAAGTTGTGGCGATAGAAATGAGTTATCATTACGTCGTACTTCTCTGACGTCCCGGATCCATGATTTAAACCACGTTCACCACATTGCAAAGTGGTGTTCGGGAGCTCACTCGACACCCGTCGTGCCTCTTAGAGGAGCGAAGTGCAACTGACGCTGATCCGGAGCAGACTACCGTCGGTTTCATTATATAAATACAGTCGATTAGAAGTCTGCGCTGCACCAGCAGAAATGATCATGTAATCATTTTTTACACGTTTAACAACAACAAAAATAATATTATTTGACTAACGTTTCGGCTAATGACCCGGCCTTCATCGGCCGCCACTCCGATGAAGGCCGGGCTACCGGGCGCAACGTTAGTAATATAATAGTATTTTTGTTGGTGTTAAGCGTGTGAGTAATTCTTTATATATATATATATATATATATATATATATATATATATATCATAGGAAGCCAACAAACATAGACATCAAGGACAACACAGGGTAAATTACTTGTACTTACTACACGAATTAAAGAAATGATAAATTAAGGGAAATTAAAGTGGATGAAAGCGGCGCCGCGGTAGCTCAATGGTAAGAGCATCGCACGCGTAATGCGAAGACGTGGGATCGTTCCCCACCTGCGGCAAGTAGTTTTTTCCTCCACTTTAATTTCCATTAATTTATCATATCGTTAATTCGCTTAGTAAGCACAAGTAATTTCCCCTGTGTTGTTCTTGGTGTCTATGTTTGTTGGCTTCCTATGATATGATTAATAAAATCGCGCCCCTCGGTTCCCTTTCTTCTTCTTCGTATATATATATATATATATATATATATATATATATAAACACGGTTTTCAAGGTTCTCTCATGCCCTCTCTACCACGTGACCACCTTCCCACACTTCTCCCACATGAGATTTTTTTTTTCACTTTGACATTCCTAATGCAAATACATTTCCTTGCTTCTCACGAGTCACTAAGTAGGGGCGTAAGAAATGGGGCACATGTAGGAAGGCAAACGATGCCTAGGAAATAGCGTGCAATTAGGTGGATAGAAAATTCCAGGGTACCGCTCTGTGCAAACAGCAACGCAGCTATGACACATGTTTCTTATCAGACGTAAGTGCCGTAAGGCTCACGTTTGCCGCAGCATTTTGTTATGTTTCTTAATTGCCCACTAGCGATCATTTTTCTTACGAAGACCGCCCGAGCATTCTCGTGCGCTGGAGCTGCGAAATGTTTTTCTTTTAACGCGATAGCGTTCAAGACCCCATGTCGCAGAAAATCCGGCGTCGATGTCGGCGCCGGCATCCGCGGCCGAGACACTCATCCCGAACCACCCCGACCACGCAGTCCCTTCGCTTGGCGCAAATACGTTAGTGAACTAATTAAATTTCTCAGAAAATACGTCAAAAAATGGTAAAGTACGACTTAACCACAACCTAAAGAAGTGATAGCATCGGACTGTAATTCGAATGTACGAGAAAACATAATTCTGTTTGGCGGACCCCCTTTTCAAGCATTTCTACCATTCATACAGTGGCGTGCCCCGGTTTGTTCCTTGCAAAAACACCATTCAGATGGCGCTCGCCTTCTCGGCAACCATGCGCTGAGGCGAAGTTGGAGAAAAAGGAAAGCTGCAGTTGCCGAGAAGCATGACAAACAGTCAGGGATATTTGAATGCTGTAGCGTTCCACTCTTAAAAGCGAAGCTTAAGCACCCTCCAAATTAAATTTTTTTTCCTGCACTGTCATGCGTGTGCTTGTACACCGGTTTTTGAGCACGCTTTTGTAATATATGGCCATAAGAACGACCGCGCAAGCATCATTGTCGAGGCAACATAAATGGCATGGTAAGACAGTGTTTGCGTGAGTAAACCATTCATGCCTCTATCGAAAAATGAAGTGAGCTTCTTGAAGGGTGCCGGCATGCTCGGATAATTGTCACGATGATTGGTATCTTGTTCTTGTGCGTGTGTATTTTTTCTCCCTCCCCGCTCTTTTTTTTTTTCTGCTAAGGCTATGTAGCCTCCTGCACTCGTTTTTTTTTTTTTTTTTTGTCGACCTGTACACATAATATCCCAATAAATTTCATTTGGACGTTACAACTCGCGCTTTCCTTCTGTGTTCTCGCTTACTGCTTCGCGTTGAACCTCCTTGCAACAAGAATAAGGGAATACCAAGTAGCCCAACCTGCCAATCCTTCACAGCTACTTTTAGAAGGGTTCAAAACAGCACCCAACCCGTCTTTTCGAGCTAAAAACATCCGCATAATTGTTACAGATTGTTTTTCTTAATAATTTGTTGTTGTTCTTTCGGATTCCAGTATACGTCCTCGCTAGATGTCACACTAAACATATATATATATATATATATATATATATATATATATATATATATATATATATATATATATACCGCCGCTCAACTCTGAATCATTCACTCCCTCCAGACAAGCGGCCCGCGTGTGTCGCACGACAAAAGAGAGGGCAGCGGGGCTGTAGGGCAGACGAGCGTTTGCGGAACCGCCGGTGTCGGGAAGACTAGGACCTTACGAGAAAGGTCTGGCTACACTGAGTGGGCAGGTGGCGAGCTCGTTTCAGAGGGAACGGGAAGGAGACCCTGCCACTTGGTATGCCACCGCCGCGCCGAACTGTTTCCCCCCGGGGGACTGCTTAATAAGGCGTCTGCAAAAGCGTTCGGCGGCCGCCGCCTTTAAATGGCGAGGAGAGTAAGAAAGCGGGGATTAGTGGGGCGAGGGGGGCAGCGCTCTACTCGCAGAAGCACCTCCGTGCTAGCGCGTGCCGCGCACGCGAAGGGCTCGAACGCGACTGCCGCCGCGCAGCTCTGCCCGGGACGCTCCCCGTTCTCCCATTAGCCGAGCAAAAGATGCAGCTCAAGCCGAGCCAAGCCGGGAGTGATTTGGTGCGCGTGGCTTGCCTCCCCCCCCCCTCCCCCCCTCTTCCCCCTCTATTTCCGTCGTTTGAATTATTTAGCTCGGCCAGCACGACACATTCACTTCCGTCCCTCCACCATTACACCCGCTACTCCATGCAGTCGCTCGCAGCAACGTCTTTGCTCTGGACCGCTAACGCACGCGACAGGGCCTGTGTCTCCTCGGAGGCGACAGCGGCCGGGCTGCGGTACGACCGTGTCTCGCTTACGGATTTGTTGTGTGTCCCGGCCCTCCACACTGTGTGCTATGTAACGCGAGAGCCTGGCCAAAATCGCGTTTACAATTTTCTTTTCATTTTATTTTGTCTTCCCTTATTTGGGGTTTTTGTTTCACACTGTACGCTGCGAAAGGCCCGATCAATATTTACTGAAGAAAGAGCGCTTCAATAACGCATGAGTCAAATCCGCAAAAGTTTAATAGTCAGCTCAAGACCAAGAAAAAAGAAAGGGAAAACTTCTGGTGGCATAGTAGACTTGTTGCAGCTCTTACGTACGGCATAGAGAGCCTGCGCCAATAATCATTAGAGACCGGGCGAACGCCTGGTCATTTATTCATCATAAATCGACGTTATGCAATCCCGCCACTAGGGGTCTATGCCTTACCTCGACTTCTCACGGGTTCCGCAAAATGCATATGCAGCCACTTTGTCTGCATAGGTGGATGGCGCTGGCGTTTGCTGCCAATTCGCACGCGGCCGTATCGGCAGACCATTTCGAATCTTTTACAACAGCTGAATGTGAAGCTTCACAGCTTCACAGCTGCCAGCTCCCACCGCGCCCTCAAAACAATTAGTCTCGAGGGTTACCCTTGAAGTTGCATGTGTGCGTCGTACATGCAACTCTTGTATAACTCTACGTCGCAGTTGAAGAAGCTGCCCGGCGCTCTGATGCTATAGCAGTGGGTGTACTTTGTGCTCGCGCCACTAATCACGATTCTCTCTCAGTTCCTAAAAGCGATTGATTTCACTTCCAGTTTTTTATGTTTTGTTTTCTTTTTCTACTTATGCGGTCTGGGCAGTGAATGAAGTTACCTTAGGCCATTTTTTTACAAGTTTTTTTTTTCTCTCTCTCTCTCTTCCTCTTGAATTAGTGCGCCCTATGTTACCTGTTTTTTTTTTTTTCTGTTGCTGCTGAACTGCACTATTGCCGCTGGCAGCCGTTCTTTTACGTTGGTCTTTGATATGGTGTCATATTGTTCTTTCTTTCCTCTTTATTTTCGTTCTTCTTACCTTTCTTTTTTATGTTTCTATCTCCTCCTGGCACGCCTTTATTCCCCTACCAGTGGCAATCGCCAACCTGCTCATGTTCTTAGTTTCCTTTCTGTAGGTACATTTCTTTGATTCCAAACAAAGTAATAATAATAATAATAATAATAATAATAATAATAATAATAATAATAATAATAATAATAATAATAATAATAATAATAATAATAATAATAATAATAATAATAAACCTCTCCTATATCCCTTATGCATGTTGTGCTCATATATGCGCGCTAAGTGTTAAGTAATGTGTGCTAACCACACTGCAATGCTTCACACAACCATTGCAACACATGCCCGCCTGGTGAAACTAGGAAGTGTAGAGCGATAGTACCTTCAATAACTTGCATATAGTCTCATAGACACGCGCCGCTAATGACGGCAGCAGAATTCTACAACCGAGACAGGCGTCACCTTTAGCCCGTATTCGGGGCGTCTTTTCAATCTCCCCTCATTATGCGTGATCGCCTTGATCAGGCGCACGGAAGCCATTTTCGGCCTTCTGTTTTTATTGGCCCTTAGAAAGTAGGGAATTTCACTCGCGGTGTATTCAGGAGACACCGCGAGGGAAAGAGGAATACATCCGCTCTTGATTTGCAATGCACTTGACACATTCACACGGTTGACCCCCCCAGGACCTCAATTAAAAAAGAAAAAAAAAAAAAGCTCGAGCACCGGTGTCCCGGCTGCGTCCTCTTGTTTGAGCATTGGACGCGGGAACAAGGTTGCCGTGGCGGTCCGCGTTTTCGACATAACTGACGCAGGCAGCGTCTGGACGCTGAGTTGCCCCAAAACACAGGAGCACCGCTCGCGGGAGTGTGTGTGTCCCGCGGTAGGCCCGGGCGCATGCACTCGCGGCACGATCGCGTACCCCACTCTGCTTGCACTCTGCGGCTACCGGCGCGTGCATACGTGGTGTATTGGAAATCGAACGAGCCGTGCTCCTTCTTCCCCTCGACTCTCCCCTTCTCCCGTTGGGTGCACGCTGCGGGCCCGCACTCGCCGGAGACAGCCGTCGACCCGCTTGCGTGAGCGCTCGAGAGAGTGAGTCGCTGTCGAGGTGCGTGTATTTATAGACACGCGATTCGACAGCCGCATGGACGCATTGCCACGTCTGCCGCCACGTACGTACTCCCCATGCGGGACGCGCGGGTTTCGGGCGATAAAAGAGGAACGTCCTATTTGGCTTGCCGGTCGCGCCGAGGACGTTCTTTTGTATACGGCATTGCGTGGGCACGCTTTTGTCGCTTCTCCGGCTTCGGAGAAAGACCCCAAGTGAATAACATTCAGCGCTCGGTCAACGCCTCTGCGCGTCGCTGTCTTACAGCTGTTTAATTCGCGCTGCTTCATTTGCTTCATCGAGGTATACAAACTGCCCCACCAAGTTGTTGTTACAACTAGCTTGGTGTAGAGAAAGCATATGCATCGAAGCCCTGTATACGAGTGCTTCGAAGTTTGATATAGTTGTACTAGTTAAAATGTGTAGTTGAAATTGTTCTGATGGTATTCACTGGGTCGAAGAGATGTTGAAAATGAGCGCATCGGGTGTTACCACCTTGGTGATGATTATGGGGGTGTATCATGTTCGCGCAGAGCACATAGTTATTAGTCTAACATAAAAGAAAGCGCCTTGTAGAGGACTTCTTCATTTTCTTTCTTTCTTTCATTATTTATTTCCATTGCTAAATCAAACAATGGCGGGGGCTAAGATAAAAGCTGCAGCGAGGCACCTTAAGTTGCCCTTATAGCCCCCATCCCCATCATTTTGGTGACGGGCGTGAATTTTCAATGTACAAACCAGGTTCTTCATTACTGATAAAGTACAAGCTGGAATCGGAGTGGGTCAACAAATCGCTAAGTCATCAGCTCAGCATCGAGCTCCTAAAACGTATACGCTCTACAGAAGTTCCCTTGGTGTCGCCATTGAATGAATTCCATTATATCTGTACTTCTGGTACAGCACTCGCACACAACGCGAAGTCTATTGCAGATTTTAGTTATTTCATTGGGACGGGGTTCTTGCGTCACTAATCATTCTGCAGTGCGATTTGCCGCATAAATAACACACGTTTACTTCGGGCTAACTGAAGAATCGCGGGTAGACGCCGCAAGCAGTTACATCCGGCTACTCCACAGCACTCGTAAATAGGCTCCACAGCACTCGTAAATGGGATGTCTGACTAACAACGCACTTTCACACATGAAATGTGTGATCTACAGAAAATCATAAAGCGCTTTTAATTTCATAAATACATACTGCGCGATGTCAACCTACACATGTATATAGCCTCGACCGCACCTGTCAGCATGGGACCAGTGCACTGAGGGCGTTATTTATACCGTAGTCTACATAGCGCGATATTACAAAGCTTTTGATTAGTAAGAACTGTCTTTTTTTATTTTCCATATTTGCTAATAATGTGTTCGCTATCACGACTGACCAGCGCTCGTTCTTAGGAACCACTCTAGCGTACAAACTGCTTTGTGAACGCGGATCCTGGTTCAAGAGAACTTGCTTTGAGAACGCGTATCCAGGAGAGGTGGCCGCTGCTTCTATAATAGGCAATGGGTTTATATGGCTTCTTCTTTATTTCAGGGACCTTGCAATCATCAGGGTGTCCAATCGCAGCGCTTTATGGCGAGGTGATCAGGCGTATCTTATCGTTTCGCATTGTATATGGCCTAGTGCAACGGTGACCCGACTGCATAGATGAGTGCGACTTGTGGTGGCCTACCATTTAGGCACCACTCAATCAGGAGATAATATAAGTTAATTGGCGGAGGCGTACTGTATCACATGCGGTTTCCGCTTTGTAGACATTCGTTGTGGTTATAGTTTGCGACTATAATGGTAACATAGTTCAGTCAGTTCCGGTGTAGTATACCTCTGCACCGAAGCCATGTGGTTTTCTGGTTCCTTTAGTTAGTTAGTTTATTTGTTTGTTTCTTTACTAGTCACGCAAATATCAAGGATATTGGCCGTAACTCTCCGATGAAAAGAAAACACGCGCGCACGACGGCTCTAAAGTTGCCTCCACGATTTTTGTCTACCTATAGTTTAAGAACTCTGAGGTATACATGTGCGTGAAGCTTACCCCACGCACATTACCATCACGCGCGTCCAACGCAGTTCGAAGTTGAGACGTTACATTTCATAATCATAGTTAATTATCCAGCCAGTTATAACCCATCATTTAGTGTCTGTTATGCGCAATATAACAGCGGCCGAGATGTCAATCATGGACCCAGACAAAAGCATGTCCAAATGGCCTAAAAATAATAGAAATGGACAAGTGAATGAGATTTAAGTGAAGGCATGCAATTTAGAATTATGAATCCAGAAACGTGTAAGTCAAGGCAGTCGTGACAGCTGAACGTGATAGCCTGCTAAGTCATCACTATTCGCCCCCTTTTTCTTCCCCGTTCCTGCTTACTGAATGAGCCAGGCACTACTGAACCGGCCGCTAGCGCCACCTTGCGTCCACCATGGAAGTGCAAGGTTGGGAGCACGAGCTACGAGTTCACAACGCGCTGCCACGATTGTAGCTTAACTGAATAACAAAAGTAAGGAAGAAGGTGGACATGGTTCAGCATTGGAGGCAATGAGGATTTGCTACAGACGCCCAAGTAATGCTGCGGAAGAACGCGAATATTTCGGCTGTTAGTTTTTGTACAATGACGGACTCGTAAATATGGCTTATTACTGACTGAAAAATGAACCAAGCATTTCAAGTACGTTACGTGCCCTGGCTTTGCGAAACATTAGAATAAATCTTTCACGTACGTGCAAACCCTAAATTTTGCAAATCCAGGGGCAAACAGCATTCGTGGAGGCGACTTTGAAGCTGTTGGGCTTTCTTTCTTAATTATGACAGTTAACACTAATGCACTTTATCTTTGCTTAGCTTGTATATGTATTATAGCTGCTTTCGAGAAAAATTAAGCATAAAAAAACATTGGTTCTATGAAGGGATATACGGCACATGCATTGAATCCGAAGTTATAATTTTCACTAAGGTGTGCCATTTGGATATTCCAAATTGTAATCTCATAAAGCCTTTTTGAAGTCCTGACAATGTTTATTCGTTTTCGCAAGTAATTGCGTCTGTAGTTAACGGCGTCCGTCAGATCTCTACCTTCGCAAACAAGGGTGGTGGATGTTACTCAGATGAAGCACTCGCCGTGCCTAACACAATCTGCAGGGATAACTGTTGTGATACAACAGAGAGCGATGACGTGAAAGCGAGAGGATGGCTATGTGGTAGCCTCTTATCTGTCACGTCGGGCGTGTCGTGATGCTGCGCTAAGGTTGATATCTGACTGACAGGGTACCGCGGGTTCAGCGGATCACTGTCATAAGCTGTAATCCTAAGAGTGACAGCGTCTGATAGAAGCTAGTGCACATAGTGATAATGATGCTGATTTATTGGCATCCACTTTGAAACGGGGCGATGACAAATATTCACCATAGCCTGCTTGATTTAATCAGGTATGCTGTACATGTTTTTCGTTCTAACATAACGAAGCGCATGCAGCGCGCCTGTGAACGAACGAACGAACGAACGAACGAACGAACGAACGAACGAACGAACGAACGAGCGAGCGAGCGAGCGAGCGAGCGAGCGAGCGAGCGAACGAACGAACGAACGAACGAACGAACGAACGAACGAACGAACGAACGAACGAACGAACGAACGAACGAACGAACGAACGAACGAACGAACGAACGAACGAACGAACGAACGATCGAACGAACGAACGGACGGACGGACGGACGGACGGACGGACGGACGGACGGACGAACGGACGGACGGACGGACGGACGGACGGACGGACGGACGGACGGACGGACGAACGAACGAACGAACGAACGAACGAACGAACGACGAACGAACGACGGACGGACGGACGGACGGACGGACGGACGGACGGACGGACGGACGGACGGACGGACGGACGGACGGACGGACGGACGGACGGACGGACGGACGAACCAACCAACCAACCAACCAACCAACCAACCAACCAACCAACCAACCAACCAACCAACCAACCAACCAACCAACCAACCAACCAACCAACCAATGAACGAACGAACGAACGAACAAAACTTGCGGACGTTGTGGATAATGCGATTCGCCGCATCAGAACAGACTATTCGCTCAATTTAGGCTGAACATATGCCGGCAGGAACCAAGGACCATTTTTCACAATATATTTTTTTTCTCTGATTGTCTTAAATTATCACGATTAATTGCGCCACTCGGTGGAACGGATGACCAGAAATGAATACGATGATAACTGGGGTACGGCCTAGTGCGAGCTTTCTCTGCGAGCTTTGTCTTTCTCTCTAATCACGATGATTAAATTTTTGGTACCATGGATAACTGATTTGAGGCTGCTTTTCTCGGAGTTCATTCTTTGAGCTTTATGTTTGTAATTAACCCCTCTACAATAATGCCCAACTCTGGCGCTCTAGGTATTTGTAATAAATAAATAAATAAATAAATAAATAAATAAATAAATAAATAAATAAATAACGAAAGGTAAGAGGAGTAGAAAATAAGAAAGGATCGTTGCAGATGAAACTGAAAATAGCATAAAAGGGCCAACGTGCGAAAAGCCAACGTCGCAATATCGAAGACAAGGATGTGGCCATGACTAAAGGGTCATATGTAGACAAGCTAGCTATAAGAGTCAAACAAAGAGAATGTGTCCGTATTCAGAGGGACAGAGTAATTCTACGCTTACTATAAGTAGCAGCCCGATGATGATGATGATGATGATGATGATGATGATGATGAAATAAAGATAGATTGACTTACTGACGAACGAGAGCAGTCGAGTAGAGTGAAATTTATTAAGCGAACTTGGCGTACCAGCGTGCCGCAACCATGATTTGACGGTCTTTGTAATCTTTCACCTCCGTGGCATACACTTTAGCATTAGACACGCTACATTCGTCTCCCACTGAGAAAAGAAACCGACATTTTATGTGTTTTGTTTTTCATTTCCGAAAACCGTAAGGCTGTAAGGAGAAAAGCCGACAGTTACCTTCAACCGTACCCATGACGCTCCAAGATAAATCATCAGGCTATAGACGGGAAAGATTGACGAGGAGTGTCAGGGTATAGCGTCACTCGGAAGCAAAGCTTCGCAGGACGGTGAGCGAAAGCATACAACGAACGCAAGGAGAAACGCGCACGCACACGCTGAAAACAACAACAACAATAGACTAAGGGGCCTTACGCGTCAAAACCACGATCTCATTATGAGAAACGCCGTATAATGGGGAACTCCGGAATAATTTTGACCGCCTGGGATTCTTTAACGTGCACCCCATACATGGCGCACGATTTTTTCATTGCGCTCCCACCGGAATCCGCCAGCAGCGGCCGGGATCGAGCCCGCGACCTCGTGCTAACTCGAATTGGCGTTCTCTTATTTTGTGGTCCAGCATTCGTAATTAACGGCTACGGCTAACCACATCCTAGCCGCGGGCGTTGCGCATCGTACTCTTTTCGGGGAAAAAAAAAAAGAGCGTGCCTTGCTGCCGACATGCAACTTTGTCTTTCCCCCTGGGCGCCTTGTTCGTCGACTTCGTGAGAGCAGATTGAAACATTCCATGCTGATGTAGCTCAAACGTTGTTTACATGATGACGTGCTCAAGGAGGATTGCCTTCGACTGAACGTTGATCGCGACAAGTGTGTCGTTGCGTGCTGTGCGCATCGCGGAAGTTCGCGTTACATTTAAAACACGCAGCCGTCAAGATCACCGTGGGCGGGCACCTTCCTTTCCTCTCGTTTGAAATCACCGCGTCATCTCTAGGTTGGTGCAGTGGCGGATGGCGTACGTAGCCTTGCAAATACAATGGCGCGCCGGGGCTATGGCGGATTGTTGGATGTCTATGCGAAAAGGTCAATGCGTTCGCGATTGTTTGAGTTACAAAGGGCAACTAGAGAAAGTACTTCGTTGAGCAAAATCCACACGGTCTCTACTGAGCTTATATAGTGTTCAGTAGAAGGGTAGCAAAAAGGTAGCAACGACAACCATTACTACGTTTTTACTACAGGCTTCTGTCTTACTGCATCGAAGGGAAAGAGTGTAAGAAACGCATTGAATTCTTGGAAAGAACGCCAACAGTAAGCGAGTCGCATCATGTTCTACCTCGTCTGGAAGCCACACATGAGGAGCTATAGCTGGCTCATTTCCTTGTCACGACCTTGTAATTGCCTCACAATTTTCGAGAGCCGACGCAGCGAAAAAACTTGATACCATGGACCTTGATTTGCAGCTCCGTATTCCGTCCGACATTCCACAACGTGACTGCACCCGGTCTGCTACTCCGGCCTGCCTATGGCTCGGAGTAGCATTTTGAAAAGCGTACTCCGTTGTGATTGGAATGGCCAATAACCCATTTTGTGACGTTTGCGGGTGCAGTTTCAACCCGCAAAGTTTCAACCCGCAAATAGCAGCCGTTCTCAGCTACGCTAGACCAACTGGACAAGCGCCCACTCATGGAAAGTAAAATTCTTGGACCCTGGCCTGCACGAACCTCAGCGTAAGCCACTATAAAGGCGCTGCTGGGCTATTTAAAATAAACGGGAATGTGTGATAAATTGTGACTGTGCACTGTGTCACGTTGAATGTACTAGTGGGACGTCGACACTGTGTATGACTATATATATTGACTATATGACTGTATATATTGTGATTCATTCTTTTTATCTCATTTTTCGCATCCCTTTCAACCTTCCCCGGTACAGGGTAGCCAACGGGAGATATCCTCTGGTTCATCTCCCTGTCTTTCCTTAGCTTTTATCTCTCTCTCTAGTTTTATCGTACTCTCATTCTCTCTCTCGTAAATAATGGGAACACTCAAGAAGAATCTCATTAATCTTAGAGTAGTAGATTACACATTTGAAAGAACAGGTCAGTCACTTAACCGAGAGAGGAAGAATAATTGACAATGCAAAAAAAGACTGTAACTAAAGCACGGTTAGTAACGACACCTGCCCACCGCAGTGGTTCAGTGGCAATGGCGTTTCGCAGCTCAGCTCGAGGCCAACGTATCAAATCTAGGCCACTGCAACCGCACTACAATGGGGGCATATCGCAAATACACCTACGTATCCATATTCATGTGAACGTTAAAGAGCTCCGGGTAAGTATGCCATCCTTGCCACCAACGTACACCAGTTTTCAACCGTATTGCTCCAAATTTCAGATATCACTAAACCTAAGTATTGCTGTAGTTCGGCCATGAACGCTTCTTTTATTTATTTATTTATTTATTTATTTATTTATTTATTTATTTATTTATTTATTTATTTATTTATTTATTTATTTATTTATTGCTAGATCGACAAGAGGCATAGAGCCTCTCATGTACCTTAACGTCTAGGTGATGTGGGAAAGGCTCAATACAATAATCATAATCAAGAGCAGGTTGAACTCTCAGGTTACAACAATGCTCCTCATTTGAGGAAGCATAATAAAATCAACAGGCTTCAGACATTCCTCCGTCGCTGAACTCATTCACCTGCGACTGCACCAGGCTCTCACAGCGGACCCAGCCACCTTCTCAAGAACTACTTCTTTGCAATGCAATGCATCGTCTTCGTCCGCTATGTAGCATTGCCTACTGCGTCCTGCGAAATTCTGGTACAGATAGCACCACTCTCAGAGCCTGCATAGGCCTCAAAACCCCTCACAAATTGCCAATGGTTTGCGCGTCTATTTGGCCTCCTTCACAGTGCCGCAAGGCACTGTGCAGGAACCTGTGCACCATCCCCAGTGCACTGTGCACCATCCCCAGTGGCGATGGTGGGCAAAGTTTCTTCGCCATATGACGAGGGTGAAGTTGAGGATGAAGAGGTGGCCTGATGATGACATCACTATAACCACGACGGCGTATAATGCAAAAGACAGATGGACACGGCAAACACAATTTCGAAGTTTTAACTGCATCAAATTGGTTTTCCGGGCTCAAGGGGAAGATCAGGGAGCCACTATATTGTGTTGATTGCCTACGTTGACTACGTCGGATCTCATAACTTCTTGCCAAATAACATTTCTACTTTTTATTTAACAGTGTTTGCTTTGTCATGTTATAAATATTGTGAAATTTTCTGTTTTTCTCATTGAAGGCTTTGAGGCATGAAAAAGTATTTAAAAAAAGCACTTAAACCATGTTTTGAATTCAAATGGAATTGAACCTGGACGTTATTGCCGGTATTAGCTGCTGGAGATTAAAAAAAAAGTACCTATATCCGCGGAAAGACTGCGCAATGCGGCAAATTGCTGAATGACGTCATTGGCGGGGTGTTCGGATGCTATAGAGCAAACAGGATAAAGCCGTTTGGAGTCCAGTTGTGTGTGTTCTTTCTTTTTTTTTTGTTCTCGTTGTCGAGTCATTCCACTTATCTAAACGAATACTGAAAGGCTTCCGTGATGGTAGTAAATCAGTCGAATTTCATTAGCCTACGGCTATGGATGTTCCTACAATTAAATGCAGTATCTTTTCTGTCATGTTCTGAAATAATGTAAAATGAAACTGAAAGAAAAAATTACTGCACTTTCAATAACTAACATAGCGTAACGTCTCAAGCTAGGCCTGAGTTATGAGAAACATTGTACTAGGACTCCTATGCGCTGGGCTGGGCTCCTGGTATTGCGCTGGGTTCCTAGTATGTGTTGACCCCCCGAGGTTCCATAATTGTTGTTGTTGCTGCCTCAAAATATGCACCAGAACCAAGTGCATGTATGGCCGAATTTTCTTTCTTTTCTTCCATTTATATCGCATTCGTCCTGTCCGAACGCAGTTGCGTTGGGCCGGCAATCCAACCCGCAAATTTAGTTCTTACCACCAAAAATTGAACATCCGCGGAGACACCATAGCGGGTGCTACTACACAATAAGCAGCCTAATGCATGCGCAATGTCCTGAAGTTTGCATCGTGGTTATAATTTAACTACATTTACAACATAACCCATTGCCTTACCTCAAAGATAAACTGCATTTCAATAAATACACACAAAGTTACTGGCCAGCAATCGCCAGCCAGTATTTGGAATGTGCCAAGGTGATTCATGTGCTTTCTTCACTGTGAAGATATTTGCCGCGTTAAAAATGATGGCGAAAACGTATTATCGAGTACGCTGGCACACAAACTGACGGGTCGCATGGAACGGCACGTATGATGGAAATTATTGAAGCCCCGGGGCTCACGATGCGTGACTCTGCTGAAAATGTCAGACTGTAGCTGTTTTAATTTTTTCTTGGGATATACGATTTCATCCTGACGGGAGATTTAAAAGAGCTCAGGCTATGCTTGCGTCCCGCTAAGGTGTGAATAAAAGGAAAGAAGCTCCGTAGAAATTGTTCATTTATTTGTCTGCCTATCACGACACGCGTTACACAGGATGCGCAATCGTGAGTCATCCCTCATTTTAGTAGGCTAATAGCCATGCTTCGACTTATACGCTGTGCTACAACGGCGGGAAAGTCTCCTGACCGCTACTTCTAAACACAGCTACCGTCTTTTCGGGTGCGCCCTTTTTTGGTGTTCTTACACAAACATTTCCAGAGAAGAAAGTTGTCACCAAATGTAACTACTTCCAAAACTAAGTGGCCTCATGTAAGCCGTCGGAATTGTCGCCACCATTATGGCGCAAATATGATTAATCCGCCTCTCTTTGATAATCACAAAACGATTCATATCCCAAAGAAAGCCCCCCTTCGGTGATAAAACTGCAAGAATGCAGGAGCACCTGAAACTTCAGTGATGCGTAGGATTTTATTATCTCATTCATCGTTGAAGAATGTGTGATCAGATTATTTGTTGTCTTTTAAGCTACTAATTGTCAATGGAATACTTGGAGAGCCTTCAGGTATTAACGCTTTAGAGGTGCGTCAGGGGCCCCAAACGTTCTGGGGCCCCAAAGAAATAGCGTCGACACCACTGCGCATGCGCGAGACGCAAACTGCGTTTGGGTTTTGCGTTGGGCACGCTATTTCACTGATTTAGCGGGAGCCCCAAAAGCTGCCCCAAAAGCTTTGCGTCAATAAACATGGCGGCACCCATCGAAGCGACGGCTCTAACTGAGTACCAAACAGCTCGATTCGTGATAACGCGTGAAGTGCGCAAGCTAGGAGGAGTGACTGCGGTTAATGCTTTCTCTCAACTAACGTTTGTAATGAAGATTGATTCATTAGACGCCGCTGATTCCGAATTGGATTGGAATTGCGAATTGCGTGTCTATAGCCTGATTTCGTGGCTCGTAGGCCTAACGTGGATTAGCTTGGCTTGTGAAGGCATGTGAAGTTGGTTACTCAAAATTAAGCGCAACAAATTGCTTGCTGCTAATCGAGTAACCTCTCAATTGTAATTAAACGCAAAACCACGAAAGTCAAAATTACTCTTCTTATCATAAAATGGTATAGTTTATTTTAACATTTATAATTGTTTTTATTTGACACCGTAGTGGCTCTGCGAGCGCAAGACGCTATTCGCAAACGCAAAGCCCTATTCTAAAACTCTTCACTCCTGCATGCCCCAACGCTAACACCCACAAAACTCTTTGGGGCCCCAAACTTTTGGGGCACCTATTCTAAAACTCTCTAATGACTGCAGCTGAGTGTAAGTTTCTCCTCGTAGCTAGATCTGCGTTTCCAAAGTTACTATAGGGTATCTCGGTTGGACCCACAGATTCAATTACAACTTTTACCCGGTTTTAAACGACAAGAAGAAACCTTACTGTGCCGCCTGCGAATAGGAGTTTCTTTTACAAACTGCTATTCATTCCTAATTGGAATGGCGGACAGTGCCACCTGCAGCACATGTAGTGTAGAGGAAACCACCAGACATCTCTTACGTGACTGCCCCAGATACGAAGAAGAGAGGATTGCCCTTCGGACTGCTTTGGGGCACTTAGTTGACAGGCCTTTTATAGAGGAGAAGATCTTGGGCCCATGGCCTCGTGCGCCTGCTATGTACAGGGCTACAAAGGTGCTGCTGCGTTTTTTTAAGTGCACAAGCCTGTCTGACCGCCTGTGACGAAACTCAGCGATGAACGCTTGACTGTGTAAATGTGCAAGGTGTGAACTTCTCTCTTCCTTCTCCTCTTTCAATCCCTTCTCGCCATTCCCCAGTGCAGGGTGGCCTACCGGGCTCAGCCTGGTTAACCTCCCCGCCTTTCCCTTATGACTTTTCTCCCTCTCCCCCTTGTCGAACAGATATCCTGTCGTGGCGCGTGGGTAGGCGATCTGTCAGGGTCGTCTTCTAAGCCCAGTCAAGTTGTTCGCAACAGGGAAGATGGTGATGCACCCTCGACTTGTGGGCCCGAGAGAACTTCTCGAGTATTTGAGCCTTTAATGTTGGCATTTCTCATCTTTCAGAAATGTCCTTTGGCGCAAACGAGAACCGCTGTGCAAGGATCACTAAAGCGGACCACAGCTTTCCAGAGATTGAAAAAGCGGACCACAGCTTTCCGGAGATTTAAAAGGGAACGGAACTCTAAATGACATGTCGTTCCCCGGCTGTTTCCTCGGGCACCTGTGAAGGGGTGTATACTAGAAGTCTACCAGGTCGCTCGTCCCCGCGGAACAGGTGACACGGACGTGACGCCAGTTCATGGAAGATGCCTGGTATCGACGACTGTGGAACCCGTAGATGCCACACATCCTCCACGGCCTGACCCGTCCTTCAGTAAGGGCGGGGCAGCGTCCTGCGACATCTCGGTCGTCGTCTCTCAGATGGTTGAGCAACTCTTGCGCCTTACTGCTCGTCGCCTCGGCTTTTCTCGGGTCCTTTGCGTCGAACTCAGAGAAAGTTTATGAGGGAGGTGCAGTGGTCTTTCGGACTGTAATCAAAACCTATCGCACACAATATTTACCTCGCTTAAGGTGTTTCTGTCGCCTTTTATTTATTACGATGGCGAGAATGAGCCTTACACGTGGAACGATGCTTCATTCCAATATATACATTCTGTGCGCCGCATTAAGCTTGAGTACTCTTCAGAAAGGTTGTTAACGTACCAGGTGGGGCCAATAGTTGCCGATTCACAGCTGTTCAAGTAGTAAACAGACCGCCATCAAAACTAGGACACCAAGCGGTCTGGCATTGCACTTTTATTTTCCTAGGCCTAGATATAAGTTAGATTGCACAGGCGGGAATCTTTAATGAATGCCTTTATCATCAAAAGGTCCCTTGCAGACTTCGCGTTTACTGCACTCGCTTGTCAATCAATTCAAATCACAAAAGCTGTGCTTTGAATTCACCTTCCCCGAAAAACAGACTGGCGTTATGCGTCAGATGCCGCAGCCTTTTTTTGAGCTCGTATGAAAACGGTGCCCTTCTTACGTCTTATTGTGCCTCTGAAGCGCAATTTGGGTTCCTCCTATAGCTTTTGCGTTTGCATGTTTTGAGACAGACTATACAGAGACCGAACCAGAGTGAAGCGGGTATGGGGACCGTACCACTTTTTGTTTTTGTTATTTCACGAATTGCAACAGGATTACACATTTTTAATTGTTAACCACGGAAAGTCCTGTCATACAGTACCACGGCTGGTGGGGTATTCATGGGACTGAATAAATACCGACTCGTATCAGCTTATGATGCATGACCGTATTCCGTTGTCTGGCTGTGACGGTAAGTAGTAATCATATTTACTACTTTGAAGCTTGCGTTGGTAATCCGCCTGCAAAGGAGCTAACCTAAAATGCAACAAGGATGCCAATAACCTGCATTTATTCCGGCAGATAATACGCTATGAAGTCTTCGTGATACGTAATCACAAGAGCTTCCGCCGTAGTCAAAGCATTTCAAGGTTTTTAACGTGCATAAATAAACATCTGTATAATAGTGGTTACGTTCGCGCATTCTGTAAAACCCGCAAGGCACCATTACTCCCCTCTTCCCCACGCCTTCACCGCAACTCCATCAAGCTACATACAGAAAGAGTTTGTGCAGTCTCTTTCTATATGCCGCCATGATCTGGTGAGAGACCGCTTTAGCCAACTATTAAGCTCTATTGAGAAAACAAAGCACAAGTGAAAGATGACTGCAGTGACGATGAGTGCTCCAAGGAAGCATGCATTCACTATCGTATATGCATTTTTTAAAATTTTGTTAAGAGTTGATGCAAACCAAACGAAGGCAACGGTTACTTCTCCACTAAGGAATATCGTTCTGCAAACATCAGATGGCATATATGCGCCATTTGAACTTACCTTGGCAGGGTGAATAGCTCCTGGCTACATTTATCGTCATGTCTTTTCCAGTTGGCAACCTATTTGAGGAGCTAAAACGAATACTGCCGCATTGCTACAAACTTAACTGTGCTCAAGAAACAGATAGCAGAGACATTTTCTGGCCCCATAAAGGTCACTATAAGAAGTTTGTAAAGGTTGCTATAGTTGCCTTACGCGTTCGCTGCTGTTCGGTATTAGCAACATTTAGGTCCCACGATACGACTTCCTCGAGTTGTGCAGTTGATGCTGCGACTGCAGTCATTGTATCGCTGCGACACTTATACGCGCCAAGTATGCAAAACAACGTGATTTAACCAATTCCCCGAGTGCGTTTTCGTTTTGCCGCGTTTTGACACAGTGTTTCAAGTACGCGTTGAAGAGTCCAGCGACAGTCTGTAATACCGCGCGGGAAAGGAGCCAACATGACACGGAACAACGCTGGAAACTGCCAAAGACACTTAATACATCGAAGAAGTAAAGCAAAAGCGCAGTCGCAAGCCGTGCGGACAATTAGGCGAGCACATGTACAGAAAATAGCGTCACTCACCTGGACAGCGAGAAAGCTCCCGTCTGGAACCGCCGGCCGCTTTCTGAGGCGCTTTCGAGCGGCGTTCGTGGACGGCTGGCCTGGTTGCGAGCGAGCGCCCGCGGAGGGAATTTCGGGAAGACAAGAAGGAGGGCGAAGTACTCAGCCTTCTCGCTCTTTGTCCTCAGTTTTCTCAAGACGCGATGCTCTCCCTACCCGTCTCCCCCCCCCCCCCCCCACCACGACCACCCTCCCACGCAATGAACCTTCTGAAATGTCCCACTTTCCTACATCCCTCTGCCTTCTGTTCCTCTGCCTGCCGGCGGCAATTTCGTCCGTAGGAAAAAAAAAAGGAGGGGGAAAGGTCCCACCGGAGAAAGGGGAATGGTGGGAGAAGTGCGCACGTCACGACTCGTCCCCAATGGGGAGAGCCAATGACGAGCTGCCGAGGCGCAGGTGAGAGAGAAACGCGTCGCTATTGGTCCGCCGGGGGTGCTCACCTGCTCCCGTTCCCGCCAGTGGGGAACCCGGCCGCGCCCTTTCTCGTGGACCGCTTCGTCTTTTTTTCCCCCTTCCCAATTCTGTTGCGCGTGTTCCTCTCTCTGGCGCGCGGGCGTTCGCGCGCTTTTGCGGCAGCCTTATTCTGTGGCGCGCGCGCGCGAAAATTTTGGCGCCATCGGAGGAGGCGGGGTTGCCACGCGCACACTGTGGTGGTAGTGGTGGAGTGGGGGTTATGTCAAAGAAATAAAGAATAGCTGTTCAAAGAAGGCAACGTCAGGCAATTCAAGGAGGATGGAGGCAAAACGGTGGAGGGCAGACACCGCCGACAAAACGCCAGCGGGCCTCGCTCGGTCGGGGATGAGGCAAAGATCAAACGAAAGGCGCTCGCAACAACAAGCGAAAAGAGACGAGATACGCCTGAGAAAGAAGCCCCAAAGAAGAGACAGAGTACGACTGTCATGGCTGCTCGTCGATGGAGGAATGCAGAGGCTCGCACAATGGCGGCCGCCGCGCGTGCGCACGCGGACTTAAATCGACAGGAACATTCTTTCTCTTGGAGAAGAACAGTGAAATTCGCACCGGCTTTGCCGCTTCTTTTCTTTTTGGCGAGAAACTATTGTGTGAGCCTTCGTGCCTAAACTTATTTTTAACGTGTTTATTTTCCGACCCCATTTTGCAGATACCCTGATCCACTTAAGACTGAGGCATCCGCAAGTCTATTACAAGAAGCGTTCATCTTGTGAAGCTGCTTTTAAAGTATTGCTTAGTTAGCCTTTTTTGTGTGTGTATGTATCTGTGTATCTGTCTGTGAGTATTTTGTTCAGGAACAGACAGTTTTATTTTAAATTATGCAAGTGCACTTTTTTTTCGGCTGTCACTAATAATGCACTAAGGAAAAGAAGCTGCCGTTATTTGTCATCTTGTTCCTTAGTAGCATGCATATCGACCTGCTGAACGGCTTCGGTGTTCAAGCCGGCCAAGATTGCTAAACAAACGTTATTTGAATGAAAGGTACGGGAAGTCGGGAACGCGTGCCAAAGCAAGGTGAGGTGTCATTGCAGAACGAGATCATTTATTGGCGCCGACGGCAGTTACTTTTCCTCATGTTCATCTCTTAGAGACAAACGTCTGATGCGTGGGCCATTCGCCCTACGCACATGTCGAAAGAATTCCGGCCACTACAATGTTCTCACAAGTTGCAGCGTCTTAAGTTTCGAGTGAGCCCATCATATATGTTGAATGACCCGAGTGGGGGTGGGCATACTTCCCTTCAATGCAGCACCACCGCCACTATATAACGCGGGGGGCGGTAAGAGTGCAATTATGGGCAGGTTTCAAAGCAAAGCGTCTTTAGGCGCCTCGATGATATCCTCATTGACAGCGAAAAAGACAACCTCTGGCAGCTTCGTCTCAAAACGGGTCAGACGGAGCTCCGATTCTCGGGGCACAAGTGATAGGACACGAAGCCACCTAGTCGACGTCAAGGCGGAAGGCGGTGTGCGCGCTGCACTGTTAGTCTTATTTAGAAACATTTTTACGTAACACACATTAAACGCCGATAAAAAAAAGAAGCACTAGAGGACAGGAATCGGACATATTACACTTTTCCTTTTATGTTACTGTTTTCTTTTTTGTGATTTAATTATGCCGACTCCGAGCGTCACTACGAGAAAATCAGCAAATCCTGCCATTTATTTAATTAATGATTGACTTGTTCATTTATTTACTTTCACATCACGAGGTCGCTGGTTCGATTATCGTCCCGCGGCGGCCGCATTTCGATGGGGGCGAAATGCAAAAATGCTTGTGTACTTAAATTTAGGTGCACGTTAAAGAACCCCAGGTGGACAAAATTGCAAGTGGTCTCCTGCTGCTCATTTTCCCCCTTTGTCTGCTGTTTTGCACAGCGGGAACTTCTCACGCAGTAGTAGAGTGGCTTTTGTTGGGAATAACAGATTTCGGTAGGTAAAGGGGATATTTGACGCTTGTAACTGTGTAGCGTGAGACCACCTCAGCAGCGCCGCAAAAGATAGGGGCAGATCGCAGTGAGAAGGAGGTGAGGGGAGTGACACAGGCAATAGATGAAGGGCGGTTCATGGCGAATGAGTCGACCACAGAGGATACAAAGGCGCTAGTGTGGGCCAGTTTTCTCAGCCAAGTCTAAGAGCGAGTTCGCGCTTATGTGAGGAGGACACCTTCAAGGGATGCACGAGGTAGCCGAAACCTGCCAGATACACGCCGTAGCTCAATTTGCGCTGTAGTGAGCGCTGCGCAAAACAAAATGAGGTGTTCAAACGTTGCGTGCACACCACAGACATCGTAGGTCGCGTAGTTCCACTCAACTTTCTTTTTCTTATTAGATTAATTAAATTCTGGGGTTTTACGTGCCGCAGCCACGGTGCGATCATGAGGCGCGCTGCAATAGGAGACTCCGGATTGCTTTCGATCACCTGGGGTTCTTATACGCGCACGTAAATTTAAGTACACCAGCGTTTTTACATTTCGTCCCCATTGAAATGGGGACGGAATTGTTAAATTGTCATAGCCACTCAGCTACTGCGGCATTTCTCTTTCCGTTTCGTGGCGCTTGCTCGAGGCGTTATAATGTTTCTGTTCTGTAAAGCGAGCGTTAGCTTGCTGTACTTTGAAAGCATGCAAATACGCAGACACAGAGGCTTGCGCTTGCATTTAAACGCACGCGAACGCATGTGTACACTAACATGCTTCTGCGCACTCCTGCAAAGGTCAGGGTGTACAGGTGCACAAAGCCGCTATATAGTACGCTTGGACGAGAATCTTGATTGACAGCCTTACCTTTCGCGAATCGTACTAATATACGAAAAAGCTTGTCAATGTAGCCACGCATGCACATATACTCGATCGTTGCATTTCTCTATCTCCGTGCCGTTACGCAGCAAGAAAGACGAAAAAAAGAGCACGCGCGACCAGTTTTACCGAATCCGCGTTGCTAAGCCATCGACGTTTACGTGGCTCACCACGCATCGAGTTTCGCAGATACGTCGATAGGTAATTTCTGGGGTTAGATGAATATTGGAAGCTTTGAATACGAATCGAATATTACCCACTAACTATCCGTATTCGAAAATTAACTATTTGGCATTTTCGAATATTCGAAACTAGCCAAATATTTCGCAACAACCGACCGTTAAAGAAGGGTTACTCTTCTCCGCCTGCTAAACAACGTATCTCAAATAATCGGAGGTATGACAACGAAACGTTTTCGAAGCAATGCAGAAATAAAATGGGTAACGCAAGCTTTGTTTTAGGTTTCGTGGCGGAAGCCTACATGACAACCTGTGAGTTTTGCTTGTAGTCTGTCATCGAGTATTTCCGGCAATCTCACCATCTTTTACGCTACAACCTGTGGTGTTTTCCCTGCAACAGGCCGTTTTACATGTGGGTATGGCACACAAGTCCCTCAGAAGCATTTTTCCCCACAACTTCTGATCTTTTTTTGACCAGCACTTATTTAGCGTTTTTTTTAGAAAGCTACTCACACAGCTTTCATTCATCCCTGGAAATCTTGTTTTGAACCAGGCTCTAAAATTGTTGCGAAGCTATTCCTGTAGTTTCTTTATTAACAATTAGTCTTTTTTTTTTGTGTTCAAAAGTGATCCTTTGTCACTGTTGGTTAGCTGTCTTTTTTGCACTAGTCAGTACAGGCGTAGTGCCTGATTCATCATCATCATCATCATCATCATCATCTCATCATCATCATCATCATCATCATCATCATCATCAGCAGCAGCACAGCAGCAGCAGCAGCAGCATCGCAGCAGCAGCAGCAGCAGCAGCCAGCAGCACAGCAGCAGCAGCAGCAGCAGCATCAGCAGCAGCCAGCAGCAGCAGCAGCAGCAGAGCAGCAGCAGCAGCAGCAGCAGCAGCAGCAGCAGCAGCAGCAGCAGCAGCAGCAGCAGCAGCAGCAGCAGCAGCAGCAGCAATTCCCTAATTTCATCGCCCTTCCTAATTTTCTGCCATCCTCGACTGCGCTTCCCTTATCTTGGCACCCATTCTGTAACTATATTGACACACTGGTTATCTGACCTACGCATTGGCTATTCCCGTTTGCTCTCTGCTCCACACCACTCTCTTCTTGTCTCTTAACGTTACACGTAACATTTTTCGTTCAATCGCTCTTTGCGCGGTCCTTAACTTGTTCTCGAGCTTCTTTATTAACCTCCAAGCTTCTGCCTATGTTAGCATCGGTAGAATGGAATGATTGCACACTTTTCTTTTCAACGACAGTGGTAAGCTCCCAGACAGGACTTCGTAATTCCTGCCGTATGCGCTCCAACCTATTTTCATTCTTCTATAAGTTTCCTTCTCATGATCAGGCACCCAATGACCTAATTATACGGAACTAAATATTCCTGTTGTAAATACATGCGCCTCCATTTGGCTATTCGATATTCGATACTTACCATTCATCTGCCTCTAGTAGTTTTTGAAACCGAGCAGTCACTTTTTTTGTTGTTCTGCATACTGTAGTTTGTAATTTGAAGTGGACATTAAACCAAAAAGAATCGTGGCGCTGCAGCATTCATATGGGGACGGATTACCAGCGAAGCTGTTTAGGCGACATACATACACAAACGGCGAACACAAGACACGCCTATTGTGTTCTAATATCCCTCTCTTCTGTGATGTCAGTATAGCGTCAGAGATGCATGTTCTTCCTGCTCTCCGCTGAAAATAATTATTTTTCAACGAATGAAATACAGATACAGCATTGAATCAATCATCTACAAGCGTAACCTGATTTAGCGCGTGCGTGCGTGTGTGTGTGTGTGTGTGTGTGGATGTGTGTGTGTGTGTGTGCGTGCGTGCGCGTGTGCGTGTTTGTGTGTGTGTGTGCGTGTGTGTGTGTGTGTGTGTGTGTGTGTGCGTGTGTGTGTGCGTGCGTGTGCGTGTGTGTGTGCGTGTGCGTGTGCGTGTGCGTGTGTGTGTGTGTGTGTGTGTGTGTGTGTGTGTGTGTGTGTGTGTGTGTGTGTGTGTGTGTGTGTGTGTGTGTGTGTTCCTTTTTTTCCCCCAACGACACCATAACTCAAAAGCGGAACACATTCCCTTGAGAGGCGCTCTTAGGTGTGCAGGCCTCAGGGACGTTCTGTAAGCTGCAAATGGATCGTAGAATTAGTCTGAAAACTAGGGTAATATGATTATAATGACGATCACACAAGCACACGTGCTGAACTTACAGGAACTTTGGCAAAATCACCATGCATACAGAGTTACCATTACTGATTTTCGATAAAAAAATATAAGTGACATGCCTGCCAGTCACGTTCTGGATTCAGTAATGACCTCTAGAGTCCATTAGGCGCTTTCGCGGTACCATACACGAAACTAAAGTCTGTTTACATAAAAAAAAGAAAAAGAAAAGGATATTACTAGTAAAGTGAAACAGGTCAGGTAGGTGGGCGGCAAACAGACCATAAAATGATAAATCAGGACTCTGCATCAATGAATTCCTACCCTTTAATATATTCATTTATCGGTTACCCAGACTAAAGATCAGCGATTAAAAACTGCCTTAAAATTCGCGTCATATCCTGAGAGAGAGTGAGTTTTTAGTATTATTTATGACAGCAGAGCAGGTGTCCTTCAGTGGCACTGAATTTCAGCAGCATGAATTTCATACTCTTGTCAATCAGCGCACCCAAATTTTTTTGCGAACAAAGGTGCGTCTCCGTTATTCAAAGGAGCGGAAGTCAATATTAGCAGCACCGCTGTTACGCAAGGAATGCCAATTTCTCTTTCTCTGTTTCTTTCCATTTATTTTTAAGCGAAGCTTTATAGGCTCACAACTGTCGGCGGTGGTGGTGGTGGTGGCGGTGGCGGCGTCACGCTGAAGAGTGGGCCGATCCTGGAAATAGTGCAGAAAGGGTCCAAGCTCAATGGCACATACCCCTGTCATGTGGGCCCAACCTGTTGATTGTGCAGAAAGGGTCCAAGCTCATAGTTACATACCCCTGTGGGCTCGGGGACCTGTAACGCGCCCTTGAACAACCCTTGTCGCACGTGGGACCCAAAGAGACAAAATCATTAGCCCTTCCCCTGTCGTGAAAATGGGTGTAAGTGTAGCTTGTCCGATTCTAGCGTGAGGGCTTCCGAAGCCCAGGCGAAACGCCATCGAAAAGCCGCGGACCCCGAGTTGCGGGAGCGCGATGTTGAGGCCAAACGTCAGCGAAGAGCCGCCGACCCTGAGTTTAGGGCAAACGAAGCGGAACGCCTGCGACAGTGTCGTCTTCCCACAAGCTTCGCGCACCCCCATTTTCACGACAGGGGAAGGGCTCTGAATTTTTTTTAATTGTCTGCGTGCCTACTTTCTCTAATGTTCCCAAAGTTACGGTCACACTACGAACCACTTTGTGTCAGATCAGGAGAATTTCATTTAAGAACTGTACGTACGAACAGTAACTCAAAACATGCCTAAAATTGACCTGAATGCAGGTTCTAGTAGAAAACGTAACGTCGAATCACATTGACCCAGCAACCAAAAGGAAACTGCTGCGGTGAAGAGAACTTGCAAAAAAAGTAACCTAAAGAAATCATTATGCTACTTCAGACTACGATTACTATTCAAGATGGAAAGCTAGCACATTATGTTCAGCAGAAACCAGTGGGGGTACAACAGCGTGTACGCACAGACATAACGAAAAATAAGTCACGAGGTTTTTCACTTGACCTGCGAAAGAAAGCATACTGGGGAAAACGCTTGGTCCTGGGTGCATCTATTCAAATATGTTCCCACTCCGCATTGGTGTTCGCGTTGACTCCACAGTTCCCTCGTACTAGGCGGTGGAAGGTTCCTGGTGGTTGGTTGGTTGGTTGGTTGGTTGGTTGGTTGGTTGGTTGGTTAACGGGTTTACCCTTTCAGGCACGCACTACAATCTGTGCATTTTACTCGATTAAGGCTTCGGGAAGCCTATAGGCGTCACAACACTGCCAGGTCATTTCATTTCTACACACAGCGCTTACGTGGCCTCTCTTGAGACACTTTCGGCACTGCGGGCGAAAACATGACACCACCAACTGTGATGCTTCTTCTTTCAAATGTTCCAACTGTCCTGGTCATCAGGAAGCGACGTCACAGGATTGCCCGAAGATGCATCGGGAAGTTTGTATCCTTAGAAAAATGGAAAGAGGGCAATCTTTTCGTAAAGAGGCTGCTCAATCTGTTTGATGAAGTAAATGACGCTCGTGAAAGAAGCGCCACCCAGCCGCTTCGGAACTGCATAGTGGGGCGCAGGCACCACGACTCCCTCTGCCTATGTCCGCATCGAGGATGGCAACCGCGCCTACTGCCAATTCAAAGTCAGTGAGAGTACGGGTCGAATATTCGTCACCTCCGGCTGGTACAGACACGGAATGGCCTTTGCTGCGCTCCATACCCATGGGAATGACACCGGGCCATAGTCGTCCTCTGTACGTCAAGAAGTGAATGATAGGGCCAATAAAGGCAGCGACACTATAGGCAAGCCAAAAGATGAAAATGAGAAGAAGAAAATGATTGAGAAAATGCTGAAGCAGCGCCTGCTAGAAGCGATGCGCGTGATCCTCTGCGGTCTCCAGACTCCAGCCGCTCAAAGCGCCGTGCAGGTCCTCGAAGTGTTGGAGCCGCTTATCGCAGCTCTTTAGAATCTGTAAAGCCTTTTTTGCCATCTGCGCTGCTCACGCAGGAGAAGCCCACACACCAGCGTCTTCTTTGAACCAGTTTGTATAATTTCAGTTCAAATAATGGTCCCAGTCAAGATCTGGGAGCCGGATGACATTTCTGAATGACGTTTTTGGACTCATTTGATCATCATCAGAATGCTGAAGTTGCCTTCGCCGTTGTGCATCCCTCTTCTATGTCGTCAGCATCCATCATTCAACCTTTACGTTCGCGTTCCCCCTACCATTGTGCAGAGCAGCAGACTAGAGCGCGTTAGCTCAGGCGGACCTCTCTGCCTTCTTTCAAATAAATTGTCTCTCTCTCTCTCACCGAAGCGTCGCCACGTCGCTTGGGCAGTAGTGCCTAAAAAAGAATGGACAGTCAGGTACGCCGTAGTAGAGAAAGCTGGATTAATTTCGACCCCCTGGGGTTCTTTAACGTGTGCCTAAATACGTGAGCATTTTTGTATTTCGCTTCCACCTGAATGCGGCCGCAGCTGCCGGGAATAGAAACCAAGGCCACGTGCTCAGCAGCAGAGCGCCGTAGGCACTCGGCAACCGCGGCGGGTAGGCGGCACTGCATGCCTTTGGCGCGTTGACCTACGGGTATACTCGGTATAGACACCACCCACCCAGCTGCATTTTGACCGTTCCGCACCGTGCGCTCGCCTACCGTACTCTGCAGGGCTACGAAAGGACCAGGCGACCAGCACACGTCGCGAGACAGCATTGACATATTTCTTTCTTTCATTCTATTGATTAAAGCAACCTTCAATAGCCAGTGATAAGAACAAATATAGTAAGCAAAACCTGAGAAAAGGCAATGAAAATTTTGTAACTGAAAGCAAAAATAAGAGAGAGACAGAGGAAAGGGGAAATGCAGGGATGTTATTCAGAACGTAAAATGCAGTTTGGCTACTGGGGAGGTAGAAATAACGTATAGAAAGAGAGAGACAGGAAGCACAGACACACGATCACAGTCAGTCACTGCCACCGCAGGCTATCACAGCACAGGATCACGTGTAGCACAGCGAACATCAATTCAAGCTACAGTGACTTGTGCGAGTCTGCTCTTTACAAAACTTAGAGTGCATTTGTCACCCTTAGTTGTCATGGCTTATGAGGTTGCCATTACAAAATGGTTTGCTAGTTGCAGCAGTAATTAATACCGCTCGCAGACAGATACCAACTCTTGGTATCTGTAGAAATGCATTGGCGTTCCAGTTACTTTTGGGCTTCAATGCATAAACCGACGTTTTGTTAAGAAGGTAACTGGAACACCAATGCTCTTCTTCGCAAAATTCGGGAATTAATATCTAGAAACTGGTGTCATTCTGAGAATTCATTCCAAGTGGATCCGCCTTGCGAACTTCACGGCAAGAATTTGTAAATTGCAAGATGGGCCATAAGGTAATTGTTTAAAAACTTAATTAGTGAATTTTCATTAATTAGTCGATTATGCATTTCAATTTTTCGTGCGAGCAATGCCCCGCCTGTTCGAGTAGACCAGCTCATGAACTAGAATTGTGCTGTATGCCACAAGCAACCTTTGAAAATTGTGTAAAGTGTTTGCTGAAGCACCCTGTATACGTATATCATGGAGGAAAGAAAGCGTAAGAGAGGCCCAGGCCAACACGGACGTGTTGGAGAAAGTGTTGCGGAAGTCACGTGCTGTTTTTCGCAAAGGAGCACTAGGACTGGTACCCCAAAACGTCAACGATGCCATATGAACCACGCTTTTGAAGTACTCGCTCCTGCTCTCGGCCTCTGGAAAGTCAGATAATATTCTTCCGTCCAAGTGTTTTTCGCAGCACATTTTGTTCGCGAGAGAAGCTGACATTGTAGTGCGGTGTGAAGCTTGAAAGTTCTGTTTTGGATCTGTGAGTGCGAGTGCCAGCAAGCAACAGATACACTAAAGTAATCACAGCGCGGGTCTTCGTCGTCTTCTTCAACGTGCCTAGGAAAAGCACAGGAGTGCGTCTGCTTCACTAAAACTGTTACAGAAGTTTCGTAGGCTTCGTTTTGACGAGCGCCAGCACCATACTTACGGCGGTTCGTATAGCAATGCAAGTTCAAAGCTCGCGCCTATGCTCCGGCGAACTGATTGGAGGCGCAAAGGAAGATGGCACACCAACATGGCTGCACTCCTGGCTTCAAAAACGTGATGTCTGGGCCTCTACTATTTTGTTTCTTTCCTCCATGGCGCATATATTTATGGCAGTTCTTCGAGACATGTCGCGTATGACCTTATGTTGTGTTATGCTATTCGTTGTTCTCTCTTATCGTGTGCTTACCTCTGCGCAGTGTAGTAACCCGCAACTTTATCTCTCGCAAACGAAACGCCCCGTTTGGTTTGTTTCGCGGTGGAATTTATTAATTTACCTTTATGTGCCAGCAACATGTCCTTCCGTTCTGTTATGTTATACAACAGTTACTGTTCTCCCTGAGCACAAAGAGACACGTTAACAGGGATGGCAATCAAGTAAAAATGAAGTCACTCTAAAACTATATTATCAGTGAAGTCATATGTGAAATCTGGAGCTAAATTCTCTAATGTTCTGCAAACAAAGCAAATGTCTGCATGAAGATGGTGAGTTGAAGTGATCAACAATGGGCGAAATCCTCAGCCCCGAGCCAACGTTTTGATAAGGAGATCTGTCTTCGCCAGGGCGACAACTGATTTACATTGCTGTTCAGGCTGTACTCCATGCTCGCCGGTAAGCTTTATTTATGTCAGAATGCGAAAAATAGAACGATTCATTTAGCGCGCTGATCTTGGTGCGTGTTAGATTAGAGAGTTTGAGCTTTGCGTGATACGTTACTCTGATACGTTACTGTGATACGTGATGCGTTAGGCCCATTGCGCATTGCGCGTCTTGCACAGCTTACTACCGCGCAGGTTACCGTCATAGCGTAACAACATGGCAGCGCTCTGACGAACCGAAGCCGCCCGCTTCGATTCGAATTCGTCCTTGCAACTTGCTCTCCGTCGTGACAGAAACAAATAAATGGTAAAATCAGCCATCGCTTAGTCCCGTATGTATCATCACGCTGAGAACAAAGTATAAGCAATGTTTTATCGATATCATTGAGATCAGCTGTTTGTTTGGATGTCGCTAGGCCCATAGTGAGACAGCATCGAGCCGGAAAAGTGTTTTTATTTCCACTTTATAGATGGCGCTCCAGCATTAGCGTACGTGATGCGTTGGCCATCCAGAACGCTCAAAAAGCTTAATTCTTCATTGAATCATTACTTGATTCTACACTCAAGCATGGTACGCGATAACGGTATGCTAAAGCTTTCATTTCTAGGCATGTTTGTCGCGGTTCTTCGGAGAGACGGTGCATGAGCAGAGAAAGCAACGAATCATGATATCACTGTACCGTGTAACGTATCACGCATATCTAAAACACTCGAATAATATGCGCAACGGCACAGCAAACGGGTGACAAAATGAATAACGCGGTTTAATCATTACGGTGGACAACGACGCTGTCACAAACTTCAATGAGGAGCCTTTAACGTTCTTTCCTCCTTGAAACCGATCGTCAGCTCTAGGTATAGTAATAGTGTGAAGGACGTTTCTCTAATCAAGACACACTATTAGAGGGGCGTTCTTAGGGGCGCTGAAGACAGCGTGGGAGGCGAGCAAACTGAAACAAATGGTATGATTTCGGCAGCAGCCTCGATCAGTGAAAACGTGGGCACCGTTCCGACCCCTATTATCTGGAACACACGGTTGGATCGAGAGTTACACCAATTTCGTCTCCCGTGTCCTCTCTCGCGTGGCTGAAAGCTAGAAAAGCATCATGTGAGAAAGAAAAAGGGGTAAGAAACGAGAAGACAATTTCTGCTCCTCAACATTTCTTGAACATTCTCTCTAAAAGAGGGGTCCAACTTGGACTCTCTCTTTAATCTCCCCGGTGCTGCCTATGAGAAATGAGAAGCATCGAGAGCTATATATACTGTAATAAATTGTGCCCTCGAGGCAAGTTGGAGCTCGATGCGATCGGAAACGAAATTGAGTGCGCACCGCGATATCAAAACGCTCTCACTGCATTTTTTTTTTCAAGTAGAGACACCCATGGCATCTTGACATGTTTTCGTTTTTTTTTATGTTGGTTTTTATTTCTATACTATTCAGTGAAGCTGACATCCAAATATGACAGACACGCGTGAGCATCACGCAAAAAATCATTTACGTGCTCAAAATTTATGGTGTCATCTTTGTGGCTCTTCAAGGATGTCAATGGTGTACGATTTCAGATGCCTTTTGAACTGGTTTAGAAAAAAAAATAGAACGCCGTAGAAAGTCTTTTTGCCTAACGAGACCATTTTTTAAAAACATATTGCAAAGAATTCTTTGACTGTCATTTGAGGACTTTCAATTTCTGGCGTTTAGATCATAAAACTACCCGCCACGGTGCGGCTCAGTGGCTATGGCGCTATGGGAAGCCCTCATACGACGCAAGCTCAAGTGACGTGAGCTTGTGCATGAATGAATCTAAGCCCGCGTGTTGACACCACATGGTTGAGACAGACCAAGTAGAGTTTGCACCGTCTTCTTACCTGTTGTGTCCACGGCAATTATATTTTTCCTTGGGTTCAGTCGAACCTCTTGAATAAGGCCCGGGGCCAGTTTGAAAAAGAAATCATGCAGTTTCTGTTTGGAGATGGCATTCAGGCTTACCATCACGTCGACCGGTATATGAGCCGTCTGCAGATCGCATTCAATATACGGTGCGGGCGACCGCCACAGCCGGGCAAAGTACGCAGTTGCGGGCAGAGTACGCAGTTGCGGGCACAGTAGAACGCGCCCCCTCCCCCTCCCTCCCGCGCTGCCTTCCCGCTTTCCTCCTTTCGCGTGCCAGATGGAGTCGCCAGTTCCCTTTGCGCCGTTGGTGCCGCAGAACAACGTCGCCCCCTTCCCTTCCATCCCTCCACAGCCTTTCGCAGCGTTCGCTCTCCGTGAAAGCGCGCGTCCCTCGCGCGCTTTCACTCGCACATACAGCATACAGCGCGCGGCGACGATTTTATCGCCCTTGGACTTTATACGGAACCTCACGGCGACGCCAACGGCAGAAATCTGCTTGAAGTGCCCATATAATTGCTATCGCAATAAAATTTAGAGATTATATTAAAGTATTCACGGACGCATCTGTACGCAGCGACGCCCAAGGAACTTCTGCAGCTTTCTTCTGCCCTTCAACTGACATCAGACGGGTGTTTAAAATACTTAATCCAACTTCATCAACAACTGCAGAACTTGCAGCGATTGGTGTTGCTCTGAAGAACGTACACGAAGAATTAAACGCATTGAAGGTCGTCATTCTTACAGACTCCCGTGCTGCCCTCAACAGACTGAGACAAGATGCCGATAGCGCAATTTTATGCAGTATCCAAGAACCTGCCGGCAAAATTACTTCGCGTGGAGCGTCCCTCGTTGCCCAGTGGATACTCTCGCACGTGGGCATCGCTGGAAATGAAGAGCCTGATCGCCTCGCTTCAAGTTGTGTCCACCACGAACGTGAGTGCCCTGACATTTCCTGTATGTTTGAAAACGCTTGTTTTCTGATACGCCGACACCTCCTAAAGCAGCACCCAGACCAGCGTGTTGCAGACGGATCGTTACCTCCCCGTGTTCGTGGTTGAGGCGTGCCCCGTTGTGCTCGACCACTGTTACAAAAGTTAAGGGTTGGATCTGTGTTGGTGCTCGAACGCCTATACCGACAAGGACGTCTGGATAGCCCGTCGTGCACGTTTTGTGGCTCCTGTGAAACACTTGAACATCTCGTTTTAGAATACCCCGCATTCGTTGCACAGCGCGCATTGCTCATTAAAGATTATAGACTTATTGGACTGCAATGTGCGACCCTTGACGATTGCCTGTTTCCAAGGAGGTGCGCTGCTCGACGTGACCAGGCCCATCGAGCCCTGCTAACATTTCTGAAGGAAATGCCTTGGCCTCCCGTTTATAGACATTATTTGTGTGTGTGTTTTTTTGTTCTGTTTGTGTCTCCCTCATTTCTTTATTTCCTCTTTTCTTTTCTCCGATTTTCATTTCCTCTATTCCCTCCTCCTGAAAGAGTAGGCAGGTGTTGTGCCCCGCTCGGTGGCAGTTGTCAGCTTGCTCCCTCCCTATATTTCTTTCGTGTCCTTGCGTGTATACGTGTACAAACCAAATATAATAATAATAATAATAATAATAATAATAATAATAATAATAATAATAATAATAATAATAATAATAATAATAATAATAATAATAATAATAATAATGCTGAACACAATTAAGGTCGCAGGTTCAACTCCCGGCCATGGTGGCCGCATTTCTGTGGTGGCGAAATGCCAAAAACGCTCGTTTACGTAGAACTAAGAACAAGTTATGGAATCTCGGCTAACATTTCGAGAAAAACAGTACAGGAAACAGGACCAATGAACAATAAACATCGCAGGAGCTGCGCCTGCGTTCAACGCCTGTGTTGCTTTGTCTTTCGTTGATCCTGTTGCTGCACTGTCTTTCTCGAAATGTTAATCAACCAACTAGCCAGTTCCAACTACGCGTTCTAATTGCGCCTCGATGAGGCCAAATAAAAACGCGCCAAGCGTCTCAATGCGCTTGCTTGCACGCGAGGAGTTTATAACTAGAAGGACCGCTGAGCAATTTACCAATAATGCTTACGCATTCACAATTCATAAGAAGTGCTTAGATGTCCTCTGAATTTTTGTGTACGCACGAAGAAAAGGGAACCCCACGCGCAATGGGCATCACGTGCAAATAACCCTTTGAGTCAAGCGCGCGACCCAACTGAAAGACGCCAGCTCGTACAGGTCGCGACGTTTCAGCCGTATCTGTGGTCCGACCAGGTGAATAAAAAACGACTCCTCCAATTTTAATCCTTGTGCAATAACCACGACCAATTAAGAGTCTCGGAAGATCGTCTTTCTTCTATTCTCTATGACCACCCAATACGCTTTGCCAGCCTGCGACGATGGCCAGTCATTGTAGCGGTGCATTTAACATAGAATTACTCGGGCAATGCAGCCTCCTTTTCTTTTTTACAGCGAAGCTGTCTATGGCTAGGATCCGGGATTTTATGGCGTCCACGCGGAAATACTCTCCCCTAAATGTCTCCCCTAAAAAGTGAGAGTGAAAGAGCCAACAACATTAAAGCAAACGCGTATCGCCGCTCGCGTCGGAGCTCGGTTTAACGGCCGCCTGTGTCTAAAACGACGTGTCTCTGTGAATGTATGACGTAGTGCGGGACGTAGTGTGTGCCTGATAATGTGACCAAGGGGAAAGGGTTGGCACCCCTCGACGCAACCACGCGAACGCACTCGTGCCACTGCTCACGCGTTCGTCGTCTTCTTCTTCCACAGCTGGCTCCGTAGCCACTCATCATTCCAGCGTATAGAATTTCACTTCTCTTCTGTCGTCGTAATGGGGAGGCCGCGTTTACGGCGTTATGAGCCATTGCTTAAGGGGGTATGATCCATTCATTGTCTTACGTGACGGACAGATTTAATAACGGAGGTGATACGCGAATGTGTGTGCGTACTTACCGATCAGGACAAAAGTAAGCAAGTGTTGCACGTTTGTAAAACGTGAAGGCGAAATCGTGCCAGCTGTGGAAGAAGACAACGACGACGAACGCGCGAGCAGTTTTCAAAGCCACTAATTTACTTTGTTTACAGGAACCTCCCTGAGAAATCTGACGTCTATGCGAACATTTTTAGACGTGTTTTTACTCTTTGCGGCGTCGGCCGTTTTTCGTCACGCCACAGTTTCGCCAAGGTCATCGCCAAGGGTACTGCCAACATAGACACCTAAGGCTTTCGCCTTAATAAACATGTTCGTACCTTTGTTCAAAAATCTGTGTCGTGCGCGAAACAGCTGCGCTGGTCATCCACCTTCACAGAGTGGAATGACTCGTGAATTGTTTCTCCTCTGTCTCTCCTTCAAGACATTCGCGCTACCCTACGTCTCATATGCGGGCGAGGCTGAAGTATAACATTTATTTGTTTACCGATGATGTTATTAGATCCAGTCGATATTTGCAAGGATATTGCTTCTCAGTGAACTCCGGAAGGTAACCAAATGTACAAAGACGGGCGGATAACAGCATAGCTCCATCAGCTGAATAATGCGTTGTTGAGGCAAACTCAGAGCAACGCAAAACTTTATCTCTCTTCAATGAAGTTAATTTGCAAAATAATATTAACGGTACGCCGTTCCTACAAACCACAGAAGGGCTTCGCTCTTGCAGCGCAGCTGCTTGGAGACAAAGTGTGGATTTCAAATCGTTCAAGCGCAAGCAACGTGGACAGAAATGGCCAACTTTGGAAACAAGGCGCCATATCTTCACCGCTAAATTCGGCACCCAATCTTTGTGAAAATTTATAAGCCGCTCTAAGAGTGATAATGTTGGTCGTCGGGCCTTGTTGCAGGGCTCTACAGCTCTCACTGCGGTTCGCAGCCTACTAGAATGGCAAGCGTTCTCCCTATCCTGGCATTTCTGAGAACAGTCTTTCAAGAGGGGCGTTGTAAGCGGTCCTATATGTATACGATAGCTACAGCGACGCGCGCACTGTATTTGAAACATCTGTCAACAATTGAATACGTTAGGCATGTATAACGGAATACAACTGATACTATAAATAAATGCTAGCACCAAAAGTGCACTAGTGGTTAGCCATCGGAAGATGTTGTTCTCCCCTGTCAACCTTAGCTAACAATAGCTTATGTGACACGCGTCAAATTGTTGAGCAGCTTTTGCGGAGGCGCTTCCTCCCCTTCGCCTCCCCCCCCCCCCTTTTTTTTTCTCCTCTTGGTTGACTGGGTGCGTGTGTTACTTTTCTTCGAATATACACGGGCACACTTTCCTGCGAACACGTTCGTTCCGTTATTGGCCTTTACTGACAAGCGAATAACCAAAGCATACGTATTTCGTTGTAGTGACACCCAGGGATACAGTGCTGGCATAATTGATCGCTAAATGAATAGAGTTGAATAACTTGTTTAAGGGTATCACCTCCACAGCACTGCATGCCCTTTCCCAAATACAGCTGAGGCGGAAAGGTAGAAGGTGATCGTGTCGCGAGGCCGATGGCCACCGAAACAAGAGATCCACCTGTCTAACGATCTTTTTGAAGTAGGTTCGGAGGTGAAGTTGCCACGAGAGGGCGCCGTCGCGCCATTCGCAGCGGTAGAGCGTATTAGAATATTCTAGTACACTCTACCCAGCGGCTTACACGTCTGGCTGGCGAATGCGAATAGAAGCAGGCGAATAAGTGCGCTGTGAAGCGACATATTGAAGGGCATATTGACATATGTAAATTGAATTCTGCCTGCATGACAATTCTGAAATGTAGAAACCTGTAACTAGACTTTTATGACAGTTCCCTTCAACTTTCCAATATAAACATGTGCCGTAAAGTTTGTAACTAGGAAGGTAATTAATGTAACTAGTGAATGAATTGTTTTGTTTTTTCTTGCAAATAATGTCCGCCCGGGCCGATAATTCATCCGCATTAACTTGATTCGAGTAAACTTCCTCAGCTTTTTTTTTTTTAAAGTACTCGAATTGATACTTAACTGAGCCCTTTTCTTTTTTTTTTGCACCCACCCTGTAACGGACAGAGAAATGCCAACATTATTAAATAATTAAATAATTGAATATTTAACTGAGCACACAGCATAAGTACCTAGGTCTATACATAAACGAAGCAAAGACCTACCCAAACACACATCGAGAAATTTTAGCTGAGGATAGGGGAAGCGGTAAGCGGCTGTAATGAAATATAAAACACTTCGGGGCTACGATAGCTAGTGATCTCGATAGCTCGAATGAGCTCGTGGTACGAGGAATTTGGAAAGGTGTAAATGTACCAGTGCTAAAGTTTGTAAACATCCGTTCTGTGCTTAAAATTGAAGATCTTGTCGGAGTTGGAAATTAACAAAAGAACGGTGGGCCAATTGGCATTGGGGAGCCCACGGTAAACACAAATGAGGCAGTGCAGGGTGACATGGCCTGGACCACTTTTCAAGTCAGAGCAAGGAGGAATAAACTTTATCTACAGAAGTGAGCTGACGCTGAAATCGTCCGAGGTGGGCGGCGTCCCTATAGTGCAGGATGCCGTGGGCCTGAGCCGATAGCTTTGCCCTGCTCACCAGGCGATGCTGATCTTTAGGGCTCGGGCTTGTCAGCTGGGCCTCCCACTGCTCGACGGTTGGTCCGGTGATGCGTGGTGTCGATGGTCTATGTGGAAGAGGGTATTGGGCGCAGAGCAGAAGGCGCACTTGTAAGTATAGCTCGTAGCATACATGGCGTGTAGGAGGGTGCCGTGCGGGAATGTTCCGGCCTGTAGTTTGCGGAACATCACCGCCTCTTCTCTTGTCAGCTTGAGATGCGGGGGTGGGTAAATTCTCCTACCCAGTCTGCAGTGGCTCAGGATATCGGCGTATCTTTTCGGGACGCTATCGTCCTGGTCTGCCGGGGCTCGTGAACCCGGTAGGATAGGCCGGAGAATTTGATCTCAGGGACATGTAATGAAAGGAAATTAGTGGCTAGAGTGCAGATGTATCTTTATCTCAAAAGCGTGAACACATAATGGTGGAAGAGGTCGGGAATCTTTGCAACCAAGCACAGGGTAATTGGAATTGTACAAGCAGACAATCCGGAGCCATCAAAGAAAAAGTGAGACAAACAGATGCGGTAAATTGTCTGCCACGGATTAAAACAAAGAAAGTGCATGGATGATTGCAAAGGCGTCAAGCAAGAACTGGTACAGAAAATTTGTACAATAACACAAAGGGTATAGCAGGTATAGTGCATCGCTGTTTGAGGCTCGGGCTGGCTGCCTGAAGACAAAAACATTAAGGACCAAGTATTCGCTACTGCAGCCGCAAATATCCGAAGACGACTTGGCACAGCGCAATGAAAGGCCAAGATATTCACCCATGGCAAGAACCGTAGGAAACGCCCACTTTGCAGAAGTGGTGGGGTTGTAAGCTGGTTCGCTGCTCAGCAGTCGAAATAAACAAGTGATGTATAGAATATTGGTTAAAAAGCATCAGGGAAGAGATAATGACGGGATCTTCACAGACATAGGTACCCGATAAAGCTATAATGTGGCACCCCGTAAGTAGCTCACGGAGGCTAGGTGACTATTTGTCGTCACCCCGATTGAAAGGGGATGCCACTGGAAATTAAAACAACTCACCATCTGTTAATTTGCTCCCAACCGCTGCCGCTGCTTTGTTCTTGCCCACCTCCGCACGTCCCTCTCCCCTCCTAGGCGCCCTCCTCTCTCGCAGCGGCCTCTCGTCCTTCCGTGCTGCGTGCCCACGACTGAGGGTGATGGCCGGCACACCACGCCGGAAATGACCACGTGCATTGCTTTAAAGCATATTGGCGTCAACAGTGCAGCTGTAGTTGCAGAACTAATGAAGAAAACACACACAATGTTCCTCTATTAGTTTCATGTCTATTTGCTCTGTTTTCGCTGATATGCCATCTGAGCACCACGCTTAAATGCCAGCTCTCTCGATGGCATGAAGCCAAAGCAATTAGTGATATAAAAGGAATGATTTTATCAACGAGGATGCTCTGCGCGCATCGGCGTATAGCTAGCACACTATCGGTCCGCATTTTTCAATGACGCAAGCAGAAGGCACATGCGTGCCTTTCCTCGGTCGCTGCAGTGGTCACATAAACGAATTGATGAACCATAGGATTGCAACCACGGCTGCACTGCACAGTTAGCTCAAGTGTTGCTGCAACAGCAGTTAAGTGCTCAAAACTGTGTTGGGTGTGCTCGGCAAGCCACCCGTCTACCCACCCGTCCGTTCTTTGTGCTACGCCGCCATCCTTGTTCTGGCCACATCCTGCATGTCTGGCAAAAAAAAAAAAAAAAAAAAATGCGTACCCCCGCTAGAGGGGGTCGAACTCAATCTCCTGCGCCAATATGTGCAGTTGGGAGCAGCACGCGCTAACCACTGAGGTTTTGCGAAACTTCTTTTTTTTTTCGTGCAAACAACACAACAGAAATTTAAAAACTAAAATCAGGGCATCATGAACACAGAATACCTCAAGTTCAGGTAATCATAAGTATACATTCAGCCGTAGCAGCATACACACTACTTAAAATGTCTGCTGACTATCGAGGAGAAAAATCATATATATCGGGCTCTCAGCATGTCTATCTCACATCCTACTTCGCCTGAGGCTACAGCGAAACTATTTGGGCGCGGCAATTTGGGCGGTGTTTCTAAAGACATGCATTCTCTGAGAGTGGTGGCGTCTATATACGTATTTCGGAGGCTATATAGCCGAAGACACTGTAGTTGACGAACACGTTGTGCACATCACAATAAAGTTGCTCTTGTGAAGATGGCCGTGTCCGCTGTGAGAACCGGATACCATCGCAGTAAATGAGTTCGGTGCTGGAGGAATCGCTAAAGTCTATAACCATTAACGTTCTTTTTTTTTCTCTATCTCATTTGTTCCGGAGCTGCATTTCCGTGTCCCGTGCTCCACATTTCGCGGCCGGAAAACGTACCGCGCACTCGAGTGACGGTATAGAAAACGTCCATAATTACGTCTCCGCTGTTGTTGAAGCTCAACAGTTATATTATTTTCCAGAACATTTTTCAGAACAATCAGTGATGCTGGCGCTAGAGCAGCGTTGGCCTGTTACTTTTGGAGATAGAGAAGTGTGCCTAAAAAAAGAAATTCGGCCAGGATTCAGCGATTCCTAAACTACTCAGGACTAATCTACTGCGACAACAGCAGGCTGTCCCAGCGGACAACGCAATATTCTCAAGAACAGCTTTTTCTTCGGGATGCGCCCTACATTGTGCCTGTTGTGGTATCCACTAGTCGTGGAAAACGTTGAGAGAACGCCAGCACCACCTGAGACGCTCCTGAACCTATGAGCCTCCCTCGCAATCATAAGGAACATGCATGTTGCACGCAGCAGCAAATGCGTCGTGCACGCCGTCCGCAGGCCATCCACTCACCAGCAGAGAACTTATGCAAGATACGCAAGGTTCTAACGGGACCTCCGCAAGGTAGGTCTCACCCAGTTCGCCTTTATTCCTTGCGCATTGCCTACAGAGAAGCTGTTATTGCATCTATATAGATTCTGTTGAGAATGTCCGCTCCAAACGACCGCTTGAAATACTGAGGTAATTTCACTCAGATAAGCGCATAATGTTTAGGGCAACGAAATTTGGAGGGGATACTGGGCATGTCAAGCGTGATGCGTGAGCAAATTCAGAAGTGTGTGGGGTATTTAGGCGAACTTCGGAAAATCCCCAGCTCTTTTTATTGCGCTTCGTGGCTCTTTGGAGTATTCAGCAACGCGTCTTTTCAGAACCACAAGGCGCACAACAACGAAACCTGGTAAAAAATATATGCCTTTGGAGGAAGTAACATGGTGTATAAATTTCAAATATGAAGGAGGTGCATTGAGGGCGCTTTAGGAAATTGTTAAATTCGTAGGCTACTAATTAGTGTTCGTCTAGATTCTTGCCGGGGGGCTAAAATGTTTTGCCGCTTGCAAACTATATGTATGAAGATGAAACTGCGTCAAAGTAAAGTGCGTGTTGTGGCAAATAATTTGTACAAGTTTCAAAGTTCTAGGTTCAATTGGAACGCCGTATAAAATTTTGAAAGAGACGTTGGAGACTTCAGAATGCTTTCTTGAGCAGTGAATTACATTACAAAATGGTTGCTTTAAGTAAACGGCTCGACGTTGCCGTGTAAAGCTTTGCGATGAGAGACGCTTTACCGTTGGAATAAACGACTGTTGTGAGCTTCGTCTTTGCGTCCTTTTCTTATTTTATATTGGTTTGAACAATCTGCCAAGGGCTGGGGAGGCCAATCACTGCTTTATTGGGAGAATCTTGTGAGCAACACGAAGACCCTGCTCTGTTGGCCTAGGAAACTTCACGTGAGAACAAGGGAACTCGTTCATAAAATTCCTAGTAAATAATACGCGGCTGTTGGTGGGCACATAGATTTCGAACAAGACAACCAGCCATTTCAAACGCACTACACCTGGTCTTGAATACGAGACCTATCAGCAATTTTGCGCATGGAGACATTCTGTGCTGTTCTATGTGCTGCCTGAATTTGACCTAAACGCAGAGTGAATTTCTTTTCATTGCCGTAGGGACATAATTGCAAGAATAGCGAAGGAAGCTAATCAGGTTCGTTCTAACTGAAAACGTCTCATCTTTTTACCAGACCAATGACAGATTGCTTGAAAACATGACAGTTCATGACAGTTCAAAACATGACATGACTGTTCGGTGTCAAGGCAGGAGTTCCGTCCTGTGTCATCGCGTCAGTACTCGCTTTGGTCGGAGCGACATGGCTTCATGGGATGGAACTGCTTTCGTTAGAGCGAAGACGACTGGGGGTGTCGTAACGACATTGTGTTTCAAAATGCGACGAGGCTTTCAGCTTTAATCTTAAATGAAATTGTTCAGCATGACGCAGCGATTTACATCTAGGAAAGAAAGATCCATATATATATTTTTTTTTCATCGCGATCTTCTCTGTTCGGTAGAACTACGTTCGAGTTCCACAAACTAGGCAGCTGGCTATCACAGAATCCAAGTTATGCTTGTCTTCGCGCTTCGAACACAGGCGTAAGCCCAGGCTTTTATGCCCAGCTTTGAATGAGGGAGAAGTCATTAATTTGGAGCTCACCGATATACGCTCTCATTACCAGCCCACTCACGCATAACAAAGCACGCGGGTGAGAAAGCGATGAAGCAGCTTTTTTTAAAACAAAGGTATAAAACGCACAGCTAGGCAAATCTGTAGCGTGTGCGAGCCGTTCTAATTAGCGCGCGTTTCCCGAACTTTCTCGGTCCCGTTCTCCTCGTAAATTCCCTTTTTAATTGGGGGTCCAGCACACGAAGACCGAGCGGTGTTTAAACCCCTTCCGACCACCTAACTCGTGTTCGCCCATGGGGTGCACACACGCCGTCGTGTAATGGTGAACGAAGCCTCCCTTTTTACAGCCGAAAGCAGGCGAAGCTGGTAAAGCTTGAGGCTTTGCGACCACCTCTTTCATTCTATGTCTCACCTACGTTCTCTTCTATCGGCAACGGTGAGTGCGCTGATAAGAGACTACTGCTTTCTCTCTCTCTTCAACAACGTTCCGAAATTGCGAGATGGAAACGTGCTTGCGGCATTGAGTGCGCGTGCGTGTTTTCGACGCAGCTGTATAGGATGCGCCTTGAAACGAAGGATAACGTGGCAACATCGAGTGCTTCAATTTTTGTTTTATTTTATAGCACCTTGCTGCCTAACACTTAAGCATAATTAAACTGAGAACGACTAATGAGTTAGCTACCCTTCTCTGTCGTCTGCACTTACGTCGGTTACGCCGCGCTACAGCGAACACCAACGAGGAAAGTGGAGCAGTGGGTTAGCGTAATCTTCCACGCGCTACAAGAATTTGCGAGAAGTTCTCCTTCTATACGTCGCATAGTATATCGCGAAGAAATTAGCTGCGGTTGACTGCCCCCACGGAAGTTTCTTGGCGGAAAATCGCAGAGTGGGCAACAGGCAATGGGATCGTTGCAGCTGTATTAACCATTCTAGCCACCTCTAACCTTTTTGATCACCTCTGATCACGCTCCTATGCTGCTGGTCTAGTCAGGAACGCGCGCGAGATGAATACTCATGCGCTAAAAAAGTGCAAGCAACTCCGAGCCCTTCGCTCATGTCCTGGCCTTCCAGTACCGGTAGCGAATACAGTAACTAAGCGAGGATCACCGGCCGCGGTGGCTCAGTTAGCTAAGGCGTTACGCTGCTGAGCACGAGGTCGCGGGATCGAATCCCGGCCGCGGCAGCCGCATTTCGATGGACGCGAAATGCAAAAACGCCCGTGTGCTTGCGTTGTAGAGCACATTAAAGAGCCCCAGGTGGTCAAAATTAATCCGGAGACCTCCACTACGGCATGCCTCATAATCAGAACTGGTTTTGGCACGTAAAACCCCAGAAAGAAGAAGCGAGGATCGACACTGGTGGAATTAGTACTGGTCAGAGGGACTGGCAGCTGAAACCACAGGCATGAGCTCTGTAGTTCTCTATTCACTTCAGCTCTAACCTTCTCATTGCTTGCTGTGGTAGTCGCCGCGGTTCATCACAGGTGGAGAATCGGCACTATGAGACACTTCGGACAATGTTCTTCACACTATATTATACTTGAATTCCTGCAGTAGGATCGCGTGCGACCTTCTGCTATATTATCACTGCCCTCAGCGCCATTTTTTGCTTTTATACCTTATGTTTATAACAATATCGTCCTTATCTGTACGCTATGCTGTTATCTGTATGCAGGTCCCGTAAAGATTTTTCTTCCAAGCGTTGAGCCAAAAAAGTTGCAGTGGCTTAGCTCGGCTATGCCAGGATATACGTAGCGTTAGCAAAGGTTCAGCTGATTATTCTTAGCTTTCCTGGTTGTCTCCTACGCTCAACCGCTAATTGCCAGGCAACTACTTCGGGATCCGATGAGTCAAGCTTCTCCGTTCTTCTGCGCTGTTGAGCAGCATTTGCGCTCTCCTTCTCCACGGCTATACCACACTGGCAAACGCCAGTCAGAAGCGCAGCGGCTCCAGCGCAGTGTCAGACGGCGACTGCACAGCGAGCGCGCGCCGGTGCCAGTGCGTCTACCACGGCTACGACGTCACTCCTCTGGAATGCGCAGACCGGCGGCGGCGGCGGAGTGCGCGAGAGGTGCCGGCTCCGGTGGCTCCGGTGCGCAAGCCGTGTGACATCACTGATCCTTGCGCATGCGCAGCACGGCTCTTGATGTGCCGCGCGAAACGGGCTTGGCTAGGCCAGTGTAGCTAACGCTACAAAACGCTAAAAATACTCCAACTACGAGCTCTGAAACGAACTGTGCTACTTTCCCCCCACACAATGATTGAGGGCAGTGTCGGTATGTGTGACTACACCGATGCCTTCAGGTTAGACACATAAGCTCTGCAGTTGAGGCGTTCGTAAGATTATGGGTAAATGTGCTGTTACTCGTGTCATCTTCACAGCCACGGAACTCCGCGGTTCTTCGCACTACCTTCGGATTTATCGATCGCTGGTTCCGAACGCACGTGGAACACTTCTGCGACGCTAAAGCACCCTCGCAACGCATTCTGGCTACCCAGTGCAACGTCTACCGCGATTAATATTTTTTATATCAAGCTTTAAATAATGTGAAATAAAAAAAGAAAGCGAAAGTGTTGCAATGTACTTTTTTTTAGGGAGGGCGCTTAGCGCAAATTCAATGGAAGCTACCATATACTCACGAGGATATGTAGGGTAGATCATGTGGAAAAGTTATAAGCTATTGCTTCCGGCTACCACATTTCTTTAGGGCATATTTCTTTGTGCACTCCACAAGAAAAAACACGTTTTACCTATCACCTTGAAAGACCAACTTCGTTGACATTAGCCGAGCTTTGTGTGATCAAAGAAGTTCTGAAATACTTGTTACCCCATCTACCGCGACATTACGGAATCGAAGGGTAGCTTTTCAAAGTCTGCACATGAGAAAGTCCAACTGCAACTACATTCTGGCCATTAACGACATTACATATTTACACCCCTTAGCGCGTAAAGCTGCTCGTCTCACAACCTTTCAGCGGATTTCATCGCACTGCGACGTATCAGGCCATGAAATAGCCGGTGAGACGGCTCGTAAGGGTTATAAATACAGTTCGCGAAAGATAATTAAAAAATAAAAATCTCCAGAACCCATCTCACGTTGACTGCCGACGGTAATGCGTTTAGCATTGTATCAATATACCGAAACAACGTATTGCCACCGTCGAAACCAGGTATGTATGAGGCATGTACTCCTCTATCGAGCTTCCCTAAGAACACTCGCCGCAATCTAGCGGCGCTGCCGCGACGCCTGCCAGGAGCCTCCGAAATGCGTGGCGTGCCGGTGCGTGCACGCGAACGATGAGAAACGCGTCGTGCGACAACCGGGCTCCTCCCTCGCGCTTCTTTCTGGACACGCTACCCCATCTAGTGGCCCTGCCGAGAAGTCCGCGCGTGGACTCCGAGACGAGAAGCGCGGCGCGCAGGGGCTTGCGAACGCTGAGAACGGTTCCCTCGCTGGCCGCACACCCAGTGGCACGTACTCAGTGATCCAAGTTTGCGAGAGGTTTATCGAAGAGCGGCACACACCCAGTGCATTTGTGGCGAGGCTTGCTAAAGGTGTCGGGTTGCTGTCCTTGAGGAACCCTCGCGATTTGGGTTCGATACCCCCGAGCATCGGATAAATTTAAGGGAACTTATTCGTCATTGTAGAGGGGCGCATTTCCAATGGCGCATCCAAGTTGGCATCAAAGACGTTTGTGGGCTACCCAACAAAGTTTAAAAACTTCGTGACTTTATTTTAGCGGTTGCGAGAGACCCAAATATGGATTCACCCGCCGTCCATTTCTCTTCCTTTTCTTTCTTGCTTTTCTTGCCGACGAGCAGCAGCACTAAAACGGTGGTGGTCCAAAGGTGAAAGAAGCCTGCGAGTACACGCAGAATGCCTCGAGCGGCCAGTCGCTCGGTAATTTTGCGTGTACTCGCACGCTTCTGTCACGCTCAGAAAAACGCATTTATGTAGCGCGTATTGAGCAACAGAGAGCTGTATCGGGAGTTTTTCATGTTGCTCTACAACTTTCATAATTGGGACAGTATTTCTCGAATTAGATAATTAATTACAATTACCTAATTAAATCTCAGTAACCAAAAAATTACTGGCGGCTACTCCACTGTACTGGAAACAATACGCACAAGGTTTGCTTCGCGTAATGCCGTTCCTCTTTTTTTAAATCGTGCTGCGTGATAGCTGGGACACTCTGTATAAACAGCTGGTAGCCCACTTTAGAATGAAGCTCTGAACCTGCCAGATTGAAGTTAAATGGAATTTAAAAGTGCTCCAAGGCAATGCATCTCGCGATATCAAGACGTTAATCACGTGCCGGAGAGCTCGAGATTGATTTCCGTGCCACTCGCGGTGGAGATATCATTACACGAGTGCTTTTCCATCTATAGATCCGAATCTAAATGAGACCGCCACGCGATCGATGTCGAGGCGGCTTAATTTAGGCTGTACAGGAGACCGCGTTCGCGATTTGAGCTTTCGTTTTCAGGCTTGGGAAGAAAAAAAAAAGATAAAATAACAGAGACTCGTATTCAAAACTGGTAAAAAAAAAAAAGAAAAGGACGAATAGGGGAGAGACGCAGTGACGGCATTTTGATGACAAATAGTTGAGTACTGCAAGAGGCTGACTAATGGCGTCATACTTCTGAGCACTAGGTTGCAGGTTCGATTACCGACCACGGCGGCCGCATTCTGAAGGAGGCGGAATGCACAAATCCTCGTATATCGCGCCTTTTGGTGACTGCCATTGTAACAGACTCTAACAGTAACCTGTTAGTTGCTTTGAGACGTCAAACCCTGCAATATTATTTTGTTCTCCGAGGCACACACACACACAAAAAAGATACCGAGCATATCTTCAAACCAATAGTAGAACAAAATGCATGTGAAAGCCAAAATAGTGATTACGTTTGCTTTTTTTAAAAGTTACTGTGTAAGCAGTTCTTCGTGACTATATTTCTTGTTATGTGGTTTGAAAACGTGCATGTAATTGACAGAGATTCTTCTTCTTTCTGGGCTTTTACACCCGCCGCGGTTGCTCAGTGGCTATGGTGTTGGGCTGCTGAGCACGAGGTCGCGGGATCGAATCCCGGCCACGGCGGCCGCATTTCGATGGGGGCGAAATGCGAAAACACCCGTGTACTTAGATTTAGGTGCACGTTAAAGAACCCCAGGTGGTCCAAATTTCCGGAGTCCCCCACTACGGCGTGCCTCATAATCAGAACTGGTTTTGGCACGTAAAACCCCACAATTTTTTTTCTGGGCTTTTACGTGTCAAAACCAGTTCTGATTATGAGGCACGCCGTAGTGGAGGGCTGCGGATTAAGTTTGACCACCTGGGGTTCATTAACGTGCACTACAACGACTACAATGTAAGCACAGGGGCGTTTTTGCATTTCGCCTATATCGAAATGCGGCCGCCGCGGCCGAGATTCGATCCCGCGATCTCGTGCTCAGCAGCGCAATGCCTTAGCTGACTGAGCCACCCCAGTGGGTTAATTGACAGAGATAAAGAGAAGGGAAGGAGCGGGCTGTCAATTGCCACTGAAAAGGGGAGCAACGCCTGTCTATATACTCTTCAGAGAGGAGGACACAGAAACATAGAAATTAGAGAGAGAAAGAAAGAAAGAAAGAAAAAAAAGAAAGAAAGAAAGAAAGAAAGAAAGAAAGAAAGAAAGAAAGAACAAGGCAAGATTACATATCACAAATACTAAAGTGAAACAATGACGAAGAATGTGCCCAGCAGTATAGGAACAGACGAAAAAATACAGGGGATTGTATTAATGAAAAGAACACGAAAAATAAAAGAACAAATAAACTCCGAGGTCTCGTCACTCGCAAACAAAGAAAGTTACGCTACAAATTGGAAGTCAAGTAAGTTTCTCCCAAGATAGAGAGGAGGGACGCGACGGGCCTGGTCGTGTCGAGACGCACTATCACTTGAGTACAGGCGTTCATTGAGGGCCGGATATCGCAGGCCAAGATGAAGATGGAACCTCAGTAGACAATCTCGTCCAACATAACTGCAATAATGTTCCACTCATTTAAGTGGAGCCTAAGTTGAAACGAATGTCCTTGAGCGTCGGCTCTTCCATCGGTGGAGATTCTTGCCGCTGCTAATATAGGTATATTACCTTTAATCTTGCACCGCATAACATCCATTAAGTAGGTGGAATGTTTTTTTTTTAAGTACGTTCCACCTATTTAGTGGATGTTACGTGGAACGAGTCATCAATCAGGTAATCGAGAAATCTGCGGAGTACAACCAACCTCTCTTATGGCTTTCATAGATTATGAAAAGGCATTTGATTCAGTAGAGATACCAGCAGTCATAGAGGAATTGCGTAATCAAGGAGTACAAGAGGCATACGTGAATATCTTAGCAAATATCTACAAGGATTCCACAGCTACCTTGGTTCTCCACAAGAAAAGTAGAAAGTTACCTATCAAGAAAGGGGTCAGGCAAGGAGACACAATCTCTCTAATGCTATTCACTGCATGCTTAGAAGAAGTATTCAAGCTCTTAGACTAGGAAGGCTTAGGAGTGAGGATCAGCGGCGAATATCTCAGCAACCTTCGGTTTGCAGATGACATTGTCCTATGGAGACGAATTACCATAAATGATTGAGGACCTTAAGCGGGAAAGTGTAAGAAGTGGGTTGAAGATGAATATGCAGAAGACAAAGATAATGTTCAATAGCCTGGCAAGGGAACAAGAATGCAGGATCGCCTGTCAGCCTCTAGAGTCGGTAAAGGAGTACGTTTATCTAGGTCAATTACTCACAGGGGACCCTGATCATGGGAAAGAAATTCACAGACGAATAAAATTGGATTGGAGTGCATACGGCAGGCATTGCCAAATCCTGACTGGGAGCTTACCACTGTCGTTGAAAAGAAAAGTGTACAATCATTGCATTCTATCGGTGCTAACATATGGGGCAGAAACTTGGAGGTTAACAAAGAAGCTCGAGAACAAGTTAAGGACAGCACAAAGAGCAATGGAACGAGAAATCTTAGGATTAACGTTAAGAGACAGGAAGAGAGTGGTGTGGATCAGAGAACAAACGGGGATAGCCGATATTCTAGTTGACATTAAGCGCAAGAAATGGAGCTGGGCAAGCCATGTAATGCGTAGGATGGATAACCAATGGACCATTAGGGTTACAGAATGGATACCAAGAGAAGGTAAGCGCAGTCGAGGACGGCAGAAAACTAGGTGGGGTGATGAAGTTAGGAATATTGCAGGCGCAAGTTGGAATACGCTAGCGCAAGACAGCGGTAATTGGAGATCGCAGGGAGAGCTAGGCCTTCGTCCGGCAGTGAACATAAAATATAGGCTGATGATGGTGATGATTACGTGGAACGAGATTAAGAGGGCAGTGACGTCTGCTCTAGGAAAGCAGGACCCTCCAATATCAGGTGCTCAAGTGCCTCGCAGGAACCATCTGCACGCAGCGCGCGAAGGGCTGACCACCACACGTCCTTGCCGCTGTACGCAAGCGTTCACACACCAGGGCACAAGCGAACTCTTAGTTTAAGTATAAGAGCTTTAGTGCGTCGAGGCAAGCTTCGATCACGAACATGGGCGCGTAAACGATCAAGAATCTCTCGTGAATCACGTCGCGGAATCGGCCAAAGCGCAATACATTTCCTACCACGATAGTAATGCAGCTCGGTTTTGGCAACTGAAACAGTTGATACCAACAGTAGCGTCACGTGACAAAACATCTGCAGGGAGCGTATGCGGCGCACAAAATCAATTAACGTGACATTATTATTATTATTATTATTATTATTATTATTATTATTATTATTATTATTATTATTATTATTATTGTTGTTGTTGTTGTTGTTGTTGTTGTGTTGTTGTTGTTGTTGTTGTTGTTGTTGTTGTTGTTGTTGTTGTTGTTGTTGTTGTTGTTGTTGTTGTTGTTGTTGTTGTTGTTGTTGTTGTGTTGTTGTTGTTGTTGTTGTTGTTGTTGTTGTTTGTTGTTGTTGCAATTAATGCACAGAGAGGGAAATAGGGAAGGAGCAGGCTGGCAACTGCCACCATGAGAGGCACAACGACTGCCTACTCTTTAGGAAGGAGGGATAGAAAAAGACAGGATTCTAACATGCATACACAGTTACTTAGAGAACAGTGTAAAGAACACGTCGGTATCCCTGTGTGCTTGAAGGGAAACTTAGGGAAAATACGATTCCATGGTACGCGAGTAGATTACCTTTCTCGCACTCATTTTTTTTTTTCTGTGTGAAAAGAACTCACTTTTATTGTGTTGGCACGACCAAAAACGCCGCGGGATCATTCACGCCCCAACGTCGCCCTCCCCATGTGTGCGTGCCTGCGTGTACGTGTGTGTGTGCGTGTGCGTGTGCGTGTTGCACGTAAGAATAAAAAATTCGAATATCAATAATAGTATACACGCTATTGTACTGATTTAAATTAAGAACACAAAATAAAACAGAATAAATAGTCCCCACTATAAATTTCGGTATGTGTGTGTGATTTTAGGCGGCCGTTAAGAAATAAAATAAGAGACTTCGTAGTTTTGTTGGCAACGCAATTCTCCAAGGTACAAAATAAAATTACGGGGCCTAAACTAACTACAGTTAGATTAAGCAATAATACTGAGTTGCAAATATCGCTACCTTGACTCTAGTATTGTCTTCTAGATGCCAAGGTTTGATTCCTTATGTCGGCTCCTACAACATTTAGATCATCTAGCTGGAGCAAGGTTGTGTCTATTTTTTTTTTTTTTAAGTAGAGACCCTTAAAAACAGAAAGATAACAAAATTGGCGGATTCGTCATTCATGACGACCCGTTGTGTTTAAGCGATATTATTAAAATTGAAATGGTCTAAGTTTGATTCCATCGTAAGCGGATTTGTATAGGTATTATTGATAGAAAGAACGCTTACTGTTGTAGCGTTCCCTCTTACACAAAGTGATAAATGTTTGAATTATAAAACTATCGACTTGTAAAACGAAGCGAGCTCCTTCGCTATAAGGCTCTTAGTGTGAAGAAGCCACCTTTTGACAAAATATCCCCCCCCCCCCTTTTTCTTTTAAAGTAGGAACGTACGCATATACGAAGCGACAGCCTTCAAAAAGTGTGGTGTCAGTAGTAGGAAAAGGAGTTGGTTTATCTAGAGTTCCTCCATAGGTTAGTTGTTTAGTTTTATTCTTATGTTATCATATTACGTTTATATCATTACAGTTCGTTATGTTATTAGTCTGTAGTTATCATGTTTCCATTGTTACAAGCAGAAAAAAAACTTTCATGTCAGCAGGTTTTCTCTACACAGCCACAGTAATTCATCGTCCCAACTTGACTTACTCTTGCGCAGTTCTTGTTATTCAGAGTAATGGTTGACAAAACTTTAGGGTGACGCTGTTTTGCGCCCTGATGGAATTGTTTCATTTAACTAATGGCTGGAACCGAACACTCTCGTGTGGTTCACTTGCTGCTCTATAAAAGTCTCTGACCGTCACCAATATTGCTACTCATTTGGATGACACAATTCATAAACCACTCATATGGCTTAAACCTTTGCTCTCGCGCATGTGGGCAGCCAAAAGAAATGGAGGAATCTCGCTTCCCTTCGCTTCCCTTCGGTGCCGCATGGAGGCAAGGCGCGGGCCAGACCCGAGGAAATAACGCGCCGATTGCCTGTGTACATCGAAAGGAGCCGGCTCGTGCAGCATACTGATGCGTCTGGCACAAGGAATCGTTCACCTTTGCTAGGGTAGAGGCACATAAAAACAACAGAATAGAATCGCTGAGTTGGTAAACGGGACTAATACAATAGGGCAGTGAGAGAGACGTCTAAGTCCAAAAAAATACTCTGATTTCGATTACCGTGCAGTCGGCGCTGCGTTGACTGCGGTCATCGAGACAACGAAACTTGATGTGGAGCGTAGCGTTCTATATTGTCTATAACATAACTCAAAAAAGCCTTACTACTGTAACGGTGAAGTGCGGCTCTAAACTGCAAGCCAAGTAGCAACATTAAAACCCACTCCGCCACCGAACCCATGTGCAATCTAATCATTGAAGACTGGGCTGGCTCAAGAAAGAAATAATGGAAGAAGCAAAAAAAAAAATAAACAAGGAAAAAAAAAAGGGAATGCTCAGGCGGGCACAGCATGACAGAATACAACTTCTTGCGCAGTTATACTGCAGCGCTGGTGTATAGGGCTTGAAATTATGTCCAAGTGTATTGAATGAAACTAACACTTTTTCTCATTTCTGGAGCGTTAAGCTGCATGCGTTCGATGTACACGTCGAAGAGATACCAAGGGTGAGCTCTAATAACAGATGGAGAGTAAGCAGGAGCTGGATCATAATTACGGTGCGAAAAAGAGACATGGGCAGCTGATGCAATCGCTCTGCGGCGTTGTGATGCCCTCCAGCACACATTTTGGAAAGTACACGGGACAAAGGACACCAGACCATTTAAAAATTTTCGTTCACTAAATCTATAGAACACGGCAGGGGAAATATCAATTATACTTCATAAGTGCATTTAAAAAATGAAGAAGAAGAATGCTCTCTTGCTTTGCTACATATACAAATGCGCGGATTCCTCGAGCAGCGTTTTCCGAAAAGATTTTCTTTTTCAGCACCAATGATGTTTTAAGTTAGACGAAAAACACACAAGAATAAAATCATTAAAAATACCCAGACAACCTACCCATATTACCCCTCGTCCAAAGAAACAAAACAAGACAAGGAATGGAAAAGGAACGTGTGCGAAATCTCCTTGCGCGCGATGGAGATGGAAGAGATGGCTGCGGATCCCATGCGGCAGCGGCACTAGCGCCAGAAGCGGACTGCCCGAGAGACGCTTTGCTATAAGCTTTCCAATTTGAAAGAAAGGAAAAAAGAAACGGTACGTTTTGATCGTATGCAAATGAAGCGCGTGTCGCCTTCTCGCAGTGCCTTCGGGCGACGGTGTATGAGGAGAAGCGCCCGGTGGCCTCGTCTCTCTCTCTCTCACCAATTCCACTGAACGACGTCGGCTAGCGAAGGGGGTGGCGAGGGTGAACGCGGGGGTGGAATGGAACGACGGGAGAGCAAGGGGCGATTGGGGTACGGCGGATTCCCAGAGTTGGCCCCGAGGCATCGAAGCAGAGCGCGCGTGCCCCCGCATCTCATTGCGAGACAAGTGACACCGACACGCGTTCGCTCCTGCTTCCTATATCGTCTTTCTTTGATATATATTAATATATATATATATATATATATATATATATATATATATATATATATATATATATAGTGTCGAGGGCGAGACGAAGCGAAGAAGAAGCGAGACGAGACGGAGGAATAAGGAGCAAAGGCCTCTCCCTTCCTGCCGCGGCTTAAATCCTTGCTCTCGCGCGTGTGGGCAGCGAAAGAAACGGAGGAATCTCGCTTCCTTTCGCTGCCGCACGCAGGCAAGGCGTGGGCGAGACCCGAGGAAATAACGCGCCGATTACGCCGAAACGGAAACAACTGTTGAGGAAGAGAGGGAAGGGCTTATATATAGCGCGAGATTTCAATAGCGGAGTGAAACGGAAAGCGTCTGATTGTTATTCCGCGTCACGTTCGTCATTCCGAAGCAAAGGAGAAAGCCGTCCACTGCGCTCTCCCTTCGTTTTCCTATTGCCGTTTTTTTTTTGTGTGCGCGCGTGTGGGACTTTTTCGAGGGTGCCGTCGCGTTCCCGTATGCGTCGGACGCTACTTCGCGCATGTGCAACCGCAGAACGCAACAAGGTCTGGCCAACGACGATAATGGGCGCGAATTAGACTCGCAATGCACATTATTGACCGTGTAAGCGCTCTCTTTGTTTTTCTTTATAGAGCACCTTGCAGCTCTATAGCTTTCACACTGTGCTCTATCTTGCATCGTATGGTAATGAAGGCATGTCTGGCACCATATATCGTTCGGCCACCTCCTAGGCCTATGAGCAGTACGCAGGGTGGGACTTGCTGGTTGACTTCAAACAGAAAGTCAGACCAGTTTTTCCTTCTTGCATTTGTTTGTATGGGTGAAAACCACAAACTAAGGACACTACCTATGTCTATCTACATGTAGAGAATAGCACTGGATATTTTCAACATTGGGTTTCTAAAAAAACTAAACTGGGGACATCTGTGCATCTTCAAACAGCTACATATTATTGATAGCGAGCAGTCGCTATGCCACATGCTGCAGGGAAGATGCAACGGTGATTCGACTTTGCCTATTCGCGGGAATACTTTAGTCGATTTGAAACGATGGCGCAACAATAGGCATCTGTAAAATATCACAGCTGATATCATTTCAACTGTGATAGACGTTTTCTTCTTACAACTTTTACATTGCATATTGCTAACGGTGATTAATGGCGAACGTGGTTAGAGAACACGGTTAGAGAACTTTGGTTGGGAGAGCGGCATAACATCTGTTAAGTGTAAAACGAAACTATATGGGTCGTAAAAAGATGCATTGCACATTTATATTGCGCAGCAACAAATGGAGGCACAATATATGCTCTCTCTTATGCAAAAGGGCCCCTCACCAGGCCTGGCCATTTTGAGCTGACAAGCGCACTGCGTACAATACGCTCTAACGATCGTGTCTGCTAAGTATAAAATCCCTACGCGCCGCAGAAAGAGCTTAAATTTCAAACCAAACGACGGTAGTCCTTTCCCTCACGAGCGTCGCGCTCCCAGTCGGAGAGTCGGCGTCTATCGCGCAAGTGCGCCTACGTACATGGCAGTGCTGTGACGTCGCTCATAGTGACACGTGACTTCGAGAATTATTCAAGGCAACACAAGTTATTTGTTTAATCTGTTGCTTCAATAGACGAATTAACGTTTAGCGAAATAATAAAACATAGAAACCGAATGTTGGGTTCTGGGGTTTTCCCTACCAAAACCAGTCAGTATATCGTTATGAGGCACATCGTAGTGGGGGACTCCGCATTGATTTTTACCACCTGGCGTTCGACTTACAGAAGCAGTATAGCATAGGAGAATGTATTTTGTGTCGTTTTTCTCTCTGCGTACACGCCTCCTCACCATTCTTCCGTCGGCAAAAATTAAACGTCGCATTCGTCCTTGTGGCATCCCTGCGCCGACGTCTCACACTGTGCATCCGCATCTGCGGTTTGCATTTCGGCATAACTTGTGAACGGTGCAGTGCATAAACATAGACATTGCAAGACATTGAAACTGCGAAGGTAATCATATACATGGTATGAGATTATTCGTTGCATATGTTGAAACTAAAGCGGCTTGTGCGCGTCCCATTTAGTATTATAGCATTTAATTACCCGATTTGCGAAAGCTTCGCTTCACATAGATTACCACGTGTGCATTGTATTTGCATATTATTTTTGTGCATGTGGCAGGGACCAACAGGACTGATAAGTCATTATGAGCCTTTTTAAATTTCAGTATGTTTAGAGAAACGTACATCAAAACCCCGAAGAATTGAGAATAAACAGTGAACAGACTAAGAAAAAGACTAATAAGTTGTAATGGCAGTGTCGAAGTCGTTAAGGCAATAGATATGTTCTTCAGCCGAATATATTCTTCATCACAAGCATTTTGAAGTCCCGTCTACGTGGGTTTGTGGTTTTACACATCCCAGTAGGGGTAGGATGAAATATTTCAGTTGCATACGACGGTTGAAATAGTGCAGCGAGAAAAACAGTGGAACAGCAGCCTGTTGCGCAAAGTGCAAAACATGATGTAAATGTGTAGTGGCGATAAAGTAGCAATGCCGAACGTCACCTCAAAGTAGCAACATGCTGCAGTAATAAGCAAACAGGCGACCTGAGGCCTCTATTTTGTTCACGTTCAACGCCTCCTGCGTGAAGGACGGTCTGAACCAGTGTCTGAGGATTCTCTCCTCCGACAAGGAGCGATGGTCCAGTCTTTCTAGTGCGGTTGGGAGTTCTTTTCTAGGCGCACTATAGTGAGCGGATTCTGAAAGGAGGTGCGTAATTATCTCCTAGCAGCCACAGTTGTAGCATGTAAGGGTGTCGGTCGTTTTGACGCGGACGTGCAGACTGAGTGACAGACTCATAATTTTCGTGCGCTACATCAGTCTTATAAGAAGGTTTTTTTCTATATCACTTTTGTTGTACTTTAGCTCGTGTCTTCCCCTGTCCCCTTTATTTCCCTTTAACCCCTTACTCCAACACAAAATAGCCTAGCCAGCTTGTCTATACACCGAATAACCTCCTCGTCTTTCCCCGTCCTTTCCCGTCTTTCCCTCTTCTTCATCATCTCCTATTTCGTCTAGTTCGTATAGAGATAAAAAGCACCCCCCCCAAAAAAAAAAACAACAAATAGGCCATGAGGCCCCCTTTTCGTACGCCCCCCCCCCCCCCCCCCAATCTAACCAAACTCACTAGAAGATCAAAGCGCTCGTCCTGTCAGTCCCATGCAGCCTTGTCTTTTCCTTATTTGCGTTCGGCCTTACTTGCCTCACAATGTACCAAATTATCCAACAATGTACGCCGCGCCAATAGAACGCCTACATCCCGTGTACAGCAAGCGGGAACATATAGCATCTTCCCGCTTACGCAGATACAAGCAACCAATGCCACCGTTGCATGGATGACCAGGTGCCACTAATGTTAAGGCCACCTGAGGAAATTGTAATCATAAATACATTACAAGTCAAATCCCCGGCATTTTTAGAGCACAGCTCTTAGGCGCCCGTTCCTGCGTTAAGCGTTGGTCTCTGCGTAATCGGCAGAACGAGCGAGCAGATCGCGGCGGAGGATGAAAGACGGCGATAGCGAAGAGAGCGCGAGGAGCAAAGCGGAGGAGGAGAATGCAGCGGAAGCATGAGGCCACGCGTTCTCGTGTTCACGCTTTCTTTCTGAACAATGAGCTAAGCACCTAAGCACCTAAAGAGCTGCGCTCAAATTTAGCATTAATGAATAACGTAATCGCCGGTGAACATTTTGTCGTTTCTTTTTCACTACATTGTCGTTTCGTTTTTATGACTTCGGCCCGAAGAAACTAGGTTAACTATTGGCATTGAGGCCAACCGACTGACCGACCAACTAAAATGGGACCAGAGCCTGCATTGAGTTTGGAAGAGACGGCGGCTCGAAATAGGCGTTAAACAGAACAAGAACTTCATTATGCTGCGAAGTGTGGTACAGAACGTGAGCATTCGCTGGTTCGTAAATCGAAGTGGTACATTTGCGAAAACATCAAAGAATGCTTCACTTAACACCCGATTTTCCCATAAACGTGAGTTCAGCCGAATCCTCTCTTGCTGCGTTCGATTTTGTTTATTTCCTTTTTTTTTTACACAAAGCTCAACCCGTACTAAAACTGCGGGGGAGATCGGCACCCATGCGGGCCGTCGTGTGTCCGGCCCCGTAAACTGCGTAGTCGCGAGAAGAGCAAGCAGCTCGTTTCGCGTAGCTGTCTTAACCTGGCAAACCGGCAAACTTATTTAGTCGCTAACAGCGGAACTTTTTACGATCAAAGATGGCACACCTCCCCGACACTATCACATAGTCCGCAAGATCGCGGCATACGTGCCACGCGGCCGCTGTATGAGGCCAGTCTAAGAAGGCCGCTTGCTTTCCGGTCAACTAGACGGCGCTCGCGACGAGAGTCCTTTCTACCTATCTCGATGAATGCGAAGTCGTACTTTTGCAACATGTTAATTGCATATACAACATATGCGAGGGCCTCAATATGTCAGGGCGAGGTCTCTTCCCAAGTAGGCAGGACAATTCAGTTCAAGTTGCTTAGTTGAACCCAGAAGAAATAAGACATCGTGTAAAGAGTAGTAACCATCCAGATTTAACCAAGACAGAAGAATCTCAAGACGTTTATGGCGTTGTTTGCGACAAAAAGATAAAAGAAAAAGTTGAAAGGACAAGATTGTGAGACATGAGTACGAGCATAAATATTGCACATAGAAATGAAATCACCCATAGGAAGAATAATGTTCAGGAGATTTAAGCAGCTAAAATGAGGCAGTGGCATATAGAGACCCAACGTTCAGTGCGACCTCAGTGCCGGACTGGTGCGTTACTGCCGATTAATCGTGCCTCTTCAGTGCCGTCTTCACGACTAGGCCATTTGGTTTTTATCTTCACGGAAATGACACTACTGCCTCTTAAACAAATTGTATGTATAAATACGTGTGTAATCAGCTTAACATTTCTCACATATGACTGAGGTACGGAGAGCGTCTCTTCAATTCCAGCAGCGTTAGTTAATTCAATCAGTCTGGAAGGCACAAAGTGACGGGACACGGAGACGTTGCCGTCTTTATTGACGCGGAAAGACTGCATTTTCTCTGTAGCTTCGCTTACAACGTCTATAGTCATCGTATTTGCGCTAACATTCTAGAACGAAGTTTCGGAGTCCGTTAGCTTGGAAATCACGGGTATCCCCACTGAGGGAGTTTCTTTTTCTTTTTTGCATCTTAACCATTGTAAATGGACGTGGTGTTATTGTAGTCATCTGAGTTCCTATGTCGTGGCTTTCTAGAATAAACAGTCTGACCGTCAACGTTGGTTGCCTCAAGAAGGTCAAGGCACTTTTCATCAGCGAAATCGAACCATAGAATTCCTTTGCCTTGCAGAGGCAATCATTACTTCGCTGTCATCAGGCAAGCGTAATCAAGAACGACCGCCACGTCTTGCCGAAGCCTTCGACCACCTTGCCAGGCGAAGGTAAGCCTCGAGAGGGACGGAGCGGTTGGTGCAGAGAAACGGTGGTGATCGAAACGTGACGCGAACGATATTACGACATTCAAGGGATATATGAATATGACTAGCTGGTGTCATGTTCACTGTTCAAGGAAAAAGGTAGCACCGAACTTTAGACGCGGCTTCGTCTAATGTCGTAGGTCAAGGCCCGTGTGTGAAGAACTGCACTACATTCGTGCTACCGCGCAATATGTTTTTATTTTGACGCTGCACATTGAACTCAGACGTTCTTGTCTGTAAATCACCACTTCTTCATAACTGAACGATGAACGTTTCATTGAACCTTAGGTGACACAGACCAAGGGAACAGTGCTGCCGCATGGCTCGAACAAGTTACTGTGGTAGCGTCCGAGGGGCGCATAACTAACTGTCGTTCCAGTTCATCTGCATACCCACATCCCTCATTTGTTCCTCTGGAACACGCAAGTTCGTGTTGTTCTTTCATCCCATGCGCATCGCATATTCAGGAGTCGTCCCGCATCCCCACACGAAACTAACATAGCAGGCGCCGGAAGGTTAAACACACACGAAGCCCAGTAAACGGCTTCATCCTAACGAGGCCTCAGCACTGTGCGATGGTTCATCGGGGCGCAGCGGCAATTTGTATGCCTTCGCCATGGTACGCGGGAAAGCGACAGCTGCCGGGGGCATCATGACGGGTTCGCGTGAGTCCGGACACCCTACATGCAAGAGGGAGAAGGAAAGGCAGGGAGGATAACAAGGTTGCTCTTGGTGTGCTACCCTGCACTGGGTGAGGGAAAGGTGGGAAGAAAAGGAAAGAGAAAGAAAAACAGGGGTCGGGATAATATAACGTTTCTTGTCCGAACTTTTTTCCCCCTTTCTTTCTCTCTTCTTTCTTTCTTTCTTTCTTTCTTTCTTTCTTGTTCTTTTCTTTCTTTTTTTTTGCCCCCCGCTGCAGTGGCTTAGCGAATATATGGCGTAGTGCTGCTAAGCACGAGGTCCCTGGTTCGTGTCCCCCACTACGGCGTGCCTCATAATCAGATTGTAGTTTGGGCACGTAAAACCTCACAATTTAATTTAATTTGTTTGTTTCGCCAGTCGTCAGTGGTTCGAGTCGTGCACCACCTACGTTGTCACCTGGAATGGACTGTCATCAGTGGGGAATAAGAAAGGAGTAGAATCAAGCGAAAGGAATTCTTATTTTCTAGTATGCGTTTAAAAAGCCCTAAGTTTACTGATCGGTATGATGGATAGTGCATCGTACAAGACCATACAACCCATCCTCTGCTACTTCCCTCATTTTAATGAACAAAAACGGTCTCCCGTGCTACCCTAACCTAATTATCTGACAAACATCTCCCAGAATAGAAGCTATTAGAACCCTGGACCGGTGCAACGTAAGGGCTCCTTTCGATCGATTCTATTTATTTCTTATCACCAGCCACTCATGACCGGCCGATTGAAAACGTATCCGGAGCACCACTCGAGCTTAAATGCCTGACGGAGCGCGAAAAGGTAAATAATTCTGGTATTTACTTGTTAAAACCGCGATCTGATTGTGAGGCATCCCGTACTGTCCGGATCAATTTTGACCGCCTGGGGCTCTTTAACGAGTACCTTAATCTAAATAGACGAGCGTTTTTGCATTTCACCCCCTTTAAAATGCGACAGCCGCGGCCGGGAATCGACCCCACGACCTCGTGCTCATTAACAGAACGCCATAGCCACTGAGCCACCGCGTCGGGTATGTGACGTTTTGTTCATTTCGGTATCAACTCTGTGAACGGTAGAGAAGGCTACTGTGCCATGTCATGGGTTATTCCATGCGCAAATGATGGCAATGTGACCCACCACAGATACCTCGGCATTGTCATTGACAGAGGAATGTCGCAATGTTAAAAAAAATAGCTAGACTTACTCAATATATTCGCTTTATGGCCGGTATGAAGTGGGGCACCCATCTGCGCATTCGCTACTCCGCCTGTACCAGGCTCGTTTCGTAGGCTACGTTCGATACAGCCTACCGGACCTTTCAAGTATGAGCCCGTCATGTTTGCGAGTGTTGGAAAGTGCATATAGTTTCCTACATTTACAAGAGAGAACTCTGGTGCTGCAATCGTTCAGCCAATGATGAGGCAAAAGTACGACTTCGCATTCATCGAGATAGGTAGAAAGGACTCTCGTCGCGAGCGCCGTCTAGTTGACCGGAAAGCAAGCGGCCTTCTTAGACTGGCCTCATACAGCGGCCGCGTGGCACGTATGCCGCGATCTTGCGGACTATGTGATAGTGTCGGGGAGGTGTGCCATCTTTGATCGTAAAAAGTTCCGCTGTTAGCGACTAAATAAGTTTGCCGGTTTGCCAGGTTAAGACAGCTACGCGAAACGAGCTGCTTGCTCTTCTCGCGACTACGCAGTTTACGGGGCCGGACACACGACGGCCCGCATGGGTGCCGATCTCCCCCGCAGTTTTAGTACGGGTTGAGCTTTGTGTAAAAAAAAAGGAAATAAACAAAATCGAACGCAGCAAGAGAGGATTCGGCTGAACTCACGTTTATGGGAAAATCGGGTGTTAAGTGAAGCATTCTTTGATGTTTCCGCAAATGTACCACTTCGATTTACGAACCAGCGAATGCTCACGTTCTGTACCACACTTCGCAGCATAATGAAGGTCTTGTTCTGTTTAACGCCTATTCTTTACCGTAGTACATAGTACATGGATTTGTCTTCGTTCTTGGAGTCATAGACGTTCTTGTGCCTTCGTTCATTACGCTTTAACTGTGCCTAAATTGGCCTGAATTTCACAGCAATTTATACTTATTTTAATGCAGAATGTAACAAGACTCTGCAAGCTGCAAATCAGTTATGCGGAATTCCACAATGTGGAGGAAGATTCACGAAGGGACAAATTGACATCCACCCGTATGCAGCACGAAGTTACAAAGGAAACACACACGGGTTTCTCTGAAACAGCTAGAGCTTCGTAGTTGAAGAACGGCCAGGAGGAATTTTCCTTCAACTACGAAGCTTTGTTCCTTTGTCGGTTCGTGCTACAAACGGGTGGATGTAAATTTGTCCTTTTGTGACTCTGCAAGCACGCATAATCGCTGCTAATTGCAGTGGTTCCGCTTGCCCATGCATCCGTGGTCCCAATGTCGGACTTCTGGGCTAGAGGCCCTGTGTTCGAATCCTGCCGTCGGAGAATTTTAATAATGCCCACTTAATCATTTATGACGCAGTACTTTCTTTAAAATTATTACTTTGCAAAGACACCAAGCCGTTTAAAGCCAGAAGGACGAAGTTTAGGCAAATCCACGTACTACCCATCATTCCCATGCGGACTGAACTGCCCTGCTTGGAGCTCCCGTGGACACTTGCGCCACAGTTCCCTCTAGTAATTATTGCATGAAACTCTATGGGAAAGCGTCCATTCACAGATGTTGCGAACATGCCTAGGGGTTCCGCGTTGCAATTCAACTTATGGTGCAATACAGGAAGCTGTCTTATTCCGGCACAAATCAGGAAGCAATACAGGAACAACGCTTCACTATTCGTCTAAATGTCACGCACTGAGCTTTGACGAGCGTTCGCGCTTATATTCTCGATCATAAGCATGCCAAGTCATTCGGAGCGTGCGCACTTAGACATTTTCAGATCTCGGACACTCTGACACAGTCGCCATGTCAGATCTCGGACACGGCGACTGTGTCAGAGTGTCCGAGATCTGAAAATGTCTAAGTGTGCACTCTCCGAATGACTCGGCATGCTTACGATCTAGAGTAGAAGCGCGAACGCTCGGCAAAGCTCGGTGCGTGACATTTAGACGAATGGTGAAGCGTTGTTCCTGTAACTCGTACACGGTGACTGTGCATCGGGTCCCTCCAGTTTTGCTTTCAACGTAGTATTCTGGCGCTGCTGTCACCTGAGAAAGCTTCAGCGTAAGGTGCACATACCAGGACCAGCCACAATTGCAACGGGCGTGTCTCTTTCTTTTTTTATTATTGCGAAGGCAATTATACGGACACTCCAAGCAGATTTCTGCCGTCGCCGTGAGGTTCCGTATAAAGTCCAAGGGCAATAAAATCGTCGCCACGTGCCGTATGCTGTATGTGTGAGCGAAAACGCGTGAGGGACGTGCGCTTTCACGGAGAGCGAACGCACGGCGGAGAGCAAACGCTCCGTCTTCCGCCGCGCGAAAGGCCTTTGGGGGATGGGAGCGAGGGAGGGGGGCGACGTTGTGCTGCAGCACTAATTGCGTATCTTGGGACCGGAAACAAGGGGAACTGGCGACTCAATCTCGCACGCGAAAGGAGGAAAGTGGGAAGGCAGCGCGGGAGGGGGTGCGGCTTCTACTCTGCCAGTAAATGCGTACTTGTACTTCGCGCGACTATATACGGGCCGTCGCGCGCACCGTATCTGCAAAGCGATCTGCACGCGGCTCCTACCTTTGTATGCGCTGTGCTTTCGCCGCTCAGTTTCCGTTGAAGCGATAGACCGCACGAACATTTGCTATTGCAATTGATGCTTCGCCTTAGCATCACGCCACCCTCACAGTGGAATCAAAGTGCCTGCGAAGGCTGCGGGAAGATCTGGAACAGCCTCAAATTTGACCTGAAACCAGTGAAACTGTCGTCACCTAATTTTATAGCTGCATAAGCTTAGACATTTTCAGTTGCGCCTGTAGATAAGTATTCGCATTATGCATACGCTGACGTGCACCCTGTTACTCCAGATCTGCAGATGTTGGCCACTGGGTGCCTGCAGAAGCGTATATAGAACCCAGACATTCGGCATTGTATGTGTGCGTGAGAGAGAAACTATCATAAATGCGAGTATAGTCCAACATCAGCATCAACAACAGCAACACCTTGTTGCTATGGATAAAACAAACGTCTAAATAGGCGCTTTTGCTCCTGCCTTTGAAGCAAAAGTGAACCGCTATGAATAAACTTGCAGCCGTGCGGCCGGGAAGGCAACGGCCGCGTGAGGCAGAAGTACGTCACCCTGCCTGCGGACAGCGCAGTGGCACGTCACGCAACGAGACCTAATAAACTCAATAGTCGGGCCCACGCCCTCCGGTTGCCTACAAATTGATATTCACGCTTCAGGCCATGTATACATACCTATTTAGTCATGTGCCGCGGTGTTTGCGCTTATTATTCACGCGCCTCAAGTAAGCCACATACGCGTTTAGGAATACTGTGCAGACATGCAGGGAGATGTGCACGGCCACATGCTCCAGAAACGCTCGCAGTACTTTGCATTCTGGAAGGCGCGCGCTTTATATTCGCAGCTTTGACTTGTTCTTGCACGCTATTTGCTAATCACGCAAAGTTCGAATGCACTCTTTACCTAGGCAGTAAAGATGCTCATCAACAACAACCGAATAAAATTACAATTGCACATTATTGACATGTTCCTACCCACATGCATGTACGGGATGTATAAAATTTATAAACCATGCTTATAGTATCAATTCGAAAGAAAATGTTGCAACAGATGTTTTAATTTAAATCTGTAGAACTGAGACGGTTCCAGAGCAGCGCTCTCGTCTAGTACTTCTAGCATCCGACGCTCCTGCACTGAACCCAACAGGGCCGCCTTGTACTTGTACATACTATTATTGCTGCCGACATGTGTGTTCGCCCTCTTCAGTTGTCCTCTTGCGCTTAACCTCAAGTTAGACATTTGTTAGCGGAGTGGCTTTTCCATTGTTTTGTTTTGCCATTCGCGTACACTTCTTTTTTATCGCAGCCAGACATTCAGTTCCGTCATTTTCAAATTTATACATTTGTTCTGCGAAAAGGAGTGGCAGGCGCGCCGCCTAAAGACGCCAACGTCTCCTAAATATCATGTATTAAAAAGAAAGTCCTTCGCTACATCGTCACTTTGTGGGTTATCTAGCATTTCTTCCCGCTCGCTCGCTACCTCTGGCTCGTTGTAACTAGTTTATTCTAATTCACTCACTCACTCACTCACTCACTCACTCACTCACTCACTCACTCACTCACTCAGCGCTATTTGCGAATGTTGGGAGCACGACTAAAAGGGGGCAGGGCCCTTGCCTACTGTGCATTCTTCGCGTTATAGCTACACGCTCAGTTTAAGCGGCGGCGGGTGGTCGCCCACCGTATAATCGCATTACTCGTGGATGGGTGACCGTGCAGTAAATACGTGGTCGGGCTGGAACGCATCGCGGGAACCTCGACGTCAGCTGCGCACTTCCTATTCGGTGTGGTGGGCCAGCCTTCTCTTGCCTGTTGCTGGCTGTATGTTCGTTGCGCACGCATGTTGGGGTTTGCGGGCGAGGTGCGGTCTTCGCTAGTCGCTGTCCTTACAGGCGCCCCAGGCACCCGCCTTCATTTTTTTTTTCGTTTCCATCGTCACTCTATCCATCTTTTCTGCGCGACACGCCACAAGAACACTTCCGGGAAAACAAGCGGATGAGTACTCCGTAGTGCTACAGAGGCGAATAGGAAAACGCATCAAAGTGAAACACAAATAAAAGCTACATACCAGCCGGCGTAAGTAGGCCGCCAGAATGACAAAACACGGGTGCATAGCCAAATTTCTGTTTAGGAGAAAAAATAGAATACTCTCTGAGCATTATTTTTCGTGCTTTCTATAGTCAATACGAAGTAAGCAAAATGTCCACATCTGTTTTTCTTTTTCCTGAGAAGGCGTTCTAGCTTGGGCTCGTTATATCCTCAGCTGGCATTTACATCAGCACGACGCAAGCTCATAGCAACTGTATGTGTTATTGAATCTTGTGCAAACGAGAGAGCACGCCAAGCGCAAGCGCTATGCCGCATAACATCAGCCTTCGTGTGTCATGGATACGTCACTTGCGTAGTGGGTACATGGAAACAGCTGGCTGGTTAAATCAACAATAAGTAAAGGAATGTGGGACAGCTAGCGTCCGCCTATACGGCCTGTACATAACGCAGTCTACGTAGGCAAACGCTCCTATTGCAGAAACCCACTGTGAAAGCAACCTAAACCCGGAAAGCGACGGTCGTCAGTTTCAGGCCTTTTTAGTTTAACGATACTTTTTTAGTCATTTACGCATACGATGCCAATATAGTTTTTGTAGCGTTAGCTACACTGGCCTAGCCAAGCCCATTTCGCGCGGCACATCAAGAGCCGTGCTGCGCATGCGCAAGGATCAGTGATGTCACACGGCTTGCGCACCGGAGCCACCGGAGCCGGCACCTCTCGCGCACTCCGCCGCCGCCGCCGGTCTGCGCATTCCAGAGGAGTGACGTCGTAGCCGTGGTAGACGCACTGGCGCCGGCGCGCGCTCGCTGTGCAGTCGCCGTCTGACACTGCGCTGGAGCCGCTGCGCTTCTGACTGGCGTTTGCCAGTGTGGTATAGCCATGGAGAAGGAGAGCGCAAATGCTGCTCAACAGCGCAGAAGAACGGAGAAGCTTGACTCATCGGATCCCGAAGTAGTTGCCTGGCAATTAGCGGTTGAGCGTAGGAGACAACCAGGAAAGCTAAGAATAATCAGCTGAACCTTTGCTAACGCTACGTATATCCTGGCATAGCCGAGCTAAGCCACTGCAACTTTTTTCTTAGTGCCAAGAGTCTATAAACTAGGAGCATATTGGGGCCAAGGGCCACAGCTCGAAGCGGTGATGCTGCAATCGTTCTTGCGTCGAAAGTGGGATCCCGTCATATCGCTTCGCCGCTGAAAGAGCGCGCGCGGCGATTTTATGCCGCGATTTAGGAGGTTTATTTTGTTTTGATTGTTCATAAACGTTGCCCCTTGTCATTGAATAGTACTGACTGTCGTACTAGAACCGAAAAAAAAGTTGCTCGGGCCATTCTAAATCATTTTACAGCGGAGCTGTTAAGCTTTTCGTAACTTCGTTTCGTGCCGACAGAAAACTCGGCCCAGCTGTGCGTCTCGGCCACGCAACCTCCTCGCATCACACACGTGCGTAGGGTGGAGTCTCGCCGCAGCATGCGTGCGCTTCGCCTTCCCTCTCCCCAGCCGAGGAGAAGCAAGTGTTCGCTTAACCGTGACGTCACTGATATGCTAGAAAGCTCAGAGCAGCCGGCGCCCCGACAGACGTGTCGCCTCTCTCGTCTAGTGAACACGCATGCACAGCTACCATGGGGCAACTGAAGAAAAGCGGGCTTGGCAAGACTTACCAAAACCTAGCAACGCTTGGTATGAACCTAGCCGAGCCATGCAAAACATCGCAAAACTTAGCAAAACCTAGCAACACTTAGCAAAAGCCGGAACTAGGTGACCCAGCCTTGCACCACTAGTGCAAACTGCCCCCATTTTTTTATGACGCTCATCGTGAAATGTATTCAGCCAAGGCCGTCATTTCATTTTGTTTTGGTAGGAATATTGGTTTAGAATTCAGCGACAAGACCTTCTCTAAGCAACAGTAAACTGGCCAGATATTTTTTCCACAGCCTTAACCAGATAAAGATCACTCTTCGAAATTTTCTTATCAGTGAGTTAACCTGTTGTCAAAGGTTGTCAGCGCTCAAGACGCAGCCGTGCTACAGTTGTTGACAACATTTACCGCAGTGAAAAAGAAGTATTTGACTCGTTTTGTTATCTTTTTTCATCCGTAGCACAGATAAAGACGGCCTTGACTACTACGTACTACAAACTTAAGAGGAAATTATGTAAATTTTACAGTACAAAACAAAATATGACCACTCTTTTTTTTCATCTGTTCTCTTCGGGCATTTTCTACGCTAAAAACTAATGATGGGTGAATATTCGAAGTTTCTAATACGAATAGAATATTTCACGCTAACTATTCGTATTCGAAGAGGAGCGATTTGATATTTTCAAAAATTTTTAAATGACTGAATCTTTTGCAAGGAGCGGCTGTTAAAATATTGTTACTGTTCTGTCTGCTAGGTGCCGCTAATTGTCAGAACTCAAACAACGTCAAACGCTTTTGAAGCAATGCAGAAACAAAAGGGGTTCTGCAAGCCTTTGTTTCAGGTTTTGCGGCAGAAACCTACACGACATGCCAGTTTTGCTTCTTGCCTGTCATTTAGTGTTTTTGGCAATGTAGTCATATAGAAGTTTTATTTCTTACGCTACAACCAGTGATCTTTTTCGTTTCTTTTCATTTTCTCTCTTTCCTACACAAGTCCTTCAGCTGCTTTTTTTATTTCCCCCCACAACTTCTGTTATTTTTTCAGCAAACATTTCTTTGGCATTTTTGGAAAGCTAGTCACAGCAGCCATTCGCTCTTGTAGTGCGTTGTTGCAATCCGGCTATAAAAGTCGTTGAAAAGATATTCGGGCAGCTTTTTTTAATGACAAATACGTGATATTCTGCTTCAAGCTGGTCCTTCGTACCTGATATGGCGTGGCACTTAATTGCACCGGCAAAAATATGTCTGCTTTAAATACGTACATCCGACCCCTTTCGACTACACCATATTCTATTTCATATGCGATGCTTACTATTCGTATTCAATTCGTATTAAAAAAAATCGACATCCGCCAACCTCTACTAAAAACATAAAATTACAGCTAGATATCGTCAGTGTCATCATGCACTGTGCCGCATGCGAACGAGACAAGTCTACGCGGCACGGTACGCTTCTTATGCAAGCTTATTTAATAAAGGCACGCGGTAATCCTGAAGGCTCTGCATTGTACAGGCGATAAAGCTTAAGAAGCTACACAGATCTATCGACCAATAGTACTGCCGGTTAAGTAAGGAAGATATTTGACGCATCAAGTTACGTAGAAAATAAAGCCGCATTTCCTGGACATAGACGGCCAAGATAACGATCACACTGATCCGAACGACGCGACACAGGCTTGTGCGCACGTTGTCCTCAAGAAAGAAAAATAAATAGAGACACCGCATACATGAATTTCGAACATATACGACAAGATCCCTTCACATGGTCAAACCAACTAAAGGCTTTCTATTTAGCAGATATAATGCTCTGCCACGTCCTTGACTGGCGGCATTAGTCGCGTATATCTTGCTTCAAGGATTTGGAAGCATCACTCTTGCGAATATGACTTGTTATTTTCTACGTGTATATGCGCGCTTTAAAATTTCCCACCGGGTTAACGACCACCGTGCTTTCTGTTTCTGCGATATGGTATGTAGATCAAATTCTGACCCACATCGGCACGGAGAAACACCGCATATTGTCATGCAGCGTATGAAACCATAAAATCAAAACAAAGAAGAAGCGCTGCTGCGTAAAACTACTACAACTAACGCCCACGCAGCGGCCAGCCATCTCGGTTCGCCCAGCGTTGCACCAACCGGAGATTACCTCCAAGATAGAGCGCGGGACGTGTACGCGCTTTGCCACGCGGACAACCAGGCACAGTTACGGTCAAACTGGAGGAGGAGACGCGCGCTCACCTTCCCCTGCCCCTCCCCTCTATGGCGCGCTTGATCACGGTACAACGCACTCCCACCCCCCTCCGCCTTGCACGCACTTTAACAACTAGCCTCCAACATTGAGCGCGCGGTGGTGGTGGTGGTGATGATGTTGAAGCAGGCGGGGTTAGCCTGGCATACATAGCCGGCAATTGTTCCGCCTGATCCTCCTTCGAGTTGATATCAGGGGTGTGTCACCAAGTGTCTATGAGCCCCGTGTCTCGCAGGAAGGCCAGCAGCAGTCGTTGCGCTCTCTTCCTGGTTGTCGCAGGTCCTCCGGGGAAAACGACGTCTTCAAATGTCCTGTGCGTAAGACCGCTCTTTTGTAGGCTGTCGATCATCGCTTTTCTTTCTTTGTCAAACTGCGGGCATATCCAAATGTAATGTTCGATGTCGCCAATGTCACCACAGAAAGCACAGAATGGGGAAGCGCGAAGCCCAGTCTTGAATAACCAAGCTGTGGTGTACGCAGAGTCGGTCCTGATGCGGTATAAAAGCGTCGCTTCTTCGCGGGTAAATCCATGAGTCACGCAGGCTTCGTGGGGATTCTTGTGGATCCCCTAAAGTGAAGGCGGATTACACCCTTAGGGTTCTGAAGAGCTTTTGGAGCTTTCACTTTTGGGACACATGTCAGCGCTAGGCGTGCAAGGGCGTCAGCTTTCTCGTTTCCATCAATTCCTACGTGTGATGGTATCCACTGGAATCTTATATTAAATCCTTTGCTTGTTAGATCGTTAATCAGTGCCAGAGATTGCCTTGTAAATTTCTCTAGAGGTAGGCCACGATGCAATCTCTGTAACGCTGACTTGGAATCCGTCAGCACCACGACATCTCGTGCAGAGAAGGCCCGTAGTTTCCGCAAAGCCGCGGTGATTGCGGCGCTTTCTACTGTTGTAGAGGAAACTACGCGATCCAGTCGGCCAGACCATGACACATCAAGGGATGGTATGCAGAATGCCGCTGCACAGCTATCTGTTTGTGCGCACACCGAGCCGTCTGTGTAAACTTGTAAGTGGCGTTGAAATGCTGTGCTCAAGTGTTCCAGCACAATAAACTTTGCTTCTGCAGTTGAAATGGTGCGTTTCGCCGGTAGGTGGGGTACACTGAGGCTGCAGGTAACGTCCGAAAAAGACCATGGCGGGTCAAGGCGACTGCGTTTAGGCCATTCCAATCCTAAACATTGGAAAGTGTTCAGCGCCGCATGGAAATGTGAGCGAGTTCTTGCTCTTAGCCGCCGGAGAAGCGCCGTGCCTGCGCGGGACTCGCCCAGCCTTAATAGCTGCGTCAACAATGCCTGAGATGCCAAGAGACGGAGTGGAAGAGATTCTGCCTCATTAGTGACTTTCTTGTTTGAAGCCGTCTGTGGAACTCCCATCGCCAAGCGAAGTCCCTTTCTGTGCACAGCCTCCAAGCGCTCGAATTGACTCGATGACGGGGATATCAGAGGGAGCTGATAGAGAATGCGGCTTGTTATCAGTGCCGCATTCAGTTTAAGCATGGACATAGGATTGTTTCCCCAACGTACACCTGCCAATCGACGAAGTGCGTTGACTCTTTGCACTGATGCAGCCACAACACTTTCGACCGCACGACGCCATAGTAGCTTGCTGTCGATGGTGACGCCCAGGAATCGAACATGAGTTGCACGAAGAATTGAATGCCCTCTGATATTCAGCGTCAGGCGTGTTGACTTGCGTCTCACTCCCGGGAAAAGCATGAAGGCAGATTTTTCCGCTGATAAAGATAGGCCAAGCATCGATAAGTGGCGTTCGATGGCGGAGATTGCGCCCTGGGCGATCCGGGCCAACCGTTTGTGTTGGTACCCCGAGATCCAAATGCAGATGTCATCTGCGTAGATGGACATTTTAACTGCCGTCCGACCTACTTTCAGTGCATCTGGAAGGCTGGCCATGGCAACGTTAAAAAGCAAGGGAGATAGGACGCTTCCTTGTGGGACACCGAGGGAAATTCGTCGCTTATCACTCATTATACTTCCGAGCTTAACTTGGGCATGCCGATCTCTGAGAAATTCATGGATGAATCGAAGAGCATTTCCTGAGACGCCCATGTTTTGGAGTCCGTTGATGATGCCTGTATGAAGCACACAGTCGTATGCCTTGGCAACGTCCATAAAGATGGCGAGTGTGGAAAGGCCGTCCGCGCGATGGTGCTCGATATGGCTTATTAAATCCAAGACACTGTCCTGGGCACTCAACCGTGGACGAAAGCCGGTCATGCACGATGGCAGTCTATTTCCTTGCTCAAGATACCATGTTAACCTCGCACATACTAGTCTTTCCATCAACTTTGATACGCATGATGTTAGCGATACTGGCCGATATGAGGCGAGGTTCGCAGGATCCTTTCCGGACTTGAGTACTGGCACCACCCATGCTATCTTCCACGTTTCTGGGATCTCTCCCGTGCTCCAGACGTGATTAAATATGTCCAGAAGGGCTCGTCTTCGTTCGTACGGCAGATTTGTCAGCATCTGATTGCTGATCGAATCGGGACCCACAGCACAGCGTCTTCTTAATTTGCTGAGCGCCATATCCAACTCACGGAAAGTGAATGGCGTATCCATGGTATGGAATGCTTGAGACAACAGAGGGTTCGATACTCCTGCTGATCTGCCAGATGTGAATCCATCTGCAAAATCTTCTGCAAGGGTTTGCAAATCTTTTCCTTGCTTCAAAGCAAGTGCTTCAAATGGCCTGTGCGGGCGAATCTTTCCGGATAGGCTATTCATTACTCCCCATATTCTTGTCATGGGAGTAAACGCCGATAAGCTCTCACAGAAAGCAGCCCACTGAACTCGTCTTAACCTTTTTGTGTGACGACGGATGACAGCGTTTATCCTGTTGTATTCAGTTTTTGCAGAGGGATTTCCCGTTTTTCTCATTAGTTTCCGCTCCGCTCTCCTACGCGCTGCGCAGAGGTTCTTTAGTTTCAAATCAGGAGTAGGAAAATGATCTGGCAGTTTCAACATTGAGGTAGCCACTCTCTTGCTCCGCAGCATATCTGCGAATAGCTCACCAGGGGATTCATCCAACGCTTCTCTGTATGTGTCCCAGCGTGTCACAGCACAGAATTGTCGACCAGCAGTGTGAAATCCGGTGATGTTGGTGAAGATCGGAAAATGGTCGCTGCCCATCCTGTCTGGGGCCGTTGTCGACGATACGTAAAGGTCTGTAGAATGGATCACGAGGTCTATGGCACTCCATGAATCTGGTGGTCTGAAGAAAGTTGGTTTACCATCGTTCGCGATACATAAGTCAGCAGCATCCGCGGCTGCGACAAGTTCCTTGCCTCGGAAATCTGCAATCTTATCTCCCCAAAGCGAATGATGTGCGTTAAAATCGCCACAGATTATTCTAGGAGAGGGGCAACGAATGCATAGGTCCTTTATAAACGCCTCCATAGAGACCTTCCTGCGTGGACTTATATACACCGACACCACACTGAGTTTTCGGTTTCCTAGGCACACTTGCACAGCGGTGACTTCCAAGTAGGTAGAACAAAGGTCCTGCACTGGTAAGGCGACGTGAGGTATTTCTCGCCTGATGTATATCATCGCACTTCCATTAGCAAATGACGGTATACTCGGATTTCCATGTCTGATGTACCCTGGGATCGTCCTTCCATTAGGGAGACCAGCCTCCGAGAGGGCTAGAATTGGTATAGGTATGTCTCGAAGGAAAAGGCTGAGTTCACACAGACGCTGTTGAATACCGGCGCAGTTCCATTGCATTATTAAGGGCACTTTTGGGCGACGGAATGGACCAAGTGGGCGAGAAATTGCCATTATGCTACTGAGGGTATGTGGAAGTAGAGCAGAGTATTACTGACTCAAGAGCCAGCACTGCTTCCAGCATATCCTTCGTTGAGCTCGCAGGCATCTTCGCGACGTGGGAACGTAGTGCCGTGAACAGAGCGCGTATCACATGCTGGCAGTTTTCCAGCTGACTGCTTCCAAGTGGTGCTTGAGGTCGGTTCACTGCGGCCGCATAGGTGCGCTTTTCGGACTCTTTAGGAACAGGTTTCTCAGCGGCGGTGACCGTTTGCGTTGGCTCAATAACTTCGTTTATCGGTGTGAGACGCGGGAAATCAGAAGCGTAGTCTCTTTCCAAAGCAGTTAGTTGTGGCGCGCTGAGTGTCTTCTTCGTGTTCGATGGTGCGCTTGCATTCTTTGGACCCAAAACAAACATCTTATTCCTTCGTTGAGCAGCTGTCCGCGCAGGACATCGACCGTAGCTAGCAGGATGGTCGCCGCCGCAGTTTGCACACACAGAGTTTTCTTTGCTTGCACACGTCTTAAAATCATGAGGTCCCCCACAGCGCTTGCACCTCTGTTCCCCACGACAGTACTTGGCGATATGTCCGAAGCGCTGGCACTTAAAACAGCGTGGTGGTGTCTCCACGTAGTCGACAAGCTCGTGTCTGGTGAAACCAAGGTTGATCTTCTCGGGGCGTTCAGAATTTGGAGCAAATGTGAGAACCACCGAGTTAGTGCGCCTTGACTCCCATTCAGATGACGAGGTGTGGACCCGACGGATGATTCTTTTTGCATGAAATACTCCCTGAGGTCTCAGGAAGGTGAGCAGCTCCTCATCCGAGTACCATTTTGGGACTCCTCTAACAATGCACGTGTTTTTCATATAACTGTGCGGGACACGGGAAGATATGGCTATGCCGCCGATATTCTTGGTCTCTAGAAGGATGTTGGCTTGTCCTTCTGTCTCCACATCTAAGAGCAAAGCTCCCTGTGCTGTGAAGCGGCTCTTCACTGGTGCTCCACCGAGAATCGCTTCAAGCTCAGAATACAGGAGAATAGGGTTCACTTGCCTTAAATCAGCTCTCTCGGATGCTGCAGTGATTAGCACTGGAATTCCCTCCGCCCTGTCTTTACGATGGCGCACAACTCGGAAACCACCCTCGTCCATGTCGAGGTCTGAAAGGTTCGCCACGTTGTCGTCCTCGATGATTGTTGACTCGTCTTCAGAGTCACCAGTGTCTTGTCGCTTGCAGTCAGGCTGGCTTGTACAAATCAGCTGGCGTTTCTGACCCGGTGTCACCCCTTGGGAGGTCATGGCGGAGTGCTCGTCGGTGCCAGCTTGGGTCCTAGCACCTTGTGAGGCGGCGGGTGGCGCAGCACCCGTCGGTCTCCGATACGGAAGGTACCTTTTCGATTCGACCGACGTGATGAACAGTTCTGACCAGTAAGGTTACCAGAACAGAACGATAATAATGATAATTGTACGCAGAGCTACTCAGACAGGCTAGCAGCAGCTTCGTCGTCTTCTTCGTCCACATTGAGCGCGCATCAAACCACCATCCTTCTCGGCTCACCCTCACACGCTTTCCCTCGTACCCACAGCATACGGCGTGTGGGGCGCGATAGGATCTTATCGCACTTGGACTTTATAGGAAGCTCGTGGCGACGCCGACGCACATGGCGAAAATTCGCCTGGAGTGTCGATATAATTGCCATCACCATAAAACATACAGAAGCAAATATTCGAAAAAGGGTGAGGCATTATGTGTCTCCCACAAAAATAATCCGGCGGCGCGTCGGCACATGGTAATGGAATGCCAAAATACTCACCCAGGAAGAACCATAGGGAATGGAGAATTTCCAGAAGCGCTTGGGTTCAAAGCTGATGGGAGCGTTAAGTGGTCAGCAGACGAGACAACCAAGAGACGTTATAAGTAGTGATGCGGAAAAAAAAGCACGGAAGAGATGCGGGCGAGATTGTCACAGGCATAGGTAACTTTAAGAGATAAAGCCGATAGTCAGAGTGGTAGATTACAATGGGGTATGCCGTAAATAGCTTACAAAGACTAGGTCCCCTTTTTATCGACACGCCGATTTAATGTGAATGCAACTGAAAATTATTATTATTATTATTATTATTATTATTATTATTATTATTATTATTATTATTATTATTATTATTATTATTATTATTATTATTATTATTATTATTATTATTATTATGAACTACATCATATCATTCCTGAAATTCTAAAATACAAAACTCCCGCGATGGTGGTAGGTGTGATGTACATCACTGAGTGCCACCAATCGGTGAAATTCGTCTCTGACGCCGCAATAAAAACAGGACCTGTATTCGCAAAACTTTATCGTGTACGTAAGAGCATTTCCTCGTTGGCCAGTGCTTGGACGCCCGCCACTCATGATAGAGATTTGCAAGATAACGAGACGATTGCCGCAACGGTGGCTAGTCACAGACGACACTTACAAAAAAAAGTAAGTTAAGGATGCAGGGCCATTCCTGTGCTGGAATCAATCCAGTGAACTCCGGTTAGCGTTATCGCAAAGCTAATCTGGGAACGCAGATCCACTTGGAATCACACGCGGGCAAGTGTTTAACGGCATCGACCGGTTTATTTCTATATACACTCTCTCCCATTAGATTTTGTGACTATGCATAGAAAACTGCGTATCTGGAAAAACCAATATTGTGCCCTTCATGAGTCTATAAAAAAAGCGAAAGCTGCGTCTCTATATTCTTATTCACGTCGTAATTTCGTGGCACATCGTTCTTGATTGCGTAAAAATTGGCGATTGTCGTACAGGCCGCCATTATAATTGTTCAAATTTTGCAAGCTCATAGAAAAAATAGATCTACCGCAAACATTTGTGCTGCTGTAGGTGTCAGTACAATCTAATTCTTAGTCCGAATTCTGTTTAGTTAGTTGCGTGAATAGTTACTCGCGAAATCGGAGTTTCAACACCTGTTTCGCGCTCACGGAGCTAGAGGCACCGGTTGTTCATAAAGAAGTTTTGAGGAATAGAAAAAAAAATTGAAGAGATGTATACAAAATGCTAAAAAGAAAAGAATGTATGGCATACCTGAGTAACTCAAGCAGACTAGGTGACTATTTTTCACCACCCCGTTTCAAAGGGGATGCCAATAGATCATCATCATCATCACCAACATAATTTCTGAAAGGGAAAATTGTCATACACCGGAATGTAGAACGAAGCTGCAAAGAAAACCCGCACGGATTTCTCAAAAAAAAAAAAACTTCGCAGTTGAGGAAAAATGTGCCCTGGTCCGGGAAACGAACACGGGACCAACGCCTTTCCGGGCATTCGCTCTACCATCTGAGCTAACCAGGAGGCTAGCCGATCGCAGCGCGAGGGCGAATTAATCGACAACTCGAAGCACAGTGACACTGAATATGGCACATCAGTTCTGAGGAATCCAGCAAGGCAGAGGAAGGTTCACGAAAGGAAAAAAAATGTCATCCACCTGAATGTTGCACAAAGCTACAAAGGAAACCCGTGTGGATTTGTCAGCTTTTTGACACCGCTACCAGCGCAGCGTGTCTTGAAGTTGTAATAAAGACTCATTTGATAGTTGTAATAAAGAATTTCATTTAGAATATCTGAACTCTGGTAGTGGGTGCTTGACCTGACCATTACGAGCGCTCAGGCAATGACTTTGCACTTGTAATTATCTCAGTTTCTTGTGTGGCTCAAAGGTTAACGGTAATTTTCCATCTTCAAACTCATTAAGGTTAGAGTTTCCCTGAGCTTTTTTTAGGCCCACTTTCATTTCAGCTGTATATTAGGACTCATCCCCTGTTCTTATATTTAAGGTATAAAAATAACTAGAAGCTCATCAGCTCCATTAAAACTACATTCGTGATGTTCCATTCCCTACAAACTTGAATCGATTGCAAATTTTCTGTGAAAATTTCCTGTGAAAATTTGCGATTACGTTATACTAATTTCAAACAAAGCCAAACTTCCTGCCGTCTTCCTAGATACAGAATGGAAATTTAATTCAGTCTGTTAATATAGTCTGAATTTATCATTCACATTATTAATACTTATTACTTATATATAACGCCGCATTGTCCTACCTTCGTATTTTGCTTGGATTCATAGCCATCTTTATAATTGTGTATCGTCTTGGGCCAACGCGTATATTAGGCATAGGGAACATCTACAGCACATTCACAACCAAACCATCTGACTAATGACTTCCATCCCATTTGATTCGACGTATAAATTCCTGTTTGCAAAGCTTAACTTTTTTTCGCTACGACAATTATTCATCAGAAACTATCCGTAATTACGCAACGGCTCATCAAACATGATGTTTGCATTGAATATAATAATATCGAGAACCTTTCTCACGAAAATTGCATGCGTTTTCCAGCGTAAAAGTATTTTCCTTGTGGTAAGGTCTATCTAATATTTTTCATGTGTTAATTTTTCCCTAGAACAATCCACGATTGAAGTCGTTTGCCGCAGGCTGTTGTTTTATCACGTCGAACAAAGTGACTTTTTTATTATTTTTGCAATTAACGGTACATGTATACATAGTCTTTCTTTATTCTTATTGATGCATCTTCCCCTTTATTACTTATTTATGTTTGTCCACCGCAATGTTTATTATTTATGTGTGTTTTCATCTTTGCTCCGAGTGCAATTTCTGGGATTTCAATTAGTTTACAATACTGCTATTAGTCTCATTTAGTGCCTTGATTCCGAGAAGAGCTAAGGTTGAGGCCAGTTGGTTGTGCATGTAGAATGAGCGCAGCGCGGCTACTGAGAAATAAGATGCATGAACACAAAGAAATGACGAAGACGACACTGAACAAGCGAGCTTGTCCGGTGTCGTCTTCGTCATTTCTATGTGTCCGTGCATCTTATTTCACAGTACCACGCTGCGGTCAATCAGCACTGATTCCCCCGCTTGTCTTCTTCGTTCCTTTTCTTTTTCTTTTGTTACCCCCTCTGTAATGCCGTAAATGCGCTGTGGGTACTCTAACAAATAAAAAATATGTTTTCTTCTTCTGTATGTAATAGCAATGACTGCGGCTGCTGATGATGATGATGCGCCTTTAAAACATGGCGCATACCTACAATCGGGGATGGGCCAGGAATCAGGTAGTTGTACATTCAGTCCATAACTTAAAAAAAGAACATAAACAGATGTAACTTCGAATAAAAGAGTGTTGTGTAATTGAGCAGTGAGACCAGATGACTGAACGGTTAAACTTGAGAGAAAGAATAAGAAGATTCCTTGAAAATTTATAAAGAAAGAGCGAGTCTGTTTTGTCTTCATTAGACTACTTCTTCTAGCACTCGGCTTCTTATCATGTTTATTAGATGGCGCAGCCGTGGTCTTGTCTTCTTTAAGGATAGCGTGAAGCCTTTAATGGGGTAGCCTAAATGTAAACTTGAGAACAGCTGAATGATTCCAGTCGTAAGAAGCTGAAGGGTTGTTTTAGTAGAGGCCAGTAGCTAAGTCCGGATAGGTAAGAGGAGGAAGAAGTGCCCAGTTCTTCACTTCACCGCCAGGAGGCTGAACTTTCACAAACGAATACAACTCGCAATTCTTTCACTTTAAGAAAGCATATTGCTCGCTCACATCTACAAATGTTCACTCCAACACTGCAGGGAACAGTCCGAAGCTTACTAAATGCGCATTATATTTCGCCAGTTTTTACATCGCTCTATCAAGCTACGCTTCCAGCTGTACAAAAGCGAATGTTAACGCTGCATAAAAACGTTGAATGTTTCACTGTAAAAGCCGGAATATAGCCCAATCAAGAAAAGAAACAAAACTTATTTCGACACGAAGTTTTGGTCAGCCATGCGGACCCCTGCTCCGCTGATTTATTTATCATGTCACCGACGCTTCATTGGCACTGCGCCCTGTCCGAGTGATGCTTCTAAAGCGTATAGTCGCTCGTGCTGCTAAACGACTCGTTGCTTGCAGACGGTTGCCTGAACCGCGTCCAGTACAAGTAAAGCAGGAGCGCCCCGAGGACTGTCACGAATCCAGCCAGTGCTACAAGCAGAAACACTGTGGGTCCCAGAAGACCACTGGTAAGCGGCACCTTCCACACCGGATGAACTACAGCCGCTGCTTGCACGCCAACGAGAGGAGGTTGCGGCTCGCCTGGTTGTGATGGCCTCGGAGCGAATTCCACCTCGACTTGATCCGTCGGCTGCTCCCCTGCATCCGCTGGTGGTGACGGAGCTTGTTGCACGATGTCCTGATGTGGCTGTTGAAGAACCTGGATGGCTAGCGTGTTGTCACCATCCGCTGTGATTCCAACTCGGCAAACATCTTCGAGAGGTGAAGGAGGGTGATGCGCAGTGTCCTTGCATGACTGTTCGTGGTCGGTTGGAGCTTCATCAGCTTCGGCGGTGCTTCCAGATTGGCTCGTGGGCGGAGTGGCGCCTTCCTGGGGTTCTGGAGAGGGAGGCACAGTGTCCTGCGGTGGATGTTCAAAGACCTGACCAATTGGAGCGCCGTCACTGTCAGTCTGGATTCCAACTCGGTCAGGAGACGTGCTCCTATCTTCCTGGAGCACCGGAGGATGATGAGAGGCATTCTGATCTGGTTCCTCTTCAGACTGGCTCGCTGGTGGACCGCGACCGTCGGAATGGCTTTCAGCTGCGCTAGGGGCCCGGCTCACGTTTTCCTGAAGGGTCGGAGACAGCTTCTCAGTTTCCCGACCCGACTCTACATGATGATTATCTGCTGGAGTGCCATCACCATCTGGCCGACATGCAAGTCGGCTCAATGGCTGGCTCACGTTTTTCTGGAGCGTCAGGGGGTTTCGAGCTGTTTCCTCATTTGGACTTTCATGGAACTGACCGGCTGGTGTGCAGTCACCTTCGGCCCGGTGTCCAACTCGGCTCAGGGGCCTGCTCGTCTCTTCCTGGTGTTCTGGACGGTGCTTCACGATGTCGTCACGTCGCTCTTCAGAGAACTGGCCGACTGGTAGGCCGTCACAATCGACTGTGCTTCCAACTCGGTTCGGGGGCCGGCTTTCGCAATCCATCGGTTCCGCTTCTTCATGGTGACAATGGTCGGACATTTCGGCAACTTTCAAGCAGAAAGCTCCGAAAACGATAATATGCGAACTGATCAGATATGCCACTGACTTGCAATTCTTCTTCCTTTTCGCTGCTTGTCCCTTCTTTCTCTTTCTCCCTGCTCAAAAAGGCACAGAAAAAAAATGTAGGTGCAATCCACGCTGTGAAGGTGGATTTTAGCGAAGCTGTTGAAATTCACCAAAGGAATTATTAAAGAAAAGAATATGCGGTAAAATGCAGTGTATAAAATTTATTTTATTACACAACGACATTCACCACTACTTTGTGGTCACTGTGGTATACGCTTATGTTTTCTGTTTTGATGCTTGAAACGTTCTTGGCCAAGGTCCGCACACCTCGAAAGCAGACACGGCTTGTCCGGGGAATGCACGAGCGACAACGTCGAGGGTAGAGCACTGCACGGGCTCGGGCTTACCCGAAAGCCCAGGCCCGGCGCGGCCCGGCCCGGCGCCGGGCCGGGTAGGGCAGTTTTTTCACGGGCTCGGGCCGGGCTCGGGCACGGCATGTGCTTTTTGACCCGGGCCCGGGCCGGGCTCGAGTTTTTTGACGCGGGCCCAGGCCGGGCTCGGACTTTCTGGTGGTGTAATGTAACGTGCACCGAGTTATCCTCGCGCATCTCGACTCTGAAAAACATGTCTTTTTTGGTCTCGGGCCGGTTTCGAGCCGGGCTCGGGCCGGGCTCGGGTCTAAGGTAAAGGGGTGGTGGGCCGGGCCGGGCGGGTAACGTAGATTACTTCCCGGGCCCAGGCCGGGCCCGGGTTTTGCCATAAAACTTTTGGTCGGGCTCGGGCGGGCAGTCCAACGTAAAAACGTGCCCGGGCCGGGCCCGGGCTGAAAAAATCGGCCCGTGCAGTGCTCTAGTCGAGAGCACTGCTTTTCTTTGCGGCGTTCTGTACGGCGGAGATGCGCGACAAGTTGTCACGGAACGACAGGCGATCACACACGGCACAGGAGAATCTAAATTCCGCGTCGAGGAACTTGCGCTTGAATTTCGCCGTCGCTCTCTTGAACGTGGCTACCATGTCGGCGCGGTACTTTAGTCGCTTCGCAGCATTCTCTACTTTGCGACGCTCATCGTCGTCCTGGCGGATTGTCGCATACGCTTGGCATGTCTAGCGGCATATCTCGGATCCTGCTTACCACGCGCTTCAGCGAGACTGTTTTGTTCTTTTCTTCGACCTTTAATTCCCGCTCTTCTTCTGCAGTCTTCAATTTGCGTGGTCTCCCCATGGCAGCCTGGGATGAACTGAAGGCGTTGCTAGACCAGTTTCTCTTTTATTATATATAACTCACGCACTGGGTGATTGCCAAATGGGCACTTTGCCAGACGCGTGGCACTTGCGCTGTTTCTGTTTTTGTTTTCTTGTGCGGCTAGACCAGTTTCTGCGTGGAGAAGATATGGCAACGAAGATATGCTGTTTTGTGCCTTCAATTGCAAACAGGGACCTTGTCATCTGTCATGTGATTTTCATGCTTGTTTTGTACTTTTTCTTTTTTTTTTGCGGAAGTTTTTTTGCTGGGAACCCGAAAGAACCGTTCGTTGGTAGAGGTATATAGCTTCGCTATAAAAATTGTTGGTCTATTCAGTGTTTGGAAGCAGCTATAAGCGTGAAATGTTTCTTGATTTGAACATAGACGTACACGTTTCACTCCACACCACCTGCTACGTCATGGTTCCATACTTGTGCGCCGTCAAGGTGCCTGCTTAACATTCCTGTTACGTGGGAAACAATGGGGCTTGCGACTTCAAGTGTCTTACGTGTCATGACACCCGGTGGTCAAGGCGATTTGCATGAATCTACCTGCATTGGAGTCGTATTATTTAGCATACATGAAGAAAACTTGATGGTTTGAGTCGATTTTGACTGTCTAGTAGGAAATGGCGCCTACCTACTTTTGAGGTTTACCCAAAAGTCTAGTGACAAAATGTCGTAGCTAAGAGAGTAAGAAAACATAGCCTTTCAAGGTTTACTTTCATGTCGTTCATGACTTGCATGCTATTGCACATGGGTGAAAACAATCAGGGACATCCTCGCGTTTATCTTAACGGTCTCGTGGTCAGCTAGATAAAATTGGTTCAGTGCTACTAAACATTTGTCTGCATTGACTATATTAGCTACTGACTTCGGCAAATGATCCCATTACTGAGAGAGAGAGAAGTCATAAGGAAAATGCAGGGAGGTTAACCAGGCTGAGCCCGGTAGGCTGCCCTGCAATGGGTAAGGCGGAAAGGGGATTGAAAGAGGAGAAGGAAGAGAGAAGTTCACACTTTGCACACACAGTCAAGCGTCCATCGCTGCGTTAGTCACAGACGGTCATGCAGGCTGGTGCACTTAAAAAGGAATTTGCGACGATTACGATACTTTCTAATGCGAAATTTGACCGCAGCTATATACGTGTTTTCATTTCGCAATATATTGAGGCGAAGAATTTGAGACCGCACTCATCGCACCGACTGGCAGTGGACCAGTGCCGTCAGTGCCTTCGCAGAGGGAGGGGCATTTTGGGAACGCTGGCATGATGAGTGGCATTGGAGCCAGCTGTGGAAGAAGACGACGACGAACGCGCCAACAGTGAGGCGAACGTGTTCGCGCGGTTACGCCGAGGGACGGCTACGCTCAACCCAGGAACGGGCGCCTAAGAGCTGCGCTCTAATACTATGGCGCCATCTCGTAGTCTCGTGCAGCACTCTACTTTCCCCCTCACCCCTTCTCCATGCTCTCCTCCTCCGCTATCCCCCTCCCGCTTTCACTGTAACCTCCTCCTCAACCTCGCGCTCTCTTCGCTAGCGCCGTCTTTCCTCTCCGCATTCGCCCGTTAATCCTTCGCTGCGCTCGTCCGTTCGGTTACGAGGGACGCCGAGGCACGCCTACGCCCAGCGCAGGAACATTCGCCGCTCTAAAACGCAACAGAGCCTTATACAGAGCAGACGCACGAGGCCACGGGCCCAAGATCTCTGTAAAAGGTCTGTCGTCTAAGTGCCCCAAAGCTGTCCGAAAGGCACTCCTCTCATCTTCGTATCGCGGGCACTCACATAAGAGATGTTTGGTGGTTTCCTCAACACCACATGTGCTCCAATTTGCACTGTCCGCCATTCCAATTAGGAATGAATGGGCGTTGCAAAAGAAACTCTTATTCGCAGGCGCCCTAGTAATGTTTCTTTCCGTAGGTTAAAACCAGGTAAAAGTTGTAATTGCATACGTGGGTCCATGGCATATAGGCGCCGGTTGATAAGCTCCGGTGTATTACATTTTCTTAGAGTTATAATATGGGCAAGACCGCTGAGGTGCCACGCTGCATCCGTTCTTGACAACGGTATCAAGGTTCTTTCACATTCCCCATATACCTGACGGGTAGTTTTGGCGGCACTTTCATTGCCAGTGATGTTGCAGTGCCCAGGTAACCACTGAAATACAATGTCGTGGCCTCTGTCCACCGCTTGATGGTCGCTTAATCGTATCTCTGCTTTTAATTGTTCATGTGAGCGGCGGCGCAGAGCTGATAAGGGCGACTGTAGGGCTGCCTTTCAGTCACAGGATATAGCCCATTGATTTGGTGACTGTTGGTGCCCATAAAGCACTGCGCTACGGAGGGCGGTAAGTTTAGACCCTGTCGATGTTGCGACGTGGCTGATCTTGAGCTTCTTGCAGAATGATGTCGACGGAATAACTACCGCACCAGTAGAGCTTTTTAGAGTCAAAGAGCCATCTGTATAAATGTGAATTCGATTGGAGTAAGAATCATGCAGTAGATGTAGAGCGGCTTGATTCAGGCCACAAGTAGGCAAGTCGGACTTCTTTGCAACTCCTTGAATGAAAAGCCGCACTTGTGCCTGCCGGAGACACCACAAAGGACAAGGTGATCTTGCTGCAGGCGTGAAGTCTGATGGAAGAGAGGATCGGTAGGAGATTACAATGCCCGAAAAGGTTGCATCTGGTCTACTTTCTGAGAGTGAAGCAAGGCATTTAAACTGTAGTCAGGAAAAGTGTCGAAGATGATTTCGAAGGGTGTTTGCGTCGCCATACGTACTGATCATGTGTTGCCTGGCGATGGCAATTGTTGCGGCTGTTCTAAGCGCTTGAGCTTACATGCTCTCAAGCACTGTGAGGCTTGTCCTCCGGGTATTCCATTCCTGAATTGCCAAGTAGATGAACGGAAACCGGAGTAAGTCAGTGCGCACGAAGGGTTGTTGAACTCTGTAAGAGTAATCGAAGCGCGGAAAAGCTGCAGGTGTTGTATTAATTATTCTTGCAGTGTAAGGGGTAGGGCTGTGGTATATGGCGTGAAAGAATGTTATTCCAGAGACTTTCTATCTTGTTTTCAGTGATGCAAGATCAAGGCTATTTTTAGTTTTATAGATAATCGCATCAGAAGAATAACCCGGTGCAACTAACCTAACGGCTTGGTTTTGTAGTGATTCTAATCTGTGGATGAGATATTCGTGATGAAGATTCCAAATACCTCACATATATTTAAGTTTAGAACACGCAATTTAGTTGTAGCCAAGAAGTTTAATGTCTCTGTTAGCTTGGCGAAGTGCGGGTTGGAGAGAACCAAGGGCTTCATTTTCTCTACTCCTCCCCCTCCCTTCAAAATAAAATGTGAATATGTGTATTCAACTGCGGATTAGTTAAGTATTTATATGATTCGTGGGATTCAATTTCAGTCTTCTTGATTGCATAAGTGTGCGTCAACAAAACCTTATTTCGGGTAGTAAACCGCAATCACTTAGTCCTCTTGGTATTAATACTCATCTGCCAATCAATGACCACTGGCTAATTCTCAACAAAACCTTTCTACCTTTTTTGGTTCACTGCAATCTTCATGGTCAGTAACAGTCCTATAAATAAGGCAGTCGCAAATAGACGAATTTTCAAAGTTATGCTATTCTGAATATTGTCACGCTGCTGTGTAACTCGCTCGGCGAGCTTCGTCTGCCCCCGGAGAAATTGTCACGCTGCACGGCGCAGCCGCAGGCGAGGAAGTAGAAGTGTGCGCGAGGGGCTGGCCGCTGCCTGTTGGGCTTGGATGACCGTCCTGTACGTCCCTTGCGCTACGCTAACCATCCATCGTTCTTGTAAATAAATCCATCCCATCCGTTACAATATCATTTCACCTGAATAAGTTATAATATCAAATTTATCAGAGTTGTAAATCAAAGTTATAATATCACCTGAATATCACCTAGCGGGTTTCCGCCGAACGATTATGTCAAACACTTGCTTTTGCTTCGAGTTGGTGATAAATTCGACTTCTAGCCGCCTGGTTAGCTTAGATGGTAGAGCGGCTGCGCCGAAAGGCGGTGGTCCCGGGTTTGAGTTCCGGACCAGGGCGAATTTTTCTTCAGCTGCGAAGCTTTTCTTTCGAGGAATCCGTATGGGTTTCCTTTGTAGCAAATGCTACGTTTGGGTGAATGTCTCATTTTCTCCTCCTTTAATCAATAATGCAACATCAGAAAATCTAGCTTTTTTTTCTTCTTTATTTGGACAGCAACAACACGAGGTGCTTGCTCCATCATCGCCTAGGCTCGCCATTTCTGGAGAGTCGATAATTTACCTTGTCGTCTGCTCACTGCTCCTTCTAATGACACTTTTAATTGACCCCAATTTGAAGACACAAGTGTCATGGGAAGGTCGTAATAATGAGCAGCACAGCTCCTATAGCCACTGAGCTACCGCGATGGGTGCCACATGTAATTATTCATATACAGGGTGTTTCATTTTAGCTGCACCAAATTTTTAAAAATTGCCTGTGGCAGATGGCACAATTATAATCATTGATCTAAACTACTCGATGAGGCGGCCATTACTTCCACGAGAAATCAAAACGCCTAATTAAAAAATAACATAATTACCCTAGTTAACTTTTTAATTAATGATTTTACGGCACATCTTTCAATCTACGAATTATAGCCACTGAGTTCGCAAGGCGTATCCACTTGGAACGAATTCTCAGGACTGAACCAGTTTCGAGATATTAATTTTTAACCTGTCCGACGAAATGTATGGGCGTTCCAGTTAACTTTTTGAGGGAAACGCTGTTTTATGTATCGAAGCACAAAGTTAACTGGAACGCCCATGCATTTCGTCGGACACTTTGAAAATTAATATCTGGAAACTGGTTCAGTCCTGAGAATTCGTTCCAAGTGGATACGCCTTGCGAACTCAGCGGCTATAATTCGTAGATTGAAAGATGTGCCGTAAGATAATTAATCAAAAAGTTAATTAGCGTAAATATGTTAATTATTAAAATAGGCGTTTTTATTTCTCGTGGAAGTAATGGCCGCCTCATCGAGTAGTTTAGATCAAATATTATAATTGTGCTATCTGCCATAGGCAATTTTTTAAAATTTGGTGCAGCTAAAATGAAACACCCTGTATATGCGCGCGAAGCGCTATCATGTGGCGCAAAATTGAGAGACCCGAAGAATATGCAGCAAACAAAGGACGCAAATCCGCAACCATTTTCGGGCGCTCCACAAAACTGCACAACAACCCTGTGTGGTCTAGGGAGCTACTCGCGCAAAAGCTACCCTACACTGTATCGCATTCAAATTAGCTCCGCCTAAACCGGGGCATGGTTATTTAAGAGTCCGTTTCCTCGCTTTGTGCCTTACGTGGTGAGATCGGTGATGTGGAGCACTTTATCTGGTTATATCCGCAGTTTGACGCGGAAAGATAGGTGTTGTTTCACGACCTACCGAAAAAAGGTATTCAACGCTCAAGCTTCGAAGACGTATTTCTATAGACGGTTTCATGCTCGCGATAACAGCAGCGAGCGTGCCGCCCCCAAGAAACTTCCGGTCATGTGCCTTATCAGTCTGCTATGTTTTAACGCATGGGTGCTTCTTTGCCAGTTACATTTAGCAGTGGGCATAACCAGAAGCCGTGCAGGGCCTATGTTTGTAATCAGTGAAAAGGTCTCAAAGGTCCGCAGTAATCAGGAAGGGAGCTCTACGACTTCCGATTGCCTTCCGTCGAGGCGCGGGGTTGATCATCGTTTGGGGAGACAATCTTTTTAACTAAGTATCAGATGAGCAGGCGGGTCAGTTGCTCGTCAAGCTTGCCTGGCTAACCCCGCCTCTACCACCACAAAACCTAGCTTCGTCTTCATATATAATTTCCAAGACTAAACTAATCACTAGTCTAATGTTCTCGACATGAATCGATCACTGGTCATTTTCGAAGCATGATGCTCATCACGATCCTCGGTCATCCTTTCGAGCTATAAAACGGACGAATTTTGTGGCTTCTTATACTAGGGAGGCCACCCCTATCGAGTGAAGAACAGGCGGCTCAAATTATTGAATCAAGCTAATTCTCTCTCTCTCTCTCTCTCTCGAATGACATAACGCAGCTAATCAACGTTTTTTCCTCTATCTAATCAACTACTGTTGCAAATGTAGCATAAACGATCAACGTGGTAATCGTTGTTTATTTTGATATCTTATAAACAAATTTAATTGTTTCAAACGAACGTGGAGACCCAGTGACATGGTAGCGTCGCGTCTTTGTGTGCTGTAGTGGCTCAGTGCGCTCCATCATGGCTGCCAAGCCACCACCTGCGAGGAAGAGAAATAACAGAGCAAAAGGATAAGGAGAGGGAATCGGGTCACGTAGGGTAAACATGGCAGCTGTATGGTCAGTTACACAGTACTGTGAGAAGATGACAACTACAAAATAATTTCGCAAAGAAAAAGCAGTCGGCGCAGGCGCTGTGCATCGAATACTATAGAATCGCATGCTATCTCGCAATATTTGTGCTCTGAACGGACGAACAAACATTAATGATACACGCACACAGAGACATGATGCGGGCCCGCTGTCTGAACGGTTTGATGAGATTGTCTAACATCATGAAGATGGAGGGGTGGCGTGGAGGGGAGGAGGGACATCGCTATTTGCTACAATCTAAAGGTAGAGGTCGTCAGGCAAGTGTGCCAGCACAATAACAAATGCGTTGCTTGATAAGTGTTAAACAGAACATCAGTGCATTTCGCCACACATTTTCAGGCCAGATTTCTAGAAACTGATGTGGAGCACAATATTCTGCTACATGGGTATACGACTTCGTTACAGCCCTGCGTAAGTACCACCAATCGGTCATGCGTCCTGAATTGAGTAATTACAAAGATAATTAGCGAAACTTTCCTTATTAATCAACAACGCACTGCGATTTCTCATGCAATTAGTTTCCACCTGTTCAATTAATCCAGCTGACATAACAGAAGCGCTTTTTGCCATAGCTGATTATTGATGAGTGTTCCACTAACGAAAATCACACATACTCACACCCCCTCCCATACACACATACAGGCACATACATCACTCTAATTTACTTAATTTTATACATTTGCTTCACACTGACATGAGAAAAGGAAAATTTATTGTACTGGAATTGGGGGTGTTCAGACAACTTAAAGCTGCTGTTAGTCCTCTACGTGCATTCAATCGCTCCGCTACGAGTTAAAAGTAAAAAAAAAAAAAAAAAGGCAGAGAAAAGTGGAGATTGCTGCGCGAAGGTAGCACATGGGACTCTTTTTCTGTATACCTCTATATTTTACTCTGGATTATCCAAATCACACAGCATACTTACTAGACTTCCAAATGACCAACCAAAAAAAAAAAAAAAAACAAACTTCACAGTTCATGTGTGTGTGTTGCATGTGCGTGCTGCGTATGCGTGTGCGCGTGCTAGTGTGCGTGCGCACGTGTGTGTGTATGTGTATATATACAGGGTGTCCCAGCTATCATGCGGCACGATTAAAAAAAAGAGGAACGGCGTTACGCGAAGCAAACCTAGTGCGTATTGTTTCCAGTGCAGTGGAGTAGCCGCCAGTAATTTTTTCGTTGCTGAGATTTAATTAGCTAATTGTAATTAATTATGCTAACTCAAGAAGTACTGCCCTAATTATCAAAGTGTCAATTAGAAAATTGTAGAGCAACATGAAAAACTACCGATACAGCTTTTTGTTGCTCAACACCTGCTACATAGATGTGTTTATCCGAGTTTGAAAGAAGCCCGCGAATACACGCAGAATTGCCGCCCGACTGACCGCTCGAGCCACTTTGCGTGTATTCGCGGGCTTCTTTTACGCTCGGAAAAACACTTTTATGTAGCACGTACGGAGCAACAGAAAGCTGTATCGGTAGTTTTTCATCACGCTCTACAATTTTCTAATTGACACTTTGATAATTAGGGCAGTACTTCTCGAGTTAGATAATTAATTAAATTAGCTCATTAAATCGCAGCAACGAAAAAATCAGTGGCGGCTACTCCATTGCACTGGAAACAATACGCACTAGGTTTGCTTCGCGTAACGCCGTTCCTCTTTTTTTAAATCGTGCTGCATGATATCTGGGACACCCTGTATATATTTGTGTTAGTCTGTGCGTGTGTGCATGTGTGTGTGTGTGTGTGTGTGTGTGTGTGTGTGTGTGTGTGTGTGTGTGTGTGTGTGTGTGTGTGTGTGTGTGTGTGTGTGTGTGTGCGGGCGTGCGTGCGTGCGTGTGCGTGTGTGTGTGTGTGTGTGTGTGTGTGTGTGTGTGTGTGTGTGTGCGGGCGTGCGTGCGTGCGTGTGCGTGTGTGTGTGTGTGTGTATGTGTGTGTGTGTGTGTGTGTGTGTGTGTGTGTGTGTGTGTGTGTGTGTGTGTGTGTGTGTGTGTGCGCGGGCGTGCGTGCGTGCGTGTGCGTGTGTGTGTGTGTGTGTGTGTGTGTGTGTGTGCGTGCGTGCGTGCGTGCGTGCGTGCGTGCGTGCGTGCGTGCGTGCGTGCGTGCGTGCGTGCGTGCGTGCGTGCGTGCGTGCGTGCGCGCGCGCGCGAGTGATTTTCTCATATTTTAGTTGTCGTCTCTTTTGTAGATTACTGACGTGTGATTTCGTGTTTACGTGTGCATTTGGCTCTGGTGATGGCTTATGTTCTTCACGTGGCATATAAAACTGCGAAAACTCACTTTTTTATCTTTCTTCTTTTGATGAACGTGAGTACATGTAAAAAGTTTGTGAAATGTCTGTGAACACTAGAAGAACGATTTTCTACAGTCCATACGTCCGACTGTGAGGAATTGCATATTTATCATCTATTTGCCATTTATTTGTTTATTATTTTGTTTAATTAACGTGCGTTTGGCTGTAAGCTGCTAAATAGCTGAAATATTTCACTTCACTAATCATCATCCTTCTTTTCTTTATTGATATGATATGAAGAGATGTTGACGCACAAGTAAAGCGCCGGCTACTCCTTAACTCTTGAATACGTCTAACCTACAACATACAGGGTTTAAAATAGCCTTCTCATATAAGCAACGTTTGCACAGCAACACGGTGAGGGAAAAAAAGTGGTACATACAATGCAGAAGTTCAATCACTCCACTGCACTGGAGAAGAAAGTCTCAAGAATATAAACAATAATGGCACCTTACAATACAGTCTCTAATCCACGGGTGGTGCACACATCGTGTACATGCATTTTCACATATTGTCAGCACAGAATATAAACATAAATCACAAATCCACAAATCTTAATCACAACACATACAATCAATCATACATACAACACAATCATAATCCACAAACACATTCACAGCTACATTGAAATAAAAGAAACATAAAAAATCACAGCATATCCACGGGGTGAATGATGATGAGTGGGCGAAGCTCCGGAGGGAATCATCGGATCTCCCGCTTAAGGGGACGCTAGCACAAACGCGTTAGAGACGTGCAGTACTCTCTAGTAAGGGGGAGCGGCCACAGCGTCTTACGTAGCCATTTACACATGCCGGAACGTGCACCGCGTTTGCCGACGCCATCACATGACTGCTGAGAGAGTATACCCCCCGTATTCATAAACGCTCCTCGACTTGAACTTGACTTGCCATCGCCTTGGGCAGCGCGTTCGAAACGCGTTGAAGGTAAGGCGGAGAGGCCACAGCGTCTTACACCAGCTTCTTACACGGGCCGTAACGCACTAGCACAAACGCGTTAGAAACGCGCTAGAAACGCGGCCTTTCGTTAATGTTGGGTATTTATTGCCATCGTGGTGCTTGTGTCTATGTGTGCTTCGTGGCGCAGTGGGCTAACGCCGCGCGCTCGGAAGCAAGGGGTCCCTGGTTCGATTCCGCGCTACGGACACAACTTCGGAATTTTTTTTCTCAGACTGGTTACACACTACTACTACGACGAGGGACGAACGGGTGCCGCCTTAAGGAGCTTCGCCCCTAATAAGCGTTAATAACGGCCAACAATGCCGCTCTCTTCGAGAAATGTTGTTAACGCTTTTAGAGCGCTCTTTTGCAAGGCCGTTGTTGACCAAGGGCCCAAAAGTTTCCTTAAACTGAAAGGTCTGCGGTCTAATGCCAATAAAGTTGATTTAAGTTGGCGTCTTGGTGAGTCGTGATGTGGACAATCTAAAAGTAGGTGATATACATCTTCATCTACAAATCCACAATCACATTCGGGGGTTTCCGCACGGCCAATTCTATGTAAGAAATGTTTTGTGTAGGCAGTGCCTAGTCGTAATCGATGAATAAGGGTTTCCATATTTCTGTCTAATGACAATGGAAATTTGAATTCAATAAGCGGATCAATATGGTATAAATCAGAGCTCTTCGAATTCTGGTTAAACCACGTATTTCTACACATTTTAAAAGATGTTGCCCTTATGATACAGCGTAATTCATTTTTTTGATATTTGGAGCGAAATTGCATGATCTTTGAGGTGTGCTTGTCGTGCTGCTTCATCAGCTGCTGTGTTGCCAGGAATGTTACAATGTGCAGGTATCCACTGGAATCTTATTTCATGCTTCTCTTGACTTGCGTTCGTGAGGTCTCTAAGTGTTTCATATAATATACTATCACTGATTGTTTTTGATTTTGTGCTGCAGAGTGATATGAGTGCCGCCTGTGAATGTGAATGTGCGTTAAAATGTGAATGTGCGTTAAAATGGAAAATTTTAACGCACATAGGATTGCGAACAGTTCAGCCGTTGTGGGCGAAGTCGCACGAGATAACTTAAACGATTCGTGTTTATTGAGGCGCGGTATATAGAATGCTGAAGTTGACGAGGTTGCTGTACTGGAGCCATCTGTATAGACGTGTACGTATCCTGAATACCGCATATAAATCTGGTAAAGTGCTAGTTGTTGAGCAGCTTGAACGCACATGTCTCTTTTTCTGAATATGTCATCTACTGACAATTCGATTTTTGGACGAGTAAGCTGCCATGGAGGATATTCGACATCTGAGTTCCAAAATTCATTTCTTGGCAATACATGAATATTTTCCTGAATTTCTTTATTAACATAACATCTATCTCGTTTCATTATGTCTAGAGCCAATGGGTGTTTTTTATGGTGTGTTTGAAAACGAAAATAATGCCGGCATGTTTCTGTAGTTCTCATAACTGGAAACGGTGATTGGCGAGCCTCAGCCATTACAAGACGGCTAGAAGTCGCTCGTGGAACTCCTAGACATATGCGCAGTCCTCTAGCTAAAAGTCTTTGAAGTCGCTCTTCTGACGTGTGTGAAAGTCCGTGCAAGATGGGCGCGGAATACGCAATATCTTGTCGTAAAATTAATGCATTGTAAACAGTTAGCATGGTCGATGCTGATCCACCCCATGATGTGCCAGCAAGTCTGCGAAGTACATTCACTATCGCATTGACCTCGTTTTCGAGTTTTTTTATGTGGGGTACCCAGGATAGTTGCCGATCAAGTATTATTCCAAGAAAACGATGCTGTTTGACTATCATTAGAGGTTGTCCTTCCAGATTAAGAGTGAAATTTTTTAACTGTCTCCGAGTGAAGGGCAATACAGCAGTCTTCGCATGTCATAGAACCATTCCTCTCTCTCTCAAAAAGCGGTTAATAATATTTATGCCGTCTTGGAACGCCATCTGAAGTAATTGCACATTAGTTCCAGATGTCCAAATGCACACATCTGCATACAGTGAGAAGCTTAACTGTGATGGCAGTCTTCTCGCTAAATCAGCCATGACGCAGTTAAAAAGAAAAGGGCTGAGTACACTTCCCTGTGGTACTCCCTGCTTGACACCATGTTCAGCACTCTTTCCTTCACTCGTCTGAACAAATATCTTGCGTCCTGATAAAAATTCGGAAATCCATCGCAAGGACCTGCCGGACATTCCGAGTTCTAACATACTTAGTAGAACATGAACGTGACTAACAGTGTCAAACTGCCCTCTTGATGTCTAAGAATACTGCTATCGTCAAGTTGCCACATGCACGTTCATGTTCCACACAGGTTACTATATCCAATATTGCAGCCATTGTGCATCTCTGTTTTCTAAAACCTGTTAAGTAGTTGGACAACACATCCGTTTCATTACACCACCACTGTAGTCGCGCGTCAATCATTTTCTCCATTACTTTGCATAAGAGAGAGAGAAAAAAAAGGTAAAGGAAAGACAGTGAGGTTAACCAGACATTATCTCCGGTTGGCTACCCTGTACTAGGGGAGGGGTAAAGGGATTCGACAGGAGAGAGAGAAAAAATAAGTATAAAAAAGGGGGGAAAAGGAAAAAGAAAATCACACACACACACAAAACAGAACTGTTTCTGTGGGCATAGTCACGCAGACTGAGAATGCGTTCTAGTGTTGCACAGTGTCAACGTCCCATCGTACGTCACACAGTGTAGACTCACGGTGTAGAGTCACACAGTGTAGAGTCATAATTTGTCACAGAGTCCGGTGTCTTTAAATAACGCAACAGTGCCTTCAAGGCTGCTCGCGCTGTTTTTCGTGTAGGCCAGTTTCCAAGGAAGTTGATTTGCGTTATTGGGCGTTTGTCCAGTATATATATCGTGGCTGAGAGAGCTGCTCTCTGCGGGTTAAAACGAGGGCACTCACAAGGAAGGTGTGCGATTGTTTCGTTGCACCGGAAGAGTGTTGTAATCACAGTCGGTCAGATAGGCCGGTGGCTCGCAAGAAGCGCAGAAGCGCCTGCACGGCCTTCTTCTGTGACGTTAAGTCCAGTCTGTGGCGGAGAATTTTTTCTTCCGACAGAGGTCGGTCGTCCAATTGGTTGAACGCGTTGGTAAGAGAATGTCTTTGCGCACTGTACTGCGGGCAGGCGCACAAAATATGCACAATTGATTCTTCATTGCCGCAGTGGTCGCAGGCTGCGCTGTCGGCCATTCCTATGCGGAACGCATAGCAGTTGGTAAACGCAACGCCCAACCATAACCTGCACAAAAGAGTTGCGTCTCCTCGGCGAAGCCTTGGTGGTACTCGAAGGCTTAGGGTTGGGTCCAGAGAGTATAAGCGAGCATGCATGAAGTGCGATTCATTCCATTGTGATCTTGTGCGTTGGCGAGCAAGCACACGGAGCTTCCGTGCAGCGTCAGTCCTAGAAAGTGGTATGGATCGTTCGTGATCTTCTTTATGAGCTGTGCGGGCAGCTTGATCGGCCCGTTCATTGCCGATAATTCCACAGTGACTTGGAAGCCACTGAAAAGTTATTTCTTGCCCTATCTCAGTCAGATTGTGTATTGCCTCGGCAATCTCAAAGACCAGCTGCTTGTGTGGAGCGCGGCGTAAAGGTGATAGTAGAGACTGCAGAGCCGCCTTTGAGTAGGAGAAAACTGTCCATTTGTGTGTCACTTGTTCACTAATGAATTGCAGTGCGGCACAAAGCGCTGCGAGCTCTGCTGCCGTCGATGTTGTGACGTGAGACGTCTTGAATTTAATAGTTGTGCCCATCGTTGGTATCATCACTGCCGCGGTAGAGCTGTTCGGCAGGACGGATCCGTCGGTGTATATATGGGCAGAGTCTTGGTACTTCTCGTACAACAGAAGTAAGGCGAGCTGTTTATGGGCTGGTGATGACAGCTCTGCTTTTTTCTGGATGCCAGGTATTGTCAGGTTGATATTTGGCTGGGTAAGGCACCACGGAGGAATCGAAGGTCTTGCGGCAGGAGTGAAGCAAGTTGGTAATGATTCACCATGCGTGGCTATTGTTTGGCAGAAAGGTACGTGGTCTGTCCACTGGTAGAGATGCCAGGCGGTGGTGGGGAGTCCGGGCAAGATGTCGTATATGTGTCCTTAATGATTCAACCTCAATGTGAGTCTTGGCGAGGTGGTCTCCAGCAATTGCGATAGTCGCCACTGTGGATGCACTCCGAGGCAGGCCTAGGCAAATGCGGAGCGCTTGTGCTTGAACACTTTGTATGGTGCGCAGACTCATTTTGTTGACGTTAGTTAAGGCTGGCAAGCTGTACCGCAGGAAGCCAAGAAACAGCACATTGTACAGTTGCAGCATAGCACTTGTGGACATTCCCCATGTCTTTCCAGTGAAGAACTTAAACAGGTGACAGATGCCTGTTAACCGCTTCTTCATGTATGAAACATGAGGGCTCCATGACAAGTCTCTGTCAATTATAACGCCTAGAAACTTGTAAGATCGAATGTATGGTATTCTTTGGCCATTTATCAATACGCTGTAGTTCGCCATGGGCTTCCGTGTAAATGCCACAAGTGCGCATTTCTCAGACGATATTTCCAGACCTCGATTCCGGAGGTAAATAGCAGTCTGAGATGCGGCTTTCTGGATCCTCGCTTGCAGTTGTAGACGAGTTACTGCAGACTTCCAAACGCAGATGTCATCCGCATACATTGATAGCTGAACTGTGCTTGGCAGGTACTCAAGGAGAGAAAGGAGAGTCAGATTGAACAGCACAGGGCTGAGGACACCGCCCTGGGGGACGCCGCGGTAGCTGTAATGTAGAGAGGTGCGGCTGTCCTCAGTGTTCACGAAAAAGGATCGCATGGAGAGGTAGTCGCGTATCCATTGAAACATCCGGCCGCCCACACCTACCTCTTCGAGAGCAGTAAGTATGGCTTCATGTGTAATGTTGTCATATGCCCCTTTCACGTCGAGAAACAAATAAGCGCAAAGACGCTTTCGGCATTTTTCGTGCTGAACGTAGGTGACTATAGGTCGACGACGTTATCTATCGATGATCGACCACGTCGAAAGCCCGTCATAGCCTCTGGGTAAATGTTGTGGCACTCTAGGTACCACTCCAGGCGTCCTAGGATCATTCTCTCCATTACTTTGCCCACACAACTAGCCAAAGCGATCGGGCGATAGGATGAGAGCTCCAAAGGCGATTTGCCAGGCTTCAGTAGTGGAACCAGGCGACTGGTTTTCCAGCTTATCGGGAGCGTGCCATCTCGCCAAGATTCATTGTAGAGCTCTAGGAGAACAATGCTTGCGCGCTCACCCAGATGACGTAGGGCTCTGTAAGAAATGCCATCAGGTCCTGGAGCCGATGTGCGTCCACACAAAGCTAGTGCTGCCTTAAGTTCATGGATTGAAAAAGGTAGATCCATGTGTTGATCTCGCGGTGGTGGAGAGCTACTCGAAGGCGGAAAATTGTTGGGAGAAGCGAGTTGGCCGGATAATCTGGCGCAGAACTCTTCTGCCACGTCAATATCCGGTCGCTGTTGCATAAACAACTTGTCAAACTAATGGGGCGGAAAGATTCAAGGCACAAGGGCGTCTTACCCGATTTTAAAATTGGTATAATTCGAGCGACTTTCCAAGAATCAGGTACAGTTTCTTCTATTCATAGATTATTATAAATGTCTAAGAGAGCATTTGTACCTGTCGGCCCAAGACAGCAATCATCATCCTTCAATCATTTAAAGACATATTGTGCTTGCTTCCAACATTTCCTACCCATAATGAATCAATCAATCAATCGACTCTCCGACCGCCTATCAATCTTCCTTCTCTTTTCCTCTTCTATTTTCCTTTCCGTCTCTTTTTTCCTTCCCAAAGCGTAAGTTGACAACCGAATGTATTAAAGATTAATCACATTCACCTATCTTTCTCTGCATCTGTCTAAGTTCAGTCTACAGTAAGATGCAGATAACCAGGACAATTTTGCATGGGACATCTTTTGCTTTCCTCGGAAGTGAAGCTAGGTTTTCCGTTATAGTGATTTGCAGCGTAGTGATGGGGTATTTCGGATAGTTTCACTGCAGATATCACTGTTTACAAAGTTGGCTGAAGAAACGTACACTCGTCAATTGAAAAAACACAATCTGTTAACAAAGTGTTTACAAATGTTTCTAAGCTACGCCGTTGTTAAAACGGTATTCTGAAGATCATCATGCCCAACTTCAACGGCGCTCTGTAATATTGTACTACATGGTGATTCACCTTTATACCTTTTGCGTGACTGGCCACACCACAGCCCCGATCATCACAGTGCTGGAACTCTGCGCTTTGTCTTTTCTATTTTCTGCCCCTTGATACGCGCGATAAGGACGATCACTGCTACTTTCCCATGCTTCCCAAAGGCGATTTCTAAAAGTGAGTCAGTCGGGCCCTGGCATATTTGTGTTCCCAGAGAGCACGAGTGAGCTCGCATACGGCACCTTGAACTTTGGAGCTTCTGCTGCTCATCTTTTTCGATGCGCAGAGGGGCAGACGGGAACAAAAGGCTGCCGGATAGAAAAGCAGCGCGAATCGATCGGGAACGGAAATAGCGGGGCTGACTATTCCTGGTCCGCGTGCGAAAGACGAGTGTAACAAACGACGCACGTCAAATGACCGGTACGGGCCCATGACGTGGAGAACAACTGCATGGTTGGTTGTCTGTGTGTCTGGAAGTGGGGGGAGGCATCGCGCGTAAAAGACAATGATGGGAGTTGCTGCTGCGGCATTTCTCTCTTTTGGTATGGCGGCGGAAGCGGCCGAACGATTTTTACTGTCTTTTGCGCCTCATCAGGCACTGCGTTGAGGGCGTGTGCGAACGAAGCCTGGAAACAGCTGTCTTCCTGGACACTTTTACCCTCTCTGTTTTGCCACATGGGCAGCGCTGTTCTTGAAGCGTCAATGGTTCACTTTTCGCTCCCGCTGTCTTTTTCTTTCTTTTTTTTTCATTCTGCACTGACGTAGAGGAGCTGGCTTGTCTTAGCCTAGCCGATCCACAGACCCCTTCTCCCTTCAAGCTCGATCGCCTTGCCAGCACCCCCCCCCCCCCCCTTTACCCCCACGTCATTTTTTATTTTGCCTAGTAGATATCAAACAAGCTCACGTGAAATGATAAAGCTGGCTTCACTTTCCCGGAGAAGATCGGCTTAGCATAAACAAGCAGTGGGTTCCATGAAGCCTCTGATAGGATAAACGTTATAAAGGTGCTTCGGCCGCCGTTGCAATTTTTCACGCGTTTCAGTCCAGCATTATGTCATTCGTGGAAGCCCAATCTAGCTTCTCGTAAGCGAGACATGGCGGAAAAAATTGAAGTCGCTCTGTTCTATCGTTTGAAGGTTGCGACATTTCGGGTGTGTTTTTGCAATCAAAGCCGCAGACGCAATAGGACGAGTGTGCTGGCTGAATCGGAAGAAACTCATGTGACTATAAAAAAATACTGTTACCAATGCTGACTGATGTTTCATGCACGCAGCAATTTAAATGCGGCTGAGCGCGCGCACACACGCAGAAAGAGAGAAAGAGACCAATATATTTAAATGATACCTCGAGGCCTATTTATGGATGTGGGTAAAGGGAAGAGAGATCGGCTCAAGTATAGCACACTATGGCAGCTTTGCATTCAAAGTTTTATTGTGAGTTAAGTGTCTCTTTTAAGGCTAGCGCATGGCGGGACCCAGACTTCGAATGATGCCACCGCCTTAAGCCAGTTACTTGTCCCGGAATGATCTTAGCCTATTGCATTCCCACACGAGTTGATTCACACTTGGAGTTACCGCCCTGGCGCACGCATAGCATTTCCCTTGCGGAAGTGATTGCGGCCGGTCGGGGTCATCACGTTGCCGTCGTAACTTCCTCGAGTCTATGATGTCGTCTCTCACACAGTGCGGCTACGCCGTGCCTCGGGACCACGTTGCTGGGGCCTAATTCACAATGATTCGTAAGAGTTTGCCATTGGCCGGGCCTCCTTCGCTAACGATATGTTTAAAATCACAATAAGCTGGCACCAGCTCTTAGGAATCTATAGCGTAAGAACTCGTTTGTGGCCTTGATTCGGTTTCAGCTGTTATCACTCATAGAGAGGGAAACTGGCATGAATGGGCATTCCATGTACTTCAAATTTCATTGCGCCTGATACCAATATTCAGCTGCCTTTCCTCACGTAAACTTTATGGGAAGCCGCGGAAGGGCTCAAAGAAGCAGCCAATCGTGTGTACCCGCGTCATCGAGCGTTACGGACCATCGGAGGTCCTGCTTGAAGTCATGTGCCTCATTTTTAAGGCAGCGGGCCATGTACCTCTTTTAGAAGGTCCCGAAATTTGAACCACGAGACAGCTGTTTTCTTTCCTAACTTCGGTTAACTACCGATACCTGTCGGTTGTCACTTTCTTTTCCCTTCACTGCGCTCACGAATAGGATTCATGGAAACGTAAGACTTCGTTGAGCGAAGTAACTAGCAGAGAGGCCAGTAGTCGCTTAAATATTTCAAATAGGCACACACGTGTAATTCAAAGGGACAATAAATGTCCGGGGCCCCTATTGACAAAACGCTCTTATGTTAGAACAGTCCGTAAGAGCAAATTCCAGTCAATCCTGATGCTGTACATATTACTGAAGGCGACCGGCCAATGACGAAGAGAATTTACGGACGAAAAGCTTTGAAAATTCGGCCGCTGCTTTTTTCCCCCTTATGTCGGAGGTGAAGCGAACAGAAGTCGGAGAGAAGAATGGCAAATCAGTTCTGCGGAAGCTTGCGGATTGGAGGAAACTGTCATCCACCAGACTGTCACCCGAAGCTACAAAGGAAGCTCATTCGAGTTTCTCGGAAATAAAGCTTCGCAGTTGAAAAAAAAATTCCGGACCAGGACGAATTTTTATTCGACTGCGAAGATTTCTTTCCGAGAAACCCGTATGGCTTTCCTTTGTAGCTTCGTGCTGCAGTCTGGTGGATGACAATTATTCTCTTTCAGGAGAGCAGAATGAACACCGCCGGAGTGGATCAAACCCATAACCTTCGCATACGCCAACTGTACTGCAGTTTCCTCTACTTTGTCTGAAATATAATCAAACACATAATAATGCCATTCCCTTAAAATTAAAATAGCTTTAATTCGCATGCCATTTTCCGAGCTTCGATGAATAACGGTCACCGTCACATTTCACGAGTAGTAGAAAAGCCAAAGAAAACTATAAATTTACACATCACAAGCCCTGTGTGCTGAGGCCACAAGAACAACTTTCCTTTCTACTGTTTACCACAGCAACTCGTTCGCGACAGCAATGAATGACGGCATTGTGCTCCCTGGCCGTTGGTCTGTTTTTCAATGTACAACCTTTGCGGAAACCTCGACGTCCTTCTCCTGTCATATCAGCCCACTACTGTAGAAGCAGCGCTGTCACCAATTGGTGTTACTCTCAGTGCATACGCCGGCTCTTCGGCCTGGGAACTCTTGCGATATATGGTATCTCTTTATCGCCGATTGCTTTTTTTTTGGCCTTTTGAAGTTATATTGCAGTCTAAAAGCATTTAATCTTCGAAATTAAATAGTAATAATAATAATAATAATAATAGTAATCAACGTCATCAGCCTGTGTTTATGTCAACTAAAGGACAAAGGCCTCTCCCACCTATCTCCAATTACCCCTGTCTTGCGCTAGCTGATTCGAAGTTGTGCCTGCAAATTTCCTAATTTCTTTCCCTTGGCACCATTTCTGTAACTGCAATAGACAATCGGTCGCCTGCCCTGCGCATTACATGACCTACACAGCTCCATTTTTCTCTCATGATGTCAACTGGAATATCGGCTACCACCACCGTTTACTCTCTGATCCACACCGGCTACACTGCGGGCCAACATCCTAGGTGTTTTATTCACAGTATATAGGTCCCAAGTACCACAGGAGGCGAGGCTAATGTGGGCCCCACGTACGGCCGCGTCTAGACTACGCGGGTTCCGCTACCTGTGCGACTCGGGGCCGCTATTATAGCGCTTGTAGGAACGCTAGACTTTTGGCGCATGGTCCTAAACGCGCCGGGAACGGCCGAACACCAGCGCCACGACGCCGGCGGCGGCACACTCTCTTCGGGCGCGCATCATCGATCCGACCGCTCAGCAGGCGTCGGCGGTGCCAGGGAACGGACAGGTGCGCGAGCAGTCCAGGGGTGGGTGGGCGTGGCACGCGGGCGCGGGTTTCTGCAGCCACCAGAGCAGCGCCGCTGCCGTCACCGCCGCCGCGGCTACCCCGTCATTTGTCACCGCGTGGCCGCCGCTATACTTTCCCCATTTGCCTGCCGGGCCTTCTTCCTCTGATTCGCCGCATGTGTTTAACGGTCTGACGGGCGACATGCAAAGAGCCAGAGTTGGTATAGCTCATATAAACCACGCCGGTGCTTGCACGCGTTGCTGCAAATTCGTGCTAATGTTCCATGGTGCGAAGGCCACGGTAGTCGCTAAAATGTATAGGTCTTGAATGCTTTGGAGTGTGAGTGTTCCTGATAGTTGAGGTATACGAGCATATCATGCCTACACTGGTGGTAGAGAGACTGGCAGGCTGTTATTTTCGTACGTGCGCTTGAAAAACACGTTCTACCCAAGAAACTTCGCATGCAGCAGGTCTCTCCAGGCATTCGTGTTAATACGACCTCATCAAAATTTGCGATCAGGACTGCTACTGGTAATACGCCTCAAAGGTCTTCCTCCATGGCAACAACACTTCCGGAGGAAATAGGACCCCTTCGAGACGTACTTCGGAGGCTAAACACTAAAATCAGGCTGAAATTCGAGGGCCATAAATTGTTTTAACAGGCATGGAGGGACTGGCCGCATCACAGACGAGCAGCAGCTCGTGCCGCTTTCGTCCTCTCGTTGTAATTTGCGACTAGACAGCGGCGCGTTATGCGCTCGTCGTGCTGCGCTGTATAAAATATAAATATAAATAAATACTAGTTACATATGGTGCAAAACAAGCTTCCCTCTGCTTTGACAGTTTACACATCCAGAAAAGGCAGCTGCTTTGTTGTGACTATGCCGCCTTGCTGGTGGTTGTGACAGTAGCTGCCGGCGGACTTATGCTAGGCGTCGAGCTAGGCGTCGATGGCGGGCCATTGCTGCATCTGAGCACTTTCTACACGCGTACGCGTGTCGCCAAAAGTCCAATAAATTGATGCTGCTCAGTGAAGCGGGAAGGAGGCATGGCATTTCTTTCCGAATAATGCTGGGCGCCTTCTCATAAAAAGACACGCATGCGAAAGCTCTCACTTTAACAAGGTATCACGCAACTTACAATTGATAGATGGATTTGTGGACGTTTCTTCAACGAGCTTATCGATATATTAATGCTTAGTCGTATAGAGAACAAGGAATCAAATATAGTCTTAATTTTCGATTGAAGATAAAAAATGAAGCCAAGGAATTTACAGGTGATAACGCTACAAAGGCGACACTGAATGCAGCTGGGAAGCGTCTATAACAGCTCTCCCTCTAAACGAATCGGTACTATATTGAAGAGGCCGTGCACTTAGATATTAAATCATTGCTTTTGGCAGTTCGTGTCTTTCCTATTTATTTGGGTTCCTATGGAATTTTCTCTCCCCCCCCCCCCTTTTCCCCCCCCCCCCCATTTTTCGCACCTTGCCTCGACTGAACTCCAAGAACAACGGTGTGAAAGTACACAAACAATGTATATATTTGCTTGTCTTGTGTTCCGCGCTCTGTGTTACTTTTTTCTTCTTCGTCTTCTTCTTTCAACCATATACAAGCAGTGTTACCTTCGTCGCACCAACTCGGACTGCAGCCATGACGGCAAAGGTAAGAGAACAACAGGTGGGTCGTGCAGCGTCCATCCTCACCGGCCGTCTAGTGTTTTCAGTTCTCTCACGCGCGTTTTGGTCGCGGCAATGCCATACGCCAGACAACTGCAACTACCAACAGCCACACCATCTCGTCAAGCAGCACCCCAGCTCAGTGCCGCGCCACACACCTCTGCTTCTCTTTGCCCTTTTATTCCACCCTGCCTAACAGCAAACCGTAGACACGTTGCGAAAGCCGAGTGATAGAAGCTGCTAAAAAATTCACCGCGCGCTGACAGCGCCTCCCCAAGGTCCCCGTCCTCGATCATTCCCCGGCTCTGGCGCAGTGCGGCGGCCGCTTTGCGTCGTTCCTATACAAAGAGCCATCCGCCGCCACCACCACGGCACGCGACGCGTCGCGGTGGCCAGGCCGGGCAAGGTGCGAGGAGACAGGCCTGTCAGCGCCTCGTCCAGCTGTGCTGACAGCGGGAAACACTTCCGCTCCCCCCTCCTGCCCCGTTTTCCCGCCCTCTTCAACCCCGGAGGCAACCGCAGGTCGTCTCTCTATTAACGCAGAAACGAAAACAAAGATGTCCGCATCGAAAGAGGGAGCTGGCATGGTGGGGAAAGGCGTAATAGGGAAACGTAATGGAGCAAGCGCGTCAGGTTGGGGGAAGCAGGAGAGGGGCATAAGAGGGGAAGAGACAATGAGACAATGAATCAGCCGTTCTCCATCAGCCTGAAGGAAAGTGCTACGGGCGAGTTCCAGCAGGGGATGACGAAGACGGTGACGACCGGTCCATCGAATCACGAGGGGGCGTGGCATCCTCTCGTGTCTCCGTATGCGTGGAATGCGAGCTCCCGCGGCACCCGCGCGTGGCCTCGTTATTCCACACGCTTGCTTCTGGCTGGCCAGACTCTCAGGGACGCATGTCCTAGCGGTCGCCTGGGCACCGATGGACCAAGGAGCGTTGTCCGCTGGAGTATCAGCAGCGTTTGAGTGGCTGTGACGCGGACGACCGCTGTTGTCGCCCACCGCCTCGTGGTAAGGATTTCCTGGGACATGCATCAGGACGCAGTGCAGCCACTCATTCCGAGAAATGAAATAACGGCGAGTCCCAAATTGCAGGTTTTCAGTGACCAAGAAGCCGTTTTGTTTCGACCGTGTTGCAAAAAAATAAAAAATAAACAATAAAAATTTAAAAAAAGACAATTTCGAGCAGCGGAATTGCTATTGAACAGCGTCACGCGAGTCGATTCAGTGCGCCCCAGGGATGGATCCAGCTCATTAAAAAATACAGAGAACACGGCAAAAACGATGCAGTCGCGCGCGAAATTTCGGTCAGGCTGTGAACGTTCTCCTTTATGTGACTGCGAATTAACCCTTGTGCTCTGTATAAAAATTATCATTATGCATGATGTAGTTATAGAACACCGCTCCCCGGAAACCCGTAGTGTCGTTCAAAGTTTTTGTGGGGGGGCCGGTGGGAAGCTTCTAAACACGCACCACTTATGAACACTAACTCAGAGATCAACGTGACCGACATCGAAATACCGTCCAAATATAATGCTTGTGTAAACTTTGCTTCACATGCTGCGAATACTCAGCGAATCCACGACTCAGCGAATCCATGAATACTCTGCGAATTCATGCACGTTCGCACGGATTCACATGGAAAATAAGTCCGCTTTCGCCCCATTGATTCATATGAAATCATAAACAGGGTACAGCATTGACGTTGGACCAATAAACTCGGGATATCTACTATCTTTATTAGAGTTTGATGTCAGCACCATCGTTTATAACATGCAACAACACTTTTCTCTTATATAGTCAATGAGTAAGACAGAAAATGCCTAAACCCTAACCCTGGCATGTTGACATATATATATATATATATATATATATATATATATATATATATATATTGTCACCCAGCTATTACAGCTAGAATAGTTCACCAGCAACAGATAGGCAAAAAAACACGTCAGCCTTTAATAATGGCTGGACCTCGGAGAGCGCGCGCGCAACCACGAACTTCGTCGTTCTCGCCTCAAGGGGCCAGTGTCACCACGTGCCAACTTATTTCGCGTCATTGCTCCCCTCTCAAAAGCGACCGACCCGGTCGCTTCAAGGGCATGGGGCGAGCAATATGGGCAAGAGTGTCAACATGGAAAGAAAAAGAAAACATACAGGAATGTACACAGTGCTGAAGCGGTTTGTGAGGGTTGCTTATCCCTCGCGTGCGTAGTACGGCTTCATCCGTACTACGTGGACGACTTCAGCACGGGGACGGCGTCGGTTCGAACTAGGATCAGAGCTTTGAGGCACCACCTCATAGTTCACATCACTGAGGCGGCGTACAACTTCGTAGGGGCCGAAATAGCGGCGCAACAATTTCTCCGAGAGCCCACGGTGTCGGATAGGTGTCCACACCCACACGCGGTCGCCTGGTGAGTACTGGACGTTCCGTCGGGTCCGGTTGTAACGGCAGGCGTCGGTATTCTGCTGGGTGCGGATGCGATTCCGAGCAAGCTGGCGAGCTTCCTCCGCTTTCTCGACGAACTCCTCAGTGGTGTCATTACTTGTGGCTCCGTGGTCTACCGGGAGCATGGCGTCTAAGGGGGTTGTAACGCGACGTCCGTAAACGAGCTCGAATGGTGTAAACTCGGTGGTTTCCTGCACAGCGGTATTGTAAGCAAACGTCACGTATGGCAAAATTTCATCCCATGTCTTGTGTTCCACATCAATGTACATGGATAGCATGTCGGCCAATGTTCTGTTCAGGCGCTCTGTTAAGCCGTTAGTCTGGGGATGATAGGCTGTGGTCCTTCGGTGGTCAGTATGCGTCAGCGTGACGACTTGTTGCAACAACTCCGCTGTAAACGCTGCACCGCGATCAGTAATGAGCACAGCGGGTGCACCGTGACGAAGCACGATGTTGTGGACGAAGAAGCTGGCGACTTCAGCAGCAGTTCCCCGCGGCACAGCTTTTGTCTCCGCATAGCGAGTTAAATAATCGGTTGCCACGATTATCCACTTGTTTTGCAAGGAAGACGTGGGGAACGGACCAAGAAGGTCCATTCCCACTTGCTGGAACGGCGCCGGAGGCGGATCCAAAGGCTGAAGGAGGCCGGCAGGCTTGACGGGTGGGACTTTACGCCTCTGACAGTCACGGCACGTTCGCACATAGCGCTGAACCGACGAAAATAGGTGTGGCCAATAGTATTTCCGCCGTATGCGCGCTAATGTCCTCGCGAAGCCTAAGTGGCCGGCACAGGGATCGTCGTGACACGCCTGTAAAACTTCCTCGCGCAGCGCCGTCGGAACGACGAGAAGGAACGTTTCTTGGCTGTTCTCGAAATTTTTCTTGTACAGGACATCGTTCCGCAGGCAGTACGATGTCAATCCTCGTGAAAGTGGGCGTGGGACAACAACGTCAGCTCCCTCGAGATATCGGATGACTGGAAGCAGTTCAGAGTCTGCACGTTGGTAGTCAGCCATGCGCACCACGTCGACGACACCAAGAAACGGCAAATCTAGCTCCAAGTCGGAGGATGTCGAGGGAATAGGAGAACGTGACAAGCAGTCAGCGTCGCTATGCTTACGGCCCGATCTGTAGACAACAGTCATGTCGTATTCCTGGAGGCGGAGGCTCCAACGAGCGAGGCGACCTGACGGGTCTCGTAGATTGGCAAGCCAGCAGAGCGAATGGTGGTCACTGATCGCTCGAAATGGCCGGCCGTATAAGTAAGGTCGGAACTTGCTGATGGCCCACACGACTGCTAAACATTCTTTTTCGGTGGTCGAATAATTAGCTTCTGCTTTTGTGAGACTACGGCTCGCGTACGCAATTACACGTTCTGCGCCGTCTTGCCATTGAACCAGAATAGCCCCGAGTCCTACGTTGCTTGCGTCTGTGTGAATTTCAGTTGGCGCGGTGTCATCAAAATGCGCCAGCACTGGAGCGGATTGAAGGCGTTTGCGCAATTCGGTGAAGGCCAGCTCTTGGTCTTCCGTCCACGCAAAGGGCACATCTTGTCGCGTCAGTCTCGTGAGAGGTTCAGCAATCCTCGAGAAGCCTTCAACGAAACGGCGGTAGTAAGCGCAGAGGCCCAGGAACCGCTGAACAGCCTTCTTGTCTTTAGGGTGAGGAAACTCGGCAACGGCAGCGAGCTTTTCTGGGTCTGGTCGTACTCCTTGGGAGCTGACCACGTGGCCTAAAAACTTGAGTTCCCGGAAGCCAAAGTAACATTTTTCAGGCTTGATGGTGAGGTTTGCCTTGCGTATTGCGGTAAGGACACTTCGTAGTCGGGTGAGATGTTCATCGAACGTGCTGGAAAACACAACAACGTCGTCAAGGTACACTAGACACGTCTGCCACTTTAGTCCGACGAGTACAGTGTCCATCATTCGTTGAAACGTAGCAGGAGCGGAACAGAGACCGAAAGGCAGGACTTTAAATTCGTATAGCCCGTCGGGAGTCACGAAGGCGGTTTTTTCACGGTCACGCTCGTCCACTTCGATTTGCCAGTACCCTGACTTTAGGTCTAACGAAGTAAAGAACTCAGCATGGCGCAGACGGTCCAAAGCGTCATCGATCCGTGGCAGGGGGTAAACGTCGCGTTTGGTGACTCGGTTAAGCCGTCTGTAGTCAACGCAGAAGCGGAGCGTGTTGTCTTTCTTTTTTACTAGCACGACAGGGGACGCCCACGGACTTGTCGACGGCTGGATGACGTCATCATTGAGCATTTCTTCAACTTGACGCTTAATCGCCTCCCGCTCCATAGGTGACACGCGGTACGGGTGCTGACGAACAGGCCGCGCCGACTCCTCTGTAACTATCCGGTGTTGCGTAATGGAGGTGCGCTGGACTCTAGATTCTGTGGAAAAACAGCCAGAGAATTCTGTCACTAGGCCCAGTAGCTGATTCTTCTGTACATCTGCTAAGTCAGCATTAATGTGGACGCGGGTACTCAGGCTGGCGTGAGTTGTTACATCCGGTGAAGTCACTTGTAACGTGCCGACGTCGGAGAAGTCAGCAATGCCGTTCAGAAAGGCCACAGCTGTACCTTGAGGGACGTGCTGATACTCATGGCTGAAATTTGTCAGCAAAACTTGCGAGCACTTATTCTGTATTCGAACAAGGCCCCGGGCGATGCAGATGTGTCTTTCGAGCAACAGCGGGATATTTGCCTCGGCAATACCCTCATAGTCGTCGAATGCGTCGCAGGTTACGAGGGTCAATACGCTGCTCCTTGGCGGCACCGTGATGTTCTCGTCGACAATCCTCAAGGCGTTGACATACGTGTCGTCAGTGCTGCTCCCTGCTAAGGCCTGCGCCGTTGAAAACGTTACCAGCGACTTTTGTAGGTTTATCACGGCTCCATTAGCCTGCAGAAAGTCCATTCCCAGAATTAGGTCCCTCGAACAGCTTGGGAGGATAACGAAATCTCCGAGGTACGTAAACCCACGAATGCTCACTCGCGCTGTGCATCTTCCTACCGGGGTTAGCAGATGGCCGCCTGCAGTGCGAATCTGCGACCCAGTCCACTCGGTAGAAACTTTCTTCAGCTTGCAGGCAAGGTCCATGCTCATAACTGAGGTGTCCGCTCCAGTGTCGATTAATGCTGTTATGTCTTCGTCGTCTACGGTGACGGGAATGTTCGACGTTATTACCTCTCGTACGGTGTTTGACTGCGTCTGTAGGTCTGCGTCGTTCTGTTTTCGTCGTTGTCGTCGTAGTGGAGGATCTTGCGCACAGTCGACGTCAGCGGCCTCACCTCCGGAGGTCGCTGAACTCAGTTTTCCCGAGCCGCCGGGCTTGGCGAGCGGCGTCTGAGAGCGCCGCGAGAGAAGGCTTGGCTTGGTGATGGTGACCTGTAACGAGCAGGAGACGACGAACGGGGCTCGTGCCATCGTTGATCACCATTGCGACGATTCGCGACGAAACTCTCTATTTCCGGCGGCCGCTCACCAGGTCGTGGACGAGGTGCATTTGGTGCGAATCCTCGGAGCCCCACATGACGATAAGGACACATTCTGTAGATGTGCCCGGCTTCGCCACAATGGTAACAAAGGGGCTTGTAGTCTGCGGTGCGCCAGACGTCGCTCTTCCTAGTTCTTGCTTCTGCGATGTGCGGTGTGCTGCGAGGCCTGAAGCTAACGTCCAATTGCTGAGCGGGGTGTACCATGCTATACGCGCTTGAGGGTGGTGGACGACGTACTGCTTCTGCGTAACTCATTTCAGGACGCGGTCTCTGCTGTGGTGCCTCGTACTGTTCAGGAACATGGACGGCCTGTCGGACCTCGGCGCGCACCATTTCCGCAATGGAAAGTTGTCCCACAGAGGCAGCTGGTCGTCTGCATCTTCTGCAGTTCCTCCTTGATGACAGCCCTGATGAGTTCTCGCAAGGCGCCGACGTCGTTGCCGAGGGTAACGGCAGAGAGCTCCCTTGAAATCACGGCGTCGCGGTTGTATTGCCTGGCCCGCTGTTGAAGGGCCTTTTCCATGGTGGTGGCTTCGTCGTGGAACTCTGCCACTGTCGTCGGCGGATTTCGAATGAGGCCAGCAAAGATTTCCTCTTTGACGCCGCGCATTAGGTGGCGCACCTTCTTTGCTTCAGTCATAGAGGGGTCCGCACGTCGGAAGAGCCGATTCATGTCTTCTACGTACGCCGTCACTCGCTCATTCGGGCCTTGAATTCTCGACTCCAGTGCTAACTCCGCCCTCTCCTTCCGGTCCGCCCTGGCGAAGGCATTGAGGAACTGCCGACGAAATTCTTCCCATGACGTCAGTGTCGCCTCGTGGTTCTCAAACCATATTTTAGCGGAATCTTCAAGAGCGAAGTACACGTAGCGAAGCTTACGCTCGTGGGTCCAGTCGTTGACGTTGGCGACCCGGTCAAAATGGTCAAGCCAGTCGTCGGCGTCCTCTGAAGCACTCCCGTGGAAATGATTCGGCGTCCGGATCTGATTGACGACCACGTGCGATGCTGCAGTAGCGGCAGGAGGTGGTTGGTTCGTCATTCTACTTCGTTCGGGTAGCAGACCGTGCTGTGGCTGGAGTCCCTGGAGACGCCGGCTGGTACGTACGTGCACAGGGGTAAGCTCGTCCGAACTACTCGCCGGGCTTAGGTCTGGGGTACGCTCCGGAGATCTTAACATCGACCGTACCCAGCACTTCCACCAGAAATGTCACCCAGCTATTACAGCTAGAATAGTTCACCAGCAACAGATAGGCAAAAAAACACGTCAGCCTTTAATAATGGCTGGACCTCGGAGAGCGCGCGCGCAACCACGAACTTCGTCGTTCTCGCCTCAAGGGGCCAGTGTCACCACGTGCCAACTTATTTCGCGTCATATATATATATATATATATATATATATATATTTCTTGTTAAAAAGTGCTGAAAAAAAAAGTAATGCAAGAGCTGGCGCACTGCAAACTGAAACTAATGTTTGCGAGTGTGGTACAAAAACTTAGTAATAATATAGTGGTCAGAGCTAATCATTTTATTGCGATAGCACTTATATGGACACCCTAGGTGAATTTTCGCCATCGTCGTTGCCGCCTTGATGTTCCGTATGAAGTCCAAGTGTTATAAGAATGGGCGTCCCGCGCGCTATATGTTGCGGGTGCGAGGGAAAGTGTGCGAGGGTCAGTCGAGAAGTATGGTGGCTTGATGAGCGAAGTCTTTTCGCGAGCCAAATGCTGGATGCCACGTGATCAAGTGCGCTAGGGGAGGAGAACACGCGTCTCCTTCTCTAGGGTGGCCGTGACTGCGCATGTCTGTCCGCGTGACTGAGTAGCTAAGCGGCCCGCACGCCGTATTTTGGAGGTAATCTGCGGCGGATGCAATGACTCAGGGCAAGCCCAGAGTGCTGAAGGCTTGCGCGCTGTATTCCAGTGCACCTAGTGTTGGAGGTCTTTCACACACCCCGTGAACGAGGCGCCAACACCGGGCCAAATTCCAAAGCTGACTTTTCAGCTTCCGAAAATAACTCCACGAGAACACGGACAATTAATAAGAGGCCTTCTGGTGTGCCAGTGAACGCCGGTTGTGGTCCAAAGACCGAGTCAGAGCCCAGAGTTGGCAAAACCCAACAAAATATATTCTTCAAAGAAGGCAGTTACATACACACATACACAATTCGGCTAGGCACATCACAATGCAATTTATTTATTTATTTATTTATTTACAGAGTACCTACAACGCCATCAAGGCATTACGTAGGGGGGAACAAAACATAACCAGTAATACAGAAAAGCTTTTGCACAGATATACTCACAAACAGAAGCACTACAATAGCATTTAGAGAGACACATACAAGTAATGTAAAACAAACAGGTTTTCAAGATATATAGCAAATATATTTGTTTTACAAGAGCGCCGTCACAGCATAGAATAGAATAGTTCGTTATTTGACACATTTACTATATCATTTGATAAAGTATTCCATTGCCTAATTGATTTTGGGAAAAAAGAGTAGTAAAACGTGTTTGTTCTGCAGTTATAGGCTGAGATATTTTTGTTGTTATCACAGCGAGTCGATATGTAATCTAGTTTCAGAAGATAGATATAGCGATTGATACCTGTCTCACTGTTATATATTCGAGGCAATGGTTTGAGCCTTAACTTCTGCCTACGTATTTCAGATGGGTGTTAACAAAACACAGGAAAATAATTAACGACAAACACTAAGAGTCCAACACGTACAGTACAGAATGAATAGAAACACAAAGTGAACGCTCGTATTCACCCTTGCAGGTCTTGAGCCGGACGATCTCGCCATAGCTCGAGGCAAATCTCGAAGAAGGAAATTCTTCCGGAAATACAGACGCTCGAGGAACTCGTCTACTAGCTTGCCTGGGAATCCCCTTCTTCCCGAGAGGATCGGTCTACACGTCACATCTCTTCACCGGCGTGGTCTGATCCCCCTACCGATTCCCGCACGGCGCTTCTCCGGTCTGCGCCGGCGTTACTCGAACCTTCTTACGGAGTCGTGCTGCCACAACCTGAACAAAGCCTGGGAATCTTCTAGACATTTCTCGCGTTTTCGGCCGCGGCCGCCGAAGTCTTCGAGGAGGGTGATGACTCCTCCGTTGGCGCATGCTCGGGCTGCCGTCCTCCCTCTCTCGGTCTGCTCGCCATGTGTCGGGGTCTGAGAGGGTGTTTCGGCGCGCTCTATCTTCTCTCTCGGCACCGTAGCCTTTCCGTATCTTGTCGAACCTTCTAGTCTCCGTTGATCGCGTCGGCTGTCTGTGGCGTATGCGCTCTCTCCCTCTATCGAAGCTGCTGCGTGGACCACTTGCTCCGTTGCTGGCGTTGATTATGCGCACTTTTGTGACAAGGTCGCATAACCCAAGTTTCGGAAATTCAGTGAAACAGGCGCAGCAAAGCGTTCACTCACCACTGTCGGCGCGCTTCATCCCGCCAGGTTTTGCTCGCGGTCTTCTAGTGAGATCTGTTTATGTTTATCTGTGCGCGTGTGACACCATGCTTGTTAATTTAATTAGTAAGCCAATGTTTACTGCAATTTATACGGCCACTAAAGCTTACTTCGTGTAATTTCTCAATGCTTTGCATTTCGGGTAAAACTACGACTTTCTTAAGTAGTTCAATAAGGATCAATGCAGTATTATTTAATCATTAAGGCAAATACAAAGGTAATGCCATAGGCGGCAATATCATTGTCTTTCTCTGCTGTGACAGCAGAATTTCTCGTATTCCCGTCATTTAAATATATGTATGTAACAGGAGTGCTCTCGCACGGCAGCCCGAGCACTTGGGACATGTCTTGTCCTCCCGAGATGGTATTTCACAGCTGCAAATATTGTACTCCCTTGAGGTTTCTTTTTTAGGCCCGGTGGTTTGCGTCCCCTAACTTTGCGTACGCAAAATATGAAACTCCTTTTATAGGGAGATTTAGAATGGGCTCAAACCATCGCGCTTGCGAAAGAAACTCTCAAGGAGTACAAAACAACGCAAACCGGGCGTGGCGCTTAGCTTACGTAAAGGTCCCTTTGGGTACCCAAACCCGTACCCAAACCCCTTTTCCCTTTCCCAAGGGTAGGGTAGCCAACCGGGCACGTCCTTAGTTAACCTCCCTACCTTTCCCTCTTCGTTTCTCTCTCTCACGAGCGGCTCTCCGCGCCACTACTACCCAAGATTTAAAAAAAAAAATGACGAGAGAGAAAGCCGAGTGCGCAGTGACCAAGACGCAGTCGAAAATGTTGCCACGTCAGCGCCAGCGGGGTTCGCCAATAAAATGTGGGGTATTTTGTTTGCGCGCTGTACACACTCCTCGCCTCGCTGCAGCAGTGGGCCGTTTGCGCGTGCACCGGTCTAGTGTATCGCGCGCGTGTTTGCATTCGGGCGACGGCTTCGCCCCGTCTCGTTATCATGGCAGCCTCATTCGCGATACAAATACTGTGCTGACCTTGCTTCGTAAATGAACAACCGTGCTTTGTTTTCCTTCACTGAAGCACAAGAGTGATCGACTAATATGTACATCTTTAGCGCTTCGTTATTACGCCATGCCCGTGTGTTGTTGTTTTTTTTTTCGTGTTTTTTTTGCGTTAATATAATGTTCAGGAGATGTTGGCGCCTTTAATTGGCACAGACTACTTATTTTCATATATAAATGCAAATAAGAAAGGTCAAATGATTAAAAAGAATTATGTAGAAAGCATGGGCGATTCTTATCAATGTAAGCGAATCGCCCGAATGAACGAGCAAACAAACGAACTAAGCTTTTCCTTGCTGTGTCCCACCGCCGACCATCACAGACCTCGGACCAACCACGAAAACAGCCGAAAGAGCCAAAAAAAAAAAAAGCTATGCGCTTTAATATCCCGTAAAAATACTCTCACCCGTAAAGTCAACTCGTATAAATAAGTCATACACACATAATCTAAAAGTCAAGCCACAGAAATATGTAAAACACATTCAGCCCGAAAGTGCACTCACATAACCACACTAATGTCAGGGCAAAGAAGAAAACACTGGATAAGTTCTCTGCATGGCACATGAAGTGAGGCATATAATGTACCAAAGTCGGGTCATAGAAAACGCACAGTGGGCTTACAATAGATAATAAATACTATACTCAATATATCCCGAGAATATCGCTCGCTTCAATAAGTCTCTGGAGCGCCATGAACGCTTTTCTTTGCAAGAAATATGTTGACCATGGACCTAGGATTTCGAGGTTGAAGTGCATAAGGTCCAATGCCATTTAATAACTTATCTGAAACGTTGTCTTTGTGCATCGTATCACGGACTGCAACAGAACTGATAGTTGGGCGAGTTGGTACGAATTCATAGTGAAATATTTAGCGCGCACAATCGACAAGGACACACTAATAAAAGCGCCGTGTGTCCCCCTTCAATGTGTCCTTGTCGATTGTGCGCGCTAAATATTTCACTACGTATCACGGACATTCTAGCGCAGGAAGTTGCATATCCTCAATTACGTGTCCATAAGAGCCTTACCGACTACCAGCGTGTGAAATTTTGTGTAAAAGGTTTTTGGTGAACGCCGTGAACCAGCGCGTTTCGGTGGTTCACGGCGTTCGGTGAACCAGCGTTTCGAATGATCGGATTGTGCAGTCTAATTGTACATGTAGCATCTGGAAGCAGGCAAAACGTTTTGTTTTGCCATTTCAACCGAGTATTGAAAATGACCACAAGTGACAGAAACGCTGGTCCTAGTTATAAGCTTGAAGGATCCGTCAGCGATCACAGTTCCCGAAGTATCTGTGGCTATTGCGAAAGCACGAAATGGATGTGTCTGAATTACAGGATCCCTTAAAGCGCGAATAATCATCCATACTTGAGGAACTGGCGTCACGGGTCACACAAATGAAGTTTATTTACAGTCTTATAAACTTTTACAGATATTTCTTTTCATATCCCAGAATTCACGCCATAGCTACTAATTTCTGTAGGCGTCTACGCATCATTGAATGAAATTTCTGCGAATTTCTATACGCTTCCATATTTACATTTTTACGATAAGCTCTGTATCATGTACTAAGACATTGCATGCTATATTCTAGCTCCGCGACTACAGTGTAGATAGTTTTTTTCTTTCTTTTTTTTTTTTTTTTTGCCTGGTGCTGTTACTACTTGCTGGCGCCTACCAACAGTCCGTATACTTGCAAAGAACAATCAACCGCCGGACGAGTACAAGCCCCTGAAGAAACCTGTCAAGGGAAGTCTTCATTAGAGTGCGAAAACAATAATTTTTATAAATACGTGTTATCGGCGTGAGTGGTGGTCGAGTAGCACCTTCGCCTCCCCCCTCCTTTTATTCTTCTTCTTCTTTGGCACAGGTACGCCCACGTTAGTCACTGATTAAATAAGCTCGACGTTATACGCGCTCTAGCTCATGAATTATAATTTCGCTGTCATGACTGCACCGCGGAATTAAATTTCTTCTTAGTTCCGGCATGCTGCTCTTCAAACAAGTCAGGGCGATCTGCTTTTCACAAATATAGCCAGCTACAATGTTTGGAGCGCTGTGCACGCCTCCTTAATTATTTATCTTTCTTTTTCGTAACGAGAACAGCCGCATAATCTATAAACGCATGGAGTGCACTGCAGTGAAGTCAGCAAGAAAAAAAATATATTTTAACCTTCCCGCGCAGAGACGTGAGCTTTACCAAGCCAGACCTGAACTACGGCGAATCAGGGTTTATAAGCTCGTACATGCTTTGATGTCTCAGAGTACTTTAGGTTTATCCGGTTACCCCAGTTTCTCATTCTGGCTTCTCTGAAGTGCACTTCTTTCATTTCCTGCCTTGTGTTAGTGTTTGGTCTGGGGGCTATTGAAAGCTTTACAGGATATCTACGGTAAAGAAGTGAATCTCAGGAAAAGTTGGTAACGTAAACGAATAATGGTGGTGGTTAAAATAAACAAAGATTACTACTGTTTACCTCATATGGTGCTCGCAAAAGGGAGCGAAGAAATGAATCCTATTATCCTTGCTTTGCGTCAGCCGAGCCCATCCCATCATTAAATGTATACTGAACTAAATTATACTTTACTGGAAGGCTTGGATGAAATATGCTGGCACGTACGTGAGATATGCCACCATAGTCCTCTTAGCTCTGAAACAGTAAATTTATATCCCTATGAATGAAACCACCTTTGCTTTTACTGTCTTCGTTTACCTCGTGGTGTCAAATTACCATGCGACGTGGCACATTCCGTATCAATTAGCGGACAGCTAGTTGCCGTGGTCGCTTCTTTCTACTGAAATATAGAAGAAAGGAGCTTCTATTATCCGGAGGATGTTACCAAGACCAGAGTACGAAGCTGTCGAAACCCGTGGATACCCACCGGACTGCTCAGGTGAAAAAATTAAACTGAAGGAAAGGAAAAATAGGAATGGGAAATCCTAAAGGAAAAAAAGTTATTCCGCAGAGGCAGAGGGGAAAAAATTCCTTCATTAGAGCAACAAAATGTTGTAGAAAACAAGGGAACGGTGCAGAATTTTAGCGCACTCATGAAAATGCGGAAACTGCGGTGCGAGCTACTACTTGAGACTCTTTACGGTTGGCCGAAGGAGCAGGAAAAACGAAGAGCGGCGAAGAGCGGGAGAGTTGGTGAATACGTAGTTGAAGGGAGGGGTCAAGTGGCGGACCAAGAAGGAAGACGATGCCCAAAAAGCTTATTGCCCGGAATGCAGAGGCTGAGAGACGGAAGGAACTGGAAGGTTCAAAGGTAGCTTACACCAGCGGATCAGGGTTTAGCGTGTACGCTAACTGCGAGAAAACATTGAGATATACTACAGCGCACTAAAAGCAAAAGAAGACAAAGAGACAAGGGGGGGGGGGGGGGGGGGGGATTGCACGCGCATCGATTCTCCGGGAGGCTCACAGTGTGCAGCTGCTTACTCCCGATCTGCTCTAGACCCACAGTCAAGCACTCCTCCCTCGTCTGCGCTCCGGGTTCTTCTCCATTAGGTGTTCCTTGATGAGCCAGCGGAGCCGAACAACGGCACGGGGAGGCCACGCGAGCGCGCATAATAATTGCTCGCCCGCGCAGGCGCGCAACGCTGCATTAGTCGTCCTGATATTGCCCTCCGGAAACAAAGCGCATTCGTTCTCCCCGGTCTTTTTACCGCCGGAAACAGTGCGCTGTGGGCGTGCTGGCGCTGGCCCGAGGGTCGCTTTTGTTCTCTATGCTGGAGCCTCGCGCATGGAGCGGACACTAAAATTGCACAAACTGAGTGCGCACGACCGTTCGAGCGGCCGACACGAGCTAGGTGCGCATTTCTCGATAAAGACCCCCGCGTACTAATCGCTAGTGCTTCTAACGGAAGCGGTCGGCATTTGAGAGGACGTTAAAGAACACATGAACGCGAGTGGCACCCGCACGAAAATCGGCTTCACACGGAAGTCCATTCCTGTATGCCATGTATTAGGACGTTCGTGCAGCGTTCGTTCTTTATCGAGTTTATTTTTTCTTCGATGATCATATAATGGCCTAAAGTCTTACAGGTGTTTTTCTCTTTCCTTGCCTGTGAGACTTATGTACGTACATTACCAATCCCAACCTGGCACGTACGTTTCGCTTTTCGAACGTGCACTATATTCTGAACCGTTATATTATAAGATCTCAAGTGCTGCTGCCTCATTTATGGCAATGTCTCACTCTCCCGCTTGCCTCTCGAGTAATTTTCAAGATTGTGCCATCACACCCCAGAAGTGTACAGCCGATTCGGCGCCACAGGTCAGGCATTTCGGGACAACTCGGTGTCCCAAGAGGCCAAAGCACGACCAAACACTATCTCCACACATAAGCCATGGGACAGAGGGACCTGTACCGCCTTTATCGGACGCTGAATCACTTTAACCAATGTAATACGCTTTGATGGACGCTTGCTTCCACACTAATTTCCACCTATTGGGTATAACGCTACCTTACCAGTGACGGTCGCAACGCGTGTAAATGAAGAAAATCATTTAACTGTTCTGATCGATTTGATTTGAAAGGTGAAAAGGGATTGTGCGTGAACGAAATGCGGTTGTGAACCGCAATATTAAAGAATTGTTGCGCCTTTAATCTACGGCAACGTTCTTCATGTCACAGAGGTGCACATACATCGTCATCATCATCATCATCAGCCTATATTTATGTCCACTGCAGGACGAAGGCTTTTCCTCTCTCGTAATAGCAGGCACGAATTTTCGTACCCCAAAGAAAATTTAGTAGACAGTTCGAACGAACTGAAACAGCGTTGACTCTGTGGAAACCGCTTAAGAGAACTTTATTCAGACACTCGCGATGATGTGGTACATATATGTTCAGACAGGGTGACATAGATGTGGTCGCAACATCCGCGAGCTGCTACAACGTAACGCAACATTTCGGCAGTCTGCCTGCAAACAACTTAGTCACATGTTTTGAGGCATGTAACACAGGTTATGAAATTCATCAGTGATTTCGATGAAATTTTACTGGCAATGGAGGAATTCCATCGGAACTGCACAGTACGCAGAACAGCCTCTTAGCCACGATTTGATGTAGTTGCAAAGAGAAATAGAAGTTCCGTGTGTAACGAGGGATGAGGTTAGAAGGGCCTTGCAAGACATATATAGAGAGAAGGCTGTAAGAGAAAATCCAATTACAGTCGACCTGGTAAATAATAGCTGGGATATATTGTACTCGAAAAGCTTTCGACAATTATACGCAATGAAAGAAGCAAACAATCATTTTTATTATAATTAAAAAAAGAAAAACTTACTGAGAAATGTACAGAAACAGGTCCCATTATCGGCGTTGGCAGCGGGACCATTAAGAAGGATTAAAATAACAACTAAAACCAAGCAACTTAAAAATAGATCATTACTTCAAGGGTACCGAGAAGGATGCCAACAAAATATTGATCCATAAGAAAGGAGACGTTAAAAAACAAAGAATCATAGGCCCACTACCTTGCTTTTATTCCTGCATAAAATATGCACTAGGAAATTTCGATCAGAAAACGGCGACGGTTGACTTCAACCAACCCGGATAACAGGTTAGCTTTAGACAGGAATATTAACAATGAATCACATTCATGCCATGGATGAGAAAACCATTTATTAAATTATTAGGGAGAAAACCATTTATGAAATTGTGGGTCCCATTCTGGGACTACTGATTTTTGGGATGATGGGGAATGATGACGGGTGACAGAGGTGAACTCTACTGAATACGAGCTATAGATTACGAAAAATAACAAAAATATGGATTATAGAATACCTGACAAATATATATTATAGATATAAAGATTACTTAAAGATTGCAAAAAAAGTGCCTCGAGCGACCAGTTGCGCGGCAATTTTGCGAGTATTCGCTGGCTTCTTTCCCGCTCGGAAAAACGCTTTTATGTAGCACGTATTGAGCAACAGAAAGCAGTATCGGGAGTTTTTCATGTTGCTCTGCAATTTTCTCATTGACACTTTTCATCTAATTATAATATTTCAGAACTTGATCAGTTAATTAAGACTAATTATGTAATCAGGCGGAATACAAGAAGTAACCTGAGTATCTCCAAGTGACGGCAAACGACATTACCTGGGTTCTGCCCAGTTACGTGGCATTTGCATACTTTAAAATCTTGGTGCATGATAGTTGGGACGCCCTGTATATTACACGGCAACACGTACAGAAAAAGTAAAGGCCAGTGATGCAGCCGCCAACATCCATTTCAGCAAAGCTAACAGAGAAGAAGATATAGAAAGCGTGGGCGACCCGAACTGTTCTTTTCATCCGCGCGATAAAAAGAGAGTATAGCTATAGGTCTTGCGCGCTGTCATAAACAATGAAAACGCCTTACGGCCTACGCGACAGAAATCCGTTTGCTCGCTGTCAACCACCAGCGCCACGGAGGCGAAACCAGCGGAGGAATCCTGAAGACGAAAATGATCGACCGAGACGCCATGTCGTAAGAATAGCGCATAGTCTCAAAGCAGTGACACAAACAGACAGCAAGGAATAAAAAAAAATGCAATATGAGAGAGTATAAGGAAAGGGCCGACTGAAGGCGTTGAGCAAGCACAGTCATACGAAAACAGGGGCGAAAATAGAAGCATACAAAATCAGAAAGCACTCTAGGCCACGACCATCACAACCACCAGCAGCAGCAGCAGCAGCAGCAGCAGCAGCATGAAGAAGACCCCTATATACGGTCCAGCGAGGAACAGACTCGCGAGCCATGAAGGCTTTGCTCTGTCTTTCCCCTTCTTCCTCCATTTTTCTTTCGTTTATTTTCTCCCCGATTCCACCCTCGCTGCCTCTTTCCCGCATCCAAGATATGGGCAGACTGGGACTTGGACCGGCGCAAAGGTAATTTTTGCGAACCCGGTGATTTACATTCAGAACAGTTTCTTCTTTCTCCGTATGCGGAGAATCGTCCCTCTGCCCTGGCGATCCCGCGGCGCTTTGTAAGGACTCGCTATGACCTTTCCTTCCTCCTCGTGCGCGCCGTGCGTCCTCCCTTGTCCCTAGCCGCCCTTCGCCCTCTTTCGCTTCGGTCCAGGAAACCCCTAGTGGGGTGAACCAGCCGAACTCCGCGCCGCTCTTGAATGCGGCGTTCGTCCCACCGAGACCTTCCTTTTTCGGTTTCTTCGGCTTTACTTTATGTTTATTTTTTGTGCATTTTATTTATTTCTTCGGCTTCCTTCGTTTCAGCGCGTGTGCATCGCGTTCGCAGCAGCATTTACTTGCTTCTCGTATTTGTTTATGTTCGTCGCTGTTCGAATTAGGGTCCCAGTTTCCTCTCGGCGTCCGTGCCTCCCCGTCCCATTTCCCCTGTGTCTTGTTACGTGTCCGTCTAGGCTCTCTCTCTCTCTCTTTCACTCTCTCGATGTGGCAAATTCTCATGCCATGCCTTCGGTTGAGTTTGCTTGCGGAGTACTGAAACTGTTATTCCTTGTGTTCATTGAAGGGGCTAGGATGTGACAACCGCTGAAGTGGCGGCTCTCCGTAACATACGCTGCCGCCTGTTCCAGTTACTACGACCGCGCCAATTTCAGGAAATTATTGAAGACACTTTACCAGAGTGAATTGGTACCTGCTTGAGCACAAGACATAGATGATAAAATGGATGACAGCTTAGTTTTTGTACCGTAGAGATGCTAGTCCGTGGAATGACTGCAACAGAAGAAACGCGCGAGCTGTGCTCAAAATTTTTCATATCGCAATGCCCTGCGTGGAGTTTCGCGTTTCGCATCTAGCGTTCAGAACTTGTGCCGTCATTTATTATTGCGATAGCAATTATATGGACACTTCAAGCAGATTTCTGTCGTCAGCGTCGCCGTCGCCGTGAGGTTCCGTATAAAGTCCAAGGGCGATAAAAGCGTTGCCGCGCGCCGTATGCGCGAGTGAAAGCGCGCGGGGGACGCGCACTATCACGGAGAGCGAACGCACGGCGCAAAGCAAACGCGACTTCCGTCGCGCGAAAGGCCGTGGGGGTATGGGAGGGAGGGAGGGAGGGAGGCGGGGCGACGCTGTGCTGCGGCACCAAATGCGTATCTTGCAACTGGGCGCAAGGGGAACTGGCCACTCAATCTCTCACGCGAAAGGAGGAAAGCGGGAAGGCAGCGCGGGAGGGAGGGGGGGGGGGCAACTTCGACTCTGCCAACAACTGCGCTAGTACTTTGCCCGGCTGCGGCAGTCGTCCGCGCCGTCTCTTAAAAGCGATCTCTACATCTGGTCTCCTTCATCTGCGGCACGCGGCAAACCGCAAAAAAAAAAAAAATCGGTCCAGGAGCGATCCCTCCCGCGGCAAGAAAAATTGGAGGACGCTTAAGCTTCGCCTTTAAGAGTGGAACGCGATAGTGGTCATCGGGACCCGTTCGCATCGCATTTTTCTTTGAGTCGGTTTCACTGCAACATCGAACGTGGGAAAGCCAGCTTACAAAAATCAAGCTTACACCGATCCCCTTAAAGTCAGCTTCACGTTTAAACAGAAATGCATTGCTGGGAAGATGTTTTTCCAGGGGAAATATAAGTCGTCTTATATTAAAATGTGAAGGCCCTAGGAGCTTTAAAATTATTTTATTCATTGTTTGCTATTGCCCCGAAGCGCGCGCGTGTCCAAAACGCATTAGGCAGGCCAAGTCCCAATTTCACCTGCCGAGGACGCGAGCGCCATCTGGATAAGATTTTCGCAAGTAGCATACCCGAGCGCACCGCTGTATAGTATATGGTAGAAATGCTGGCAAAAGGTGTTTGTGTTTGAGTTTCCTCGTAGCAGAATTATGTTTTCTCGTACATTCAAATAACAGTCCGACGCCACCATGTCTGTAGGAGGTTGTGGTTAAGTCGTACTTTATCATTTTTCTGACGGATTTCACTGTGAGGACTTGAATTTTTGTTAACTAACGCTTTCCACCACGTGGAGGGCATGCGCAGTCGGGGTGGTTCGTAATGATTTTCTCCTGCACTAACACCTTGTGCCACGCGGAGGGCCTGCACGGTCGGGATGGTATGGGATGATTTTCTCCGCCACGAACGCCGACGCCTGATTTTCTGCGACGCGGGGCCCTTAACGCTGTCGCGTTAAAAACCTGCTTCGCGGTTGCTTGCGCGGCGTGCGTCTTGCCGCCGCCGGTGCGCCGCGCGCGTTTTGCCTCTAGTGTATACGCGCCTTTAAAGGTAGCGCTGCAGTCCTTCCGATCAGCCTTGCGGCACAGATCACGCAAACTGGTATTCGAGATCTGAGGACTTTTCCGTGCCTCGGCCGAGAAAGGGCACCACGTCACATTTCAGTGGCTTCAACGTCAGTGCGGAGTCATAGGTAACGAGTATGCCGATAAAGTTGCACGGTCAGCTCTTCAAGACAGCAAAGAGGAATCGATACCGTTATCAAGGTCAGGTGCAGCTAGAAAACTTTATGTGTTTGCATGAGAAATCGTTCTTCATTGGGAACACCTCAAGCTTTCAAAGCAATCGGCTACACCACCGGGACTCCGCGCTCTGCCTTCACATACCAAATGGATTCTGCCGTCGCGATGCCATGCTGCTTTGTCGGTTATGGCTAGGAATGGTCTTTCGAAGTTTCTTGTTTTTCGCATTGGAATGGCCGACAATTGTGGTCGCGAGGAGAGCTTTCAACACGTTCAATGCGGCTATCCTCGATACAGTGCACAGAGACGATCGCAAGCAACAGCGCAAACTCGCTTTGATCACAGACTATGATTTGAGCGAATTTGGAAAACCGCCCTTATAAGTAATCGCAGCAGAGGGCGACGAAGGCACTGCTACAGTTTTAAAAGACAACAGACCCACAGAAACAGCTGCAGCCACAATTGGTGTTTATTTTGCTGCAGGTGAACATGTGCTGTGATAGTGTGCGGTGATCGTGTGTCTGTGCTCCTCATCCCTCTACTTCCTTATTTTTCTACCTCCCCCATTCCCCATGTGTAGGGTAGGAAACCGGATTTTTCCATCTGGTTAACCTCCCTGCATTTCTCCTTTCTTTTGTCTCTGTCCCCAAAGCAAAATGAGTAAGAATCGTTGTGGCCAAACACAGTATGATGACCAGCATCTCGAAACCATTTTCCATGTAAACAGGCTTAAATAATATGGACAAAGTGCTGCGTGTGTTGCTGTCTCTCTCCCTCTCTTGTCCTTGTTTATTGTGCGCTACGTATATATATATATATATATATATATATATATATATATATATATATACACGTAGCATTGTATATATATGAACACAATGTACAAAGATACGAAATCTCGCCACTAATACAAAAAAAACTAAAACGATACAGTCTTCCTATCCAATAACACCACATAGTCATATTAGAGATCATGCGTGCTCTTATGTATAGAATCGCGTATGATCCTATGAGACCCCTGTATATACGCCGGCATTACTAGGCATTTTACGTGCTTGCGAGCTATATCGGAGCCGGTCCGCCCTGGCCCTCGTAGAGGACGCCACGGTCAGAGCTGAAATTTCCGCACAACGCGATTGCGGAAACGACGAGCCACTTACAGTATACTCCCGCTTGTTCAGCTTACTGCGAGCAGCGTAACTATACAGCAACGTTGACGTTTAGACGAGTCTGTATGAATACAGTAAAGTTTTGCGTAGCACGAAAGACGAGGACGAAATGAAGCAATTGCTGTTTCTTTTTTCTGCTAGCTTTACCTTATAACAGCGTATTTGAGCTGTGCATGACAGTGTCGCTCAGCGCCACTCAAACGAGACAGCATATATTCAGAAATGTGACGTTTATCTTGAGTATTCCTGCTTTTGCAAGCATATATTTATTTCGATTGCCCTGACCGCCTCCTGTTATTCATTGATGATGATGACGAAGACAACGCTGGAGAAGACGCCAATGATGATGCGGCAAAATGCACTCGTGTCCTCCTAGTCGCTGATTGGCTGTCGTCAATCGTGTACTCGCTTCAGTGCGATTGAGAATGCCTGTTTTAGCTTGTCCCTGCGATAAAAAACAGAGGGGAGGAAATGGGGTATGGTCGAGAGAGCGTGAAGGAAAACGTTGCTTCAGTAAAGATTCACTGGGTCGGTGTATTTATTCACTGAGCGCGCGTCGCATTCTATCGTGCAGTGACTTGACGCGTGAAGCTCATCACGAGCGTACAGCGGGGCTTTTGCCGAAGTAGTTGCCTGCGGTATATCGCACGAATTCGCTTTTTGAAACTGGGATCCAATGGACATGGTAGAGATACAACTTGCACGATAACCCGCGACCATCAATTCGAAAATAATGATAGTTTAACGATCCACTATTCAACCTCGAAGCTTGGGACTTTTTCTTGTTTTTTTTTTTCACAGCATACTTGAGGCCCCCATCATTTTTCCCGAGGACAGCACCGAGCAGAAGTTTTTAAGCACATTTATGCGTCAGGATTTTCGCCATGCGAGATTGCACTATATCCGCTGCGCCTCATAATACCGCATCGCGCGCCTCGGTGGAGGCGCGACAAAGGTGGGTGATATAATGTAGGCGGGATGCAACGTATTTTAGCAAGCCGGAGTTGGTAGCGACCTATCTGCTATCCAATCAAATGAATAAATGTCGCTAACGAACGCACCATACGCTCAAGAAAGGCCACTGGAATGATATACATTTTGCTGAGACGTGTAGATAGATTCTTTGGATAGCAATATCCTGATGCAAAATTGCATGAGAATGATGCTTGTAAACGGTAACGGCCTTAGAAAATGACAGGAACAAGATCTACAATATAGCGCCAAAAGCTAAGTTTTTTTTTTTTTTTTTTTTTTTTTTTTTTTTTTTTTTTTAACTGTAACCATGTAGTTACAGTTCGCCGTGGAAGTTGTTCCTGCCTATTCGTGCATGTGACGCAGCTGCAATTAAGAACAGAATTGTGGTGTGTGCCTCAGCAACCTCTTTTAACAAACTCTTCAAAACGAAAAAAAAAAAAAAATACGCCTTCAACTGAAAGCATAGCGTGCAGTCCTAACATACAAAATATTAAAACGAGCTCTTCGAGCATTTATTTGCTTGAAGCACATTACCACAGGCATTGCACTCAGCGCTATCGGCCTTTTCAACCAAGAATGATTATGGATTGGTGAATGCAACGCCCAGACGTAAGCGACATAGCGTTATTCCTCACTTCAGGAAAGAACAGGTGCAGTTGGATGGAAAGGTCGAGAGAATGCAGCCGATGATGACTTCCCTCATTTTACCTATAAGTTACTACTATAATCAGCCACGTGAACGAACCTATAAGAAGCTTGCACAGAGGACATCAGTGCGCCGTGATAGCGCAGGGCAACGCCATTTGGGTGATAAGAGTTTTCTCGGTATTATTTCAATTCTTACTCACTTATTTACTTTTCACGAAGAGTTCGTTTTTCTTATGTTTAATATACAGGCTCCTATAATATTTTTCTATCAGTCACCGAGGTTCTGCGCTGCGTTCACGTGCTACGCCGTGATTTGCGGAATAGAAGGCGCAACTGCAGAAGCACTTCTCATTTTTGCAGAATAGCGGAAGCGGGCTCCTCGCAATGAACTGCCGGATGTCGGTATAGGCGCCAGTTGCGAGATATCGCAGAACAGCACGCATTCACGCCCGCATGCATCCGCGGTAAGACCACTTTTGCACCCCGCCTCGAGATTAACGATCGAAATCGCGTGAGCTGGTTTCTCCGCACGCGCAGAGACTTGCAGAAAAGCCAGCTTGCGGAATTTCGCTTCAGTATTTAAACGCTCGTGGCTGAATTCACAAAGCTTTTCGTTCGTAAGTACTGCTTGCCATTGGCCGGATGCCTCCGCTAATATTATTTGCCAGCATGCCTGTCATCTGCTGTTAGGAACAGTTCCGGCGTAAGAATTTTTCTGTGTGAATACGGACCATTGCATTGCAAACAGACAAGAGCGGTCGGTGCGTAGATCACACGGTGACGATCGTGTCTGCAAAGTCTTACACTGATGTACCCAGCAAAAACAGCTCCAAATTCAAACAAAAGCACGTGCACTCTTCTCCTCGAAGGTGCGATTCCTCCCGGCACCGAGGCGACGTCACAAGTGTGGCGCTTCTTCGTTACGCACAAGGCAGCTGCAACGCACAAACAGCGAACGACAGGTAAATCCGCAAAGCAGCGAGAGGGTAGAATAAATAAAAGAGGCGGAGGTCGTTGCAAAAAAAAAAAAAAGAACCGAAAATAAAACGTCGACCCTCGGCTCCCATATGAAATAAAGCAGGCTAGGAATGTCGTTTGCGGGCGCTGGTTGAGGCAACGGGAGAGAGTCTCTGCTGCAGAAAAAGGTATAGCTCACCTTTTCGCTGCACGACCTCCCAGCATTTAATTTGCTTATGTCTAGGCAACTAAGGAACAATAATTGAAAATCCGTGTGGTATAACACTCTTTGGACGGCACTTTGCAACTTCTAGCGTAAAACCAAAATATTCCACGGGACGTGGTGAGGACCCTTTTGAACACATTGTACCATATTAGTGCACATCCACTGTGCATTCTGCGTTGTGTTGATGTTCCTTCTAAACTTTATGCATTCTACCACGAGTAGTAGCTTTGCTACGGTAGCCAAATCTTTTCAGAGTGGCAGGCAACCGTTGACAGCGTCAAAGGTTAGCACTTCGAGGTTTCAGAGTTTAGAGCTCGAAATTGGATTTCTGGAACAAAAATTCCGATAATTTGGTGAGCACTGTATTGCCCCGTGCCTAGTCTAGTCATTTATTAAGCAGCGCGAACGAAGGTGAAAAGGTAAAATACGCACGGGTTCAGATTCGCAACTAGTGTTTATCGAAATTATTAATATCAATAATAATAACACTAAGAATAAACAGGCAGCTGCGTGACTCAAGCGCCTCCTATATTCAAAAAGGGCTAACAAAAAATATTCCAGCATAAACCATCTCAGGACGACGGCCAACGCTAATGCGATTAGCAGTGAAGCAGTGCAGCGACACATCATACTGCCACCACCGAAACGCTTCATGTGTGAAGCCTGTACTGCAGCCGGGCACCTCTGTCACGCTGTGATGATGATGATGATGATTATGATGATGATGATTTGTTGGCATACCCTTTAAAACGGGGAGGTGACAAACAGTCGCCTAGCCTGCTTGAGTTACTCAGGTATGCTTGAGGACGATTGGCCGCCTTTGAATTGCTCAGGCCCTCCGCGTGCGTGCGTGAGCTCACCATGTCCTTCCTCCCCCCCCCTACCTCCTCTCTCTATCTAATCTTTCTATTCCCTCTTTCCCGTCCCCCAGAGTAGGGTAGCCAACCAGACGCATTTCTTTTTAACATCCCTGCCTTCTCTTTCTCTCCTCCTCCCCCTCCCTATACATTATTTTCATTCTCGCATTTCTGTACACATCTCTCCAATATTTTTTTTTCTCTTCCTCAAAACTTACCTACCCTGTACCACTACCTGTGCCTGTAGCGGATCCGGTCATATCAATCTCTTCCCTACTTTTTTTCCACCAATACTCTAAACTTCTCTTGCTTATCTCGGCTGCTGGCCTGTTGATGCTTTCGTCCACCTTAAATCCAAGCGCTTCTGGAAGGTGTACATTACCTAAGGGTCTCGACGGGTGAATTCCTTCGCAGGCTGCGCGAACCGCGCGGCTGTGCCGCTAGATCTAGCCGCACATCTAGCGCCATGTAGCGGCACAGCCGCGCAGTTCGCGCGTGGCGCGAGTTCGAATATCTATTTAGACGAAATTGTCTGAATATATATGAAGTATTTTCGATTCCACCAAGCACCGGAGAGGTTTTTAAAGATTTTCTTTTCATTGAAGAGGGCCACATACCCAGTGATCCAAGTTGGCCTGAAAGAGGTTAGGTACAGACAAACACGCCGTGAACTTGGTGAAGTTCCCAAAGAGTGCTAATAGGACTAAAAAAAATAAATATAACAGATTACAATGTGTGGAACACCTGCAAAACATACTGCCCAGTTTAGCGACATGCGCTGCACAGGTATGCAAACTCTTTATTTGTGAGCGTTGAGAGTGACTGGATGCATTGTGTACAGTTTCATTGTGTAAAACGCTTTTATCATTTTACGATTTAACTACTCTATTTTATTCTTGCGAGAATGTGTGCGTTGTTAGCATTCGGTACGCAGATCTACTCACGGCAATGGAATGCCAGGTAAAAGACCGTAGAAGTAGCATACTAGACGTGCCGCCAGGCAAACCTCTCCAGAATCCATTAAAGAGCCCGTCTATCCCGCCCTTTGGCCTGAGCGTGACTTTCCGCAAGCAATATGCGGCTGATAAAGACAATAAACCCGGCAAAGCACATCGCGCTTCTGGTGGTTTACTGGACACCCTTTTTTGGCTGCCGCCTCACCTTTCTTTCTAGCACGGACACATGCTTAATGGGACGATTTAAAAACAATATATATATATATATATATATATATATATATATATATATATATACGCAAGTACGACGGGCGAACGAACTTTACCGACTTCCAGAGAATAACGTGCACACAGTAACGTCGTTTATTAATATGCAAGGTCGGGCTCTTCTTAAGGGCTCATCTATTGTGTCTGAGCAATAGCTTCATGAAAGCTTGGCTGGAAAGCCCTGAGGGAGAATAAAAATGGTTCTGCATTTTTTTTCTTATGCCAGAGGCGACCTATACTTAAACAAGAGGTGTCATGTTACTTACATACAAGCAAGTTTCTACCTCGTTCAAGTTATTCGCAGTCAGCAAACTTTATTTAAACAGTGATGAATCAGCTTTAAAATTTTCCTTTTTCTCACACAGTTGCAGAATTCAACATGGTAGACACATAAAGCCCGCAATGCCCAACAGAGATTGTGCGGGCGATAGCACACAGCGCAGTAAACTGGGACAAGGAGCTTAGTTTTGGGGTTTTGGAATGGTAAATGGCAAGATACACCAGAAAAATACTTATGCTGCCACTGGAGTACTACTGCGACAGCGAGCCGAAAATGGAAACAGGTGTTACCCGGTAATGAAAAAACGAAAAAAATGAAATGACTGAGATATGTCAATTTTCCCACGGGCCACGACTTCCGACTTATTCCTCGTAAGCGATCTATGGCATACACAGAGCACAAAAAATGCACAGAGCATCCGTGGACTTCCCTTTCGTCTGGGGAAAAACGAGCACCCTTTCAAGAATACGTGATGATGGGCTTGGTTTAGTGCATTTGTACGTAAGACAACTCGCCCGTCGATTTGTCTTTCTCCTATAGGTAAATGACACATTTATCATAACTGGTATGTGAAGCTCGAGCGGCTACGTCTGCTTGCTCGTTTCCAAGGATACCACAGTGACTTGGTAGCTATTGAAAGACGATGTCATGTCCTTTGTCAACTGCCAGATGGTAAATTTCGCGTGTGTCCGCGACAAGTCGTTCGTGGGGTCCACGGCGTAGTCCAGAGAGCAAACTCTAGGGGGCGGCCTTGGAATCGCAGAAGATAGACCATTTCTGGAGGGCCCTATGTCCTGAACAGACGCAGCAGGAATGCTCCGTGCGCTTGCTCGCGAGCTTACGTTAGCCCACTGGAATCCAACGGACTTCAAAAACCAGCGCCTCTGTTCCCTGGATCCTAATCTGAAGCTTCGCCTTCCAGATGGCTTACCACGATGGGAGGTAACTCTCATTTGTCGCCTATGGCTTGAAGTAGCTTTTACCAACGCGTACTCCTACCTTATCGGAATGGCCATAAGTCCAGATTGTGAAACTTGCGGGTGCAAAGAGACGATAGCACATCTGTGTGATTTTCGTCGTTTTAGTGTACAAAGGAAAGTCCTCAGAACCACGCTCGACAAGATAGACAGCCGTCCCCTTACGGAAGCCAGAATTCTTGGTCCCTGGTCCCAGCCGACGTCGGAACGAACTGCTTTAAAAGAAACAGGACTTAGTGAAAAACTATAGAATGTGCGGACTGATGCGTTTATTTTTCTTTTATTTTTAATCTTCTCTTGTTTTCTAATCTTTTCTGCCCTTACCCCATCCCCCTGTGCAGAGTAGCCAACCGGACACTTAACCTGGTTAACCTCTCTGCCTTTCACCTTATTTGCCTTCCTTCCTTCCAATCATAACTGGGATACGACTGAGGTAGAGTGCTGCCGAAATTTATGGTGTCTCCGGTATGCGTGAATGGACTAGTACGGGGCTCCATGCACGCATAAAGGAAGCGGTTTCATCATTCCGTTCCTTGCCAGTGCGTTTCTTGACAATATTTAAATGAAGTGTCGCGCAAGAAACTGAACAAATACCTCATTGATGTGTTATTTCCTGTGCCACTTTACCGTGAATTATACTTTGCGGAACCAGGAAAAGACGTTTAGAAACGCGTTAAAGAAATGCATGCAACGCCGGGATTTGACCCCTCCCCCCTCCCTTTTTTTATGCTTAGATAGGGAGAGAGAGAAAAGAGAGAAGATAAAAAACGATGATAGAGATGAAATGAGCTCAACTGTCTCTGTAGCCAAATTTTACGTAATTTCTCACGAACGCTCGTTCTGTACCTCTTAAAATACTTTCAGACGAAAAACTGGTGCTTATGCACGCCTTAAACCACTTAAACAAAAGTAAGTTTAGCAGTGCGTAGTGTTCAGGTGCAGCAGTGGGCGCGGAGAGGCGCACGCAGCACGCACCAGCACGCAAACACGCACGCCGTTGATGCAGCAGACCGCGCGGCTCCGATGCATGCGTGAGGAGGACCCGCGGGCAGTTTTGTTAACGGCAGTCGATTAGAGAGCTGCCAGCGGCAGACGACACTTCGGATCTTGCCTTTCCCGTCCAAAGCCCTCCTGCGCCAACTAGCTACGCCGCTCCACGCTGGCAGAGAAACGCTGACAATAAAGTGAGAGAAACCCGAGCGGTGGAGGCCGCAGCAGGAGCAAGAGGAGAAGACGAGCCTGCAGCCTTCCCTTCATACTTCGGGCCCGGCGTAGCGACCTGGGCAGCGCGCAGCGACACCGGAAAGGCCGCGTGCCACGAAGCTCCGAGCCCCGAGGGGACACCTGGGGACGCGCACAGCAGGGCGCTTGGCTCGGGCGCTGCGACCGTCTCGGCGCAGTTGCGTGCAGGGAAGCCACACATGTGCGGTTCTCACATACGCATATATAATCGCGCGATAAAGACCTCTCGAAGACCTTCAGAGTCCATCTTTAATTCTCTTTTAAACGGTAATTCTTGAAATACGTAGTGCATAAATTTTGCCCGTTGTTGTTGTGATGGAATAATTTGCTTTGCTCAGGTGACATACACAGGAACGCTGATACGTAAACACGAAAAGTACGGAGACCTTACACAGACCTGTTCTTGCTGTTTCTGGCCCCTTGCCTTGGTTATACAAATATAGATAGTTTTTTTTTTCAATACTATGGATGCCTTTAGAAAGTTTCGCCATGATAAGTTTAGTACGCTTAGTACTATAAGTTTAGAACTGGAAGTGTCCAAAAGGAGCGAATAGTTGTGATATCGATCGGGGAATGGGAAATCAGTAAGGTACCGAGCTGAGTCAATATCATAGCTATCACTTCAAGTATCCATACTCTTGTGAACCCCTTCTCCATTCACTAAAGGTTGCATCTGTAACATTAGGAGATCCCGCGAACACTGACCAGAAGTATCGGTTGAAGCATTCAGCTTTGCCTTTGTTATCTGCAGCAAATTTGATACATGACGTCCGATTTGGTTACGACAGTTTTTCTGTTCTTCTTGACATATTTCCACGCAACTTTTGTATTGATTTACCCTACGAGAGGACTTCAATTTCCCAGGTATAGCTTGGTTCGGTGCTTTTCCTATAGTAAGCCCATCTTCCACCCAGTGCAATAAGTTCTTAGATACGTCCAATGGCTCCCATTTCATGCAGCTTGTCACAGAACCAACAAGAATTACGCCTGAATCCACGAATACATTGGACTTCCTTTTTTCTACGCAACCATAATTCATTTCTCCTACAAATTTTCCTCCTGATTTGAGTGATCATTTGCTCTTACACTTTAACACCAACCCATCCTCTCATCATGTCCAACACAAACAAAAAAGAATTCGTGACTATAAAATACCTCATTTTGACCGTATCAATGAAAAGCTGAATGAATTCCTGGACGTTTATCTTCAGAACTTTGACCTTCGAGATGTTCAAGAAAACTGGAGAATATTTACTGCGAAAGTAAACTAACCCATAGACAAGTATGTCTCTGTCAGGCAAGTAGTATCGCACAATAATGCACCATGATTTACTAATACGGTTAAACGTGTCTGTACTAAAATGCAGCGGCTGTTTCGTTTGACAAGACCCCGGAACACTGCTGAACGCTGGGAGGTATACTTTAAAGCCGAGTAAGATTACCTAAATTCTGTTCGCGCAGCTAAAACATCTTTCTGTGACTTTCCATTACCTAGCTTACTGTGTAATAACCCTAAGAAATTCTGGAACATTGTAAAGTACGATGAAACCCACCTGATATCTCTGAAGATTCAGCTGAACCCATACCGTGTGCTGGTTGCCCTCTTATATTTAACAGAGTTTGCACTTATAATTTTGGCTCTCGTTATCCAGACAAGCTTTACGCTGTTTCTCACAGAAAGTTCCCCCTAATGTCTCCTGTTACCATAAAGTATGCTGGTATTGTAAAGGTAATCAACTCTCTGAATCTGTCTTCCTCTTCTAGCGTAGGCAACATCACCTCAAAATGTCTAAAACAAAGATGTGCTCAGCTCTTTTCCTTACTAAGATTTCTTCAACAATCACTTATGGTTCCTTACCGTCGGACTGGAAGATTGGGAAGGTGGTTCCTGTTCATAAATCTGGTAACATGCACTGCCCTCTTAACTACCACCCAATTTTATTAACGAGCATTCCTTGTAAAATTATGGAGCATATACTGAATTCTAACATTTCTTTAACTTCTTAGACTCAAATAACCTTTTTACGGGTGCTAAACCCGGTTTCCGCTGATCCAACTCATGTGACACACAACTACTACTTTTCGCACATCGTTTGATGTGCGAAAATCAGCTTGGGACAGAAGTTCCCAAGCTGATCACATATATTTAGACATCGCCAAAGCCGTCGATAAAGTATGCCGCGCACTTCTTATGGTCAAAGTTTCAGCACTGAACCTAGATCATAAACTACTAACGTGGCTAGAATATTTTCTTACCATTCGACTTCAGTATGTCACGGTTAAAGATCACGATTCATCCCCAACATATGTTCCATCTGGCGTGCCTCACGGTTCAGTTTTAGGCCATTGCTTTTCTTTTAAACTGCAATAATGATTTAACAAGTTGTGTTTCATTTAATAGTCATCTTTACACCGATGATTGCGTTTCATATCGAGAAGTTTGTAGTGAACACGATGCACATATATTACAATCAGATTTAGATTCTATAATGAGTTGGTGCGACAAATGGCTCATGGAATTAAACATTAAGTGCAAATTAATGCGTGTTTCTCGCACAGACGACTACTCCCCAGTTTATAAACTTAAAAGTACTACGCTTGAACAAGTTTCGCGCTATCGATATCATGGAATCAATCTAACGTCTGATATTACATGGAGAACTATCGTCACCGCAATAATTAAGGCTAATCGTATGTTAGGATACCTATGTTGAAATTTCAGTAAGTGTCCAACAGAACTAAAATTGCTTATTTAAAACCATAAATACTGCGCCCCAAATTAGAATATGCCACGGCTGTTTGGAATCCTGACCGTGATAACTTTATTAATGCACTTGAACTTGTTTAGAGTAATGCCACTCGTTTCATACTAGCCAATTATTTCTAATTATGTACTGTAATTTGTAATTATGTACATGCAGCGTAACAGCATGAAAGCCAGTTTATTATTGTCTTATTTATCACTACGCAGAAAGCTTTTTCACTTATGCTTACTTCACAAAGTTTACTATCATCATCATCTACACCCTGAGTCCATCTCTGTGAAAAGTACCTTTCCTCGCGAGTTGACAACATTAATAAAATTAGGTGTACATCCTCTCGCACAACACACTTATACACTATTTCATCCCGTACACCTCACATGACTGGAACCCGCCAATCTTGTTTCTATCACGGATCATGCTTTGTTGATAGAATTTTTATTTGCATTTTATTACTGTAACTAACTGTGCCATACAGTGAGTGATTTTGTTTGTAGCACACGGTTCTTTTTTTTTTTGTCGTTGTTATTTCTTGTTGTATTCTGCCTTAATGGTTTCTGCATTGCCATTTCTTTTTGTATAAATTTGTAACCCACTCCCCTCCAAGGTGCATTTGCGTTTGAGAGTATTTGGAATAAATAAACAAATAAATAAATAAGTAAAGATGTTGCTCAAGTGCGTCTCTTGAGGTTCACGTGTAATTTTCGTTATCTTCTCACCCAGTTGTTTTTTTTTTTCCCTTTTTTTCTGTTTATTTCTGAAAGGGGCTGAAAGGGGGGGGGGGGGGGGGGGGCTGTGTCGGCGTGTGGCAACTGACACTTCTTTCGACACAAACGGTTTTTTTTTTTTTTTTTTTTTTGAGTATCACTCAACGTTCTTCATTTACCGAGGGTTTTCTTTCTCGGCGTTGAAACACTATGACTTGAGATGGGACGAACGCCTGCGTTAGAGATTGAAGTTTTGTGTTAGGGACACTCCAGAAAGTGTCCACATCTGAAGGCAGATTGAGTAATTAGAATTCGTGAAGGTGTGAGTCGAGTTCACATGAAACACAATACCCGTTTAGCATAGAAAAAACAGCAAGGCGTTGTGAGGTTTTGCAGCGTGGTGGCGTGGTGCAGAACAATATGTTTTTAGAGTAACAAAATCGTGACACTTATGCCGGTTACTGTAGGCAATGACGAGACAACGCTGTGGTCGTTGCAAAAGAACAGGCAAAAATGTTCGCATTACTGTGGCTGATCCTCGTTCTGGCAGTCACAAACTAGTATAAGTTGAGGGCGTTCAGTGTTCCTTGAAAATCAGCACGGAGTCCTTGAAAATCAGCACGAAGCCTATGTAACGACTGGTAGGTTGGAATTACCTGCTACCATTATGTATGTTGCGTCCGAAATTAAGATATTGCTTGGGTTTAAAGAATGGTGGCGGTGCTGTGAAAAACGTCAAGAGCTACGTAGTAAAGCCATTCTACAAGTTAACCTTGAAACATACAGTCTCTCACACAAATGACTGAGTATTGCTGCTCAGACTTGTGTACAAGAACCAAAGCAACAATGAAATTCCAATTTCTTGTTTTTCAAGAAACTTAAGTTTTTCGGTCAACGAAGCTTTTTTTTTTTTTTTTTTTTTTTTCATTGAACGGCGCTTTCGCGGTTACCTCGTTGGCACCCGCCTCCGTGGTTGAATAGCTATATTACGTTCTGCTGCTGGGAACGACGTCGAGGGTTCAATTTGCGGCTGCTGCGACTGCATTCTGACGAGGGTTGAACAAAAAACTGCTCCTTTACCGCACTTTGGGTGCACGCTAAAGAACATTAGGCGGTAAACTAGAGCTCCACTAGCCATACTTGACAGCCCGCTGCGACCGAACTTGCCGTTAAGCTGTTCACGACGCATTAAGCAAGCGCCTTCATTTGAAATTTACTACACTGTGTATCACAACTATTTGCACAAACGTATAAATTCTGATGCACATCTGCCTGCATGGTACGCTTTTGAGGTGAGAGTTGTCCCAAATGGTTCTACGTCGAGTACAATTAAAAATTTGAGTTCGAAGGGGGTTGAACGTGAAAAGACGAACAATGCGTATAGAACCAAATCGCGCTGTGATTTAGAAGATTGAAGAAAGGCTCGTCATACGAATCCGCTTCCGTTCCTGCTCTCATCTTTAAATCAGTAATATCAAATCAATCACTGGAATATGTACAAACTATACCGATTCAAAAGATACAAGTTCGCTTACTGTGGATCCTCTAGCATACAGCATACATAATAGCCTCCGTACACAGTTCTCGCACTGACTTAAGACAGATGCGGCGTTGTCACATCATCTCCGACTGGCGTGTGTACAAAAGCGAGCCAGCTCATGTTGCGCAAGGGTAAGCAGCGTACCACGTGACGGCATATCGAAGCACGTAGGTTGCGTGTGCAACAGGGAAATACTGATGGAAGACCCGCACCATCTTCTCTGATGCACGCAACAATGCTGTCCGTCGGCCAGAGCACGCACGCGCACTGCCACCCGCTAGCACCGCCAATCTCCTCCAATTTAGAACAGTCGGGCTCATGCAGAGCGCTGGCAAACCCGCAGCGCACAAGCGTATAAAATTTGGCGCTGGAAAAGGGCCGGGTAAGGGCGCCGAGCGAAGCGAGCCTTTGAAAAGGGCGGTTGTTGAATAGCTACTGGCCTTTCTGTATTTCTATCTCTTTCTTGTATCTCCGAAGACACTGGGTTTCAGATACAGGTGCGTCTTGTACATAGCTCCAACTGATAGGCACTGCAGGTGGTTGCCTTTGAAAGAGCGGCGTTTTTAATAGAGAGCGACGGGCGCCGCTGCCGCCCGTCGTTCAGCGTCGACGCAGAAGAGATGCGGCACATCGTTGGAAACTGACCTCATACCCAAGCATGCTATGCAGTCACCGCCAGACGTGCGTGTAGGCGCGACCAGGCGCGACCGCGATATGTTTGGCGAAAAGCGAATGCCCTTCTATCGACCTATAGGGGGCAGCAGTTTGGCGAGACTGTTCTTTGTGCGCCCGGACCTCGCCTCTGGGTCATTCCACGCGAAACGTCCCAGGCCCTAAAAGCGACCATCGCCGATTCTCTTGAAACAATTGGGCTAGTTCGTGATATTGTGAATGTTCCACCAAAGCATTTTTCTAGAAAAATAATTTTGGTGACGTAAGCCCTTTTTGAATTATTGTGAAAAAGCAAAAGTTGGTTGAAGGTCATTTTTTAATGAAGTGTGAAACTATAGGTACAATAAAAAATCTTATTTTAGAGTGTTCAATGGCGTGGTTTATTCGCGTGACGTCATAGGTGAACCAATTAATGAATTTTCTGCGTATAATTGGCTCAATAAGAAAGCAAGAAATTGTGCGTTTTTATAAAAATTTTTCACAAACATCGGTAACGTTTCAACCACAATAATATTTCACCACTTTTTTCTGTAGCTATACGCTCTGCTAAAAATAATGCTAGACAATCAAATGAAGTATTTTTCCATGAAATTACTTGCGAATTTGCCAAAATCTCACTTTTTTACGGTGTTTAGACCTAAATTATTCATTAAGGCCTTCCAGATCAAAATACGTTAAATAGCTCATTGTTTGCACCAACCTTTCATCTTGTGTTATAAAAATTTTAATTCCAGTAAATTTTGTTTTAGGCGAGAAAACAATTTTTGAACTCCACAACCCCGGAATGCACTGCTGAACTGTGTCTTCACTGCAAAACACGTGCGGGCCACAATTGAATTCTTACCCTGCTCATGAACTACTTATGCATACAATATGGGCGCACGCCTTTTATGTGCGGTAAATGGCAGCAAAATATCCGTTTACGCTGTTTGAATGTTGATGCTCCCGCAACTACGTTTTACGATAATACATTTATGAGATGAAAGTAAACTATGACTGCTTCGAGGTCGTCGTCGTCAGAACCGGTTATTTTTCGTACATGAGATATTGTGCCCGGCGCTGATTCACTGTTTTGTAAGTACTACAGGTCAGCAGAATACTAATTATGCAAGAACCTGAATCATCGACACTCCGCGCCAACCGTGGCGCAGAAGACAAATGTCAAGAGATTTACAGTTTACGGGCTTGTCTAATGTGAGTGTCAATGGGCCTGATCAAGCGCCGTTTTCGTTCTGGTGCGAAGCGGCCGCAAAGAAATGACCATGTGATTATTCTGCCTCCGCGTAGGACAGAATGAGGTTAAGCTAGCCGCTATCTGCCACAGCGAAAAGCTCAAATCTATGCCGTGTTCTCCTACCTGACCACCCCGAAACCCCAAAATTAGAAGTGGTAAACTGACGAACATACGCCATTTACGATGTATTTATACTGATGTCAAATGACACAGCATGCGTTCGTTTGGTAAATAGTCAAAGTACATATGCATGCCAGAAAAACAGCCGGTGGCACATACGTGTTCTGCAGTGAAGACACATTTCTGGAGTGCCTACCGGTGCGATCTGTTGTGGATTTCAAAAACGTGTTTCTCGCCTCGGACAAAACTTGCTCGAATAAAAATATCTAGATCACAATTCCAAAAGTTGTTGCGTATAATGAACTATCTCACGTATTTTTATCTGCAGGGTCCTAATGTGTAATTTAGGTCTGAACATCGTCAAAAAGTAACTTTTGCGCAAGTTCAGAAATAATTTTTTGAAAACGTACTCGATATCATAGGCGAATGTTATTTTTATAGCAACGGAAAAAAATTGTAAAAGATTTTGTAGCTGAAACGACGACACTAAAAAGGCAATTTTTTCTTGCTTTTTTACTGAGCCAATTAAACGCAGAAGATTCATCAATGTGTTCGCCTACGAGGTCACCCGAATAAATAACGCCAGGAGAATATTCTAAAATAACATTTGTAATAGTACCTAGTTTCACAATTGATTTTTAAAAAATAGTCGCAGCTTCGCCCGAAAGGCGAAGCATCGATTGCGATATCAAATTAGTAGAGAGCTATACGACGCATGGATAGTAGTTTAATGGGCCGTATAAAGTTGTAAACATTCGCTTACTGACTACATAGACAAGCACGTTGTCACGCGCGCACAGGTAAACATGAACACATCTTGCTCGATGACCACGGTAACTCGCTGTGAAAACGCCGGTGTGAGAAAGTCGGCCAGCAGCAGCGGGCAAACTGACCTTCGCGCTGTCTCTCGTCTCGCTTCAACGCTAACTAAACATATTAGCACGCTCGTATAATTGGCTACAGTCTAGCACTCGGAAGTACCAGATATCAAATTCTCCAACCAAATGCAAATGAAATATAAAGATGCGGTCGATTCGTATTCCAAATTGAGAATATTAAGTTATTTCCAAATTTCCTATTTAGGAATGAATGCGCATAAAAAAAGCAAATATTCCATAAAAAAACGATTTGTTGCATGTTTTGTCTCGACGTACGATCACGAAATGAAGGCGTACGTCAAAGAGTGTGAAAAGTATGCTGTATACACTCTTGGATTCCGCATAGTCTGTCACGACCTGACAAGGGCATATTCAAAGTAACTGAAAGTGTATATTCAATATATTATTTAGCTTCAGTATCTCTTTTTTTTTGCGTATGTGTATGCCATTCTGCATGTGTACGTTTTGTGTTTCTGCGCTAATCGTCATTAAACTATCACTAAATGCGGTCATGGCTTCATCGTCCTTCCGCACTTAGGATCTCCGTCTTTCAGAATAGTCGTTGACGTTCCTCGCTGAGATGTTTTTCCCGCTGGTGCGCGACCATCGTTTTCCGGAAGCAGTCACTCCAATTGTGTTCTGATACCTACGAACACTGCTTTACCAGCGAAGAACATAGCGCGTCGTTCGCATGTTGCACGTGCCGTATCGCTACCACAGATGCACGCGCCATTACTACATACACTGCGTGCACATAACGAATACAGAAGCGTTAGCCATTTCGGTTGTATATCTCGTAGTTCTAAATTCCCTGATTACGTGTGAAACGCCCCCTTTGTCAAAATTAGTGCACGTCACACCGAGTGTTAGTGGTGATGACCCTGAACCATGCGGTGAGGCTGCTGCCCTATGAGAGAACTTATACACACCTTATACAATGGGTAATGACATTTGAGGGCGCTAATGACATCAGCAACAAACACAGCATTGTAGTTTTCGAACGTAACTGTGCAATTTGCTGATATACGCAAGATTTTCAACTTGTACCTTACGATTTTTACTCGGCGATGCCGTGGGCACTGTTTCGTATAGGAAATTTCAGGTCTTTTGCAATTCCTTCAAAAGAAAGCCATGCATTCCGTAGCAATGCGATGCTATTGAAGAAACGGCGATTGAAGAAGGGGGCGTTAAAGAAGGAAAGAGAGGAGGAGGAAAGGCAGGAAGGTTAACTAGTTTAGCACAACCGGTTTGCTACCCTACACATGGGAGCGGGATGGGGGAGAATGAAAGATGGGGAAGAGAGCGAGAGCACATAGAACAGCACACACATCGTCAGTCACAGTCCGTCACTCTTGCGTGGTACGTGACATCACTGTCACAGCCACTTGTCCAAGCCCTTTTCTTTCAAAAACTTAAGTAGGACACTTCGTCGCCTTCAGCTGCGGTGTCTTCTGTCGACGACATGTGAGAACCGTCTCAACTGACATTGGTATATTGTCAAGGCGCGTTAGAACGGACACCAGGGACTGTCTCTGAACATTATATTCAGGACAGTCGCATAGAATGTGTTCCAGCGTCTCCTCGCAAAGACAGGCACTGCAAAGAGCGTTGTCGGCCATTCCAATGAGAAATGAATAAGATTTCGTAAATGCCACACCTAGCCATATGCGATAAAGCAGAGTGGCCTATCTTCGGCGGAGTCCAGTTGGCATACAGAGATGCATCAAAGAGGGCAGGTGGTATTGACGATTGCTCCGCTTGGTCTGGCTGCTTGGTGTGCACAATAGAGAGAGCGTGATCTCCTGTGCAAGCACTCGAAGTCTGCTGGCTGCGTCGGACCGTGAAAGTGGTATGGCCTCTTCCTGTATGTCTTCAAGAACTGCCCGAGCGGCATTATCGGCATCTTCGTTCACTATGACGCCGCAGTGACTTAGCAGCCACTGAAACGTCTCGTGGTGTCCTTTTTCATGTGATGTATGGAGTAGGCATCTAATATCGAATACGAGCTGTTCATATGGCCCGCGACGTAGAGCTTATAGTACGGATTGTAGGCCTGCCTTTGAGTCACTGAAGATTGACCATTGTCGAGGTGGTTCCCGATTGACTAAACAAAGTGCCGCGCGCTGAGCAGCTAGTTCCGCAGTTGTCGATGTCGGAGGGTGGCCAGTCCTAAAGCTGATTCTAATAGCTCTTGCTGGGACAACCACAGCACCGGACAAACACTGGAGGTTTGTGGAACCATCAGTATAAATATGTACACTGTGAGGCTCTGCGGAGCTCCGCCCTCGACGACCAAACCTGGGAGACCCAGCACGCCCATGAGGCGGCGGCGAGGCAAGCCCTCGACGTCCCCTCATGGGAGGCTTAGCCCGGCCTAAGCCTCCCATGAGGGAGGAAGTTTATTTCCCAGAAGAAAGTTTATTCTTCCTCCTCCTCCGTACACCTCTCGTGCAAAAGAAACAGAGACAGTTGTTTCAGCACAGGCGACGACAGCTCAGATTTTTTTCCTGATTCCTGGTACACTGAGATGTACTGTGGGGCTGATAAGACACCAAGGGGGTATCGATGGTTTAGATGCAGCGAAGAAGCCCGAGGGAAGTTTATCGTTGTACTTGACGATAGTTTTAGAGAACGGTGCTTAGCGCCTGTCTGAAGGTAGTGTTGCAAGGTGGTGATAGGGGCCACGTGAAAAATGTCTGATGTGCGTTCTCAGGGCTTCCACCGTAATGTGAGTTTGCATTGGATTGTCCCGACCAATCGCAATAGTTGCCTCTGTTGACGTGCATCTGGGCAAACCAAGGCAAACTCTGAGTGCTTGAGCTTGTGCTGCCTGCAGAACACGAATATTTGTCTTGCAAGTGTTGCTCAGTACAGGTAGACTATATCTTAGAAAACCGAGAAAGAGAGCTCTGTAGAGTTTCAGCATTGCGTGTACTGACATCCCCCACGTCTTTCCTGCCAAGTATTTGAATAACTGGGAAGTTGCTGTCAGGCGCTGTTTCATGTAGGCCACGTGCGGGCTCCAACAGAGGTCTCGGTCAATGATTACGTTAACTTTACTTACAGCGCGTTACTCCCAAAAGTCTGGATCCGTCTATGAGGGAGCACGTAAGTGAAGGTCCCCAGAACAATTACCGTGCACGCAAACCTAAGTATGCTGCCGTTCTTGCAGGTGTGGTGAGCGTTCAGAAATCCTTTGAGCTACATAATTAGTAGCTTACCCTAATCTCAAATAATGCATGCCGCCGCTACTACGCTATGAACATAGTCTTGCGGCTTCATGAGGCACCTTGGAAGAAAGACCAGCCAAAAGAACTATGGTACATTCGGTGCGAAATGGTAGCATGTATGTTTGCTAAGCCTCGGTGAGTGATATCATACATGACCTCGCGAACAACTGTGAATGAATTGAAGTTGTTAAAATAATTTTTGGCAACCCACGTCATGAATCTCCGCGCATGTCAATGAGCTTGCGTGCATTCCTAGCATCGACTTAATACTCTTTCTAGTTTATTATTGTCCACCGAGCGTTTTGATGAGGCTTAACTAACATGCAAGGTTCCAGGCTGCCGACTGTATCATTTTCTCCAAGGAACACAATTTATTCCTTTCCGTCACGCGCAAAAATACACTAACAAAATCTTCCTGCAATCGCTGAATAGCAAGGCGAAACCTGCCCCACCAACGGGCCAACTTTTTGTTCCCATCCGCAACTGTGGCTTCCTCCTCCGGAAAATGCGCAAAGTTTGAACTTCAGCGCGGAACTTTTGTTCGAGTAGAGCGAGTATGTAGTACATCTGCACTGACAACTCAATTTATTTTACGTGTGCAAATGTCAGAATGCATGTGAGGGCAACGCAAACGCTGTAGCAAATATTTTCACTAATTAATCGAATTCAAGGACCTTCGACACGTAGCTTTAGTATCTGAGAACGTCGCTTAGAGTACGGGTTGTACAGAATAGACTGTAACCCATAATAGCACCAAACGCTAAGGCGGTCGAGGCTAAACTGCGACTGTTTCATCGGGCGAGGAGGAAAGGGCGCATGCGCAACGAGCCTTTCCTCCTCCTCCTCCTCTGTAGCTTGTGCAAGCCGGCGCGGCGCTGCTTGAATGTGTTGCCGTCGCGTTATGCGGAAGGATTTGGAGATGTTTCAGCTCGTTCTCCGTGGAATTTACATGATGTAAGTTCGCACAAGGTTCATACCGCCGCGGTAACTACAGTACGCGGAAATTTCTCTAGGCTGCGCAAACATGAGACGCGCATCATCAGCTGCGGTGTGTGTATACGTTGTGAACTATTATGGATGTATCGGTTTTCACTCGACGAAGAGAACCGGCGTCTCTGATTTGCCTGCGTGAATTGGAAAATCTTCTCACTATCCGATCGCTTGACGTGGGAACTAAAACATAAGAGTGCTCGTGTAGGGCCAACCCAATGTAATCTCGAAACCTGTAAGCGCCAATCATTATAAAGCCTTTGAGTCAGCCATAAATTTAACATAACCTAACACTTTTCACACTGCTGTGCACTGGAAGAACAACACAGCTTTATGCCATTTATCACATGCAGGAAAACAAAGGAAAATATTGTGAATTATCTGTTCATTTTGCGTACATATCGCAAAACAAACCCAGAATACAGAGTAAGGATAATTAAATCACAGCCTTCCGGCACTGAAAGCGCGGAATGTAAGTTCAACAGGACGCGCACGAGATCAATAAATACCCGTCGTCGCGCAGACACCGGAGAGTGAACATAAGAACCCGCTCACTCGAATTTTATTTTGAAGCATGAAGTGAAGCTCGCCTTCACTTAAGCAACAATTTCAATTATCTCGTTACCTGAAAAATAAAAAAAAGAACTGACTTGGTGCTAACGATTATTTTGGTGGAAAATTACTGTATAAGAATATATCTTGCCTTAGAGACATTTAAATAAAAGGCATAAAAAATTTCGTGGCCTTTTACAGCGGAGCTGTTAGAACCTCGCTATAGTGATCATTCCGTCGTCCACAGCTTCGCCGAGCTGGGGGACGGAGAGCTGAGAGAGAGTGAAAACAGAAGTATAAAAAACTCACAGGCCTGCGCGGCACACGCAGCACAGTCACAGCGTAGGCAGGTGGAGCGGCTCAAGGGTAGCTCCAATTTCGGCACCACGCACAACAGGGTCTTCGCGGCAAAGTCTCTTCGCCTCGTTTTGACGAGAACGATCTGAACTGTCCGCCCGGCGTCGACGGCGAGCTACGGCTTGTAATTCTCTGCACAGCAGTCTGCTGAGCCCGATGATGCCTGGTTGTAGCCGCGCACGTAGCTCTACGATTCGCATCTTCGGCAGCGGTTCGTACCTTGCGAGGAGACGTCATAACGTGTACCGAAGAGGTACCCAGAACACGTGGCGCACATCTAACACCGGGATTGCGTGCCTCGTCTGAATCATATCTCGTCGTCTGCGCCTGCGCGCCTGCTTATAGGGCGCGTTTAAAGGGAATATTTCTTCTGCCTGATAGCAAGCGCTTGCGTGGCTCAGTGGTAAAGTATCCGACTGCCACGCAGCGGGCCTGTGTGCGATCCCGGCGGAGAGCGGGCACTTTTTTGCGCATTTCCGGCGATAGCGGTTATGACCAAACGCCAGCGGCGGCATCATCGCAAACCGAAACGGCTATTGGAATGAGCCCATAACAGCTTACGCTGTAAAATTCGGGGTAGCTTGCACTAGTACGTGGCGCAAGGCTAAAGACACAGCGGAGCTGATCGGTATCGTTCGTTCTCGGCTTCTCTCACGTGGGGATCTTCTTGGAGCCGACGCTTTCTCTCCCGTTCCCTAGCATTGTCTCGCTAGACGTACTCGGGGTCTCCGACTCGCCGTCGTCGTTTTGCAGCGGCTTCTTCGGCTAATCGTGCTGGGTCCAATCAGCGTCGACCCTGGCAGTCTCGCTTAGCAGCGCGCCGCGATTCTTGGTAAGCGGTTTCTTCCTCGGCAGTGCAAATCTTCCTTGCTCTCCCCATGTCTACGTCTGGCGCGCACCGGCTTTCATACGGAACGAAGGAGCGTATGCACAATCGGCCGTGACGTCACGTCTGACTCTCGACGCATGCGCAGTAGTGCGCAGCTGGTGGCGAAGTCGTAGGAAAACTGTACGGGCGGCAAGCGCAGACGCCCGGGATGTCGTCACGGCGCATGCTCAGTAGCGCGCAGCTGGCGGGAGCGCGGCTGAGTCGTGTCTTTGTCGGGCGAAGCGAGCGCGCACCTGCGCCGACGGTTACTAGGCAACGCGGGCGCTAGGCAACAGCGGGCGCCAAAGCAGGTCCACGCGGCTCCAATCGCCGACCATCACGTACGTCGCGCCACGAGACCGACGTGTTCTGGACCAAGAGAGAAAGCCTTCGCCAGTCAACAGCACGTGCTACACAAAGCGAGAAGAAAATGATGGAAGGCTACGGAAGATCAAAAAGTAAGCGGCGTTCCCTGCGTTTCGACCTGGTTGGCATAGAGTCACGTGGCAGTCCATTATTTGGCAACAGAAAGTCGAATGCGCGATGTTGCATGCGCATTCAAGCCACGGTGAGAAAACTCCAAGGACTCGGACACACCGGGAGACCCCAGAAGACAGCACAGGCGGAAAAACAAAGCTCCAACGTACTCCATCTGAATCTACTACAACGCCGAGACGCCCGGAGAGAAAAGTACGGAAGTACAAAGGATGCAGGAGGAGGCTCCTGACAGACCTTAGCTCAGACAATGAGATTAGCACATCAACAGAGTCCACAATAGAAGCCGAGCCATCTCCTCCTGCGATTGGACATTCGCAGGCTTGGAGCTTCCGCTGTGTGCTGTTGTAGTATACCGTATATAGCCGAACAGCTATATATAGCCGTATATAGCCGTAACAGCCGTATATAGCCGAACAGCCATCTTGTCAAGTTATGTCCCCGCTAACGTGCTAGCAATGTACGAATAAACGTGTGGTCGCTTATTCTTATAAAACGACTTCTGCTCAATGTACAGGCTCAGGCAACGCGAGCTCTGCTCTATCACTTGTCTTTTACTCAATGCGTCTCATTTATGATGCATGCACAGAGCAACCGCTAAGCTTTCATATAGGAGTGAGTCGCGCCAACTCGTCCGCGAGTACGCGCCGAAATACCTGCGTAGACATATACGAGAATTATTCTATTCAATTATTTGCTAAAGGGTGTAATAATCAAGCGCGAACTATTCTAAACACTTCTGATCAAGAACTGAGTCCAAGGATGCATGAGAATTTACAGCAGAGGATCCGCTGTGGTGGCTTAGCGGCTACTATGTTGCGCTGCTGAGCAGGAGGTCGCGGAGTCAAATCCGGGACGCGGCGGCCGCATTTTGATGATGATGATGATGATGATGAACATCTACCATGGCTCGTACCCACTGAGGGGGATAGGCCAAGAATCAGGCGGCAGTAGGTAGCTAAAGAAAATTCTTTTTGAAAATGAGAAACGCAAAGTAAAAGAAAGAAAAAAAAAGATTTTTGAATAACTAGACCAATATGCCAGCGAGCAGTCAGACTAACCGAAGAGTGTATTTTAAATAAGGTTACAATCAAGGTGAGAATAAATACAATGTTACGAAAGAAATTGGAGAAACCTATTTCACTGAAATGAATGCTGATCTTACAGGTATAATAAAGCTACAATTGTTTCAGTTAAAAAATCAAACACTGCAAAACAAACGACTCTGTGACAATAGCCTAGGGTCGAGGCCCCAAATGATGCGCGAAATGCAAAAACGCCCGTGTGCCGTGCATTACAGGACGCCCGTTAAAGATACCCAGGTGGTCAAATTTATCTCCCTCTCCCCCTCTTCCGCGTGCCTTAAAATCAGATCGCGATTTTGGCAAGTCAAACCCCGGAATATAATTTTCAATTCACAACAGATGATTTCCTACAGCTGATACAGATGAGTGCGACCACCTAAGGTTTGCTGAAGTTTAGAGGCATTTTTATGCCTTGTTTGCTTAATCGCATTGTTTGCTTAAATACTCCAAGTTTATGCCGCCACATACCAGCATACAAGAGCCGTCAGTACTTAGACTTAGTGTTTTTTTTTTTTTTTCATTTTAAATACGGGGTCTGTCTTGCATTTTAAAAATATTACGTCACTTATTTCAAAATCTCAAAGCTAGCTTCCTCGCAAGAGTTTCTCAAACTAACTTCTACGCAGTCGCCTTTGTGTGACAGGGTGAAATTTTAGTTTTATTGCGATGGCAAACCTAGACGTGGCATTCATAACATCACGCGTAACAAAGGAGTCCCAGTATGTTGTTGTTGTTGTTGTTGTTGTTGTTGCTGTTGTTGTGCCTTCAAAACATGGCACGTACCGACAATGAGGGATGGGCCAAGAATCGGGTAGTTTTGTTGTTGTCGCCTTCAACTTATGGCTAACATCATGCACTGCTCGTGCTTCGTCTTCATTTGAACAAGAGCTAGCACCAGCATGATGACCAAGTGTGTAATGCGCGAAAACACACGTCCGGATTAGGAAAAGGGTCTATTTAATTATTCACGTTTCAGGATACGGCTGAAGCTGTCGCTGTATATAGAGTTACGGCTGGCTTAAGGAGTTTTCTTACCTTAAAATACAGTTTTGCACCTTACGTCGAGTTTGCTGCATAGAGAGCGAAAAAGAGAGAGAGAGAGATGGTTTTTATTGAGACAGCAATTATATGGGATCTCCAGGCGAATGTTCGCCTCTTAAGCAACTGCCCATAAGGCAGTTGCTTTTGTTAATTAGTCTTGTGAAGCTCACGTTAAAAGCGGCAAAGTGTCCACCTCGCCTAGGAACTCGTCTGCAAAAATAAATACCACGTTCGCTGCGCCTATACCTTTTTTTTAAATAAAAAATCTGTATTGTCTAAAAAAAAGAAAACAGAAAAAAAAAACCGTTAGAATATCGTTTTCTACATCAGTTGCGAATAAATGCTATTGACCCTTTTCGCGGCGATCCCATGGGCGCTGCCATGTTTGATCACGTGGTGACGCGTTCATTGCTTGCCTCAATTGTCTCCGTTGCCTCCGAGTTTACAATGGATGTGTATGACGCCGGTGCGGCTTAGCAAACCTATGTTCTGGGAGATATCGTAGCCGGTGACTGGGTGGACGACGCGAAGCTTTGGCCACAGCTTCAGAGAACATGCAAAAGCGCTTTCGAAGCTGATTAAGCTACGTCCAAACGGCGCGAGCAGCGTGTATGGTGCTTGCTCTAAAAGCAGGGCTAAATATGTATTCCAAGCTATCCAAACTTTCCGCTCATGAATTGAATCAGGGTTAGCGTGTTTTGCTCTTCGTTCTTTATTTGGCAAATATTTTGAAGCAGCGGCTTAAGTTGTCACGTTTCTGACTCTTTAGTAAAGTTCCTCGGTGCGGTCACTACCTGATTATTTTTTGCCTAATCACTCGCGGGTGTGCTCAGTTCCGTTAGATTTAGTCATGATGCGCACAAGCCTTGAAACGTAGCTGCTCTGTACATTGTAATACTTTGTAGCAAAAACGCATTATCGCTAGTAACTCGCTTACTCTTGTGGACCGTCGCGAAACATTCAGCTTCGACCATTCGTGCGCTATCGGTGTAATACCGTCGTTTATTGTGCGTATATAGTGCGCATATATTCAAGTGTGAGCTCATTCACTTATTTTTGACACGTTGGCAAAAGAGTGGGCGTAAGTTTCCGTGCAGTTTGGGTAGATGTGCGTAGATACTGTGCGCGAAAACCTACTATGACAGGAAGCAGCGCTACTCCCTTCATCATTGTTTAACGAGCGGTACTCACTTTTGCCGACGTACCGGGGCTGAAGCCCTTTCTTTATAGGTTGTCGATACAAGGCTGGCGGATGAGCAAATTTCTGTATCCTCGAGGAAATCCGTACATCTCGAAGTGCCGGAAACACGTAGGGACAGTTGCAGCAGCGGCCCGCGAACTTGATCACATATATTCAATGCATTCCTTAATATGCCGGTCACTACTTTTGCAGCCAACTACTGCACGCGTCTTCAGTCAACATGATTCAATCCAGCATGATTAGAGCACAGTGCGTTAGCGAAAACTCAGTTGCTTTTCCGACAGCTGATCGCATAGAAGCAGTGTTGTACACGTTCCTCAAAAACAGGAACGAAAGCTCATTCCTTGTTTCTTCGCAATAATAAAACGAGTTCCCGTTACAAGTTCCTTTAATGCGAAAGGAACGCGTTCCAGTTACACTTCGAACATTGAAAGGTGTCGTTACATTAACGTTACATTTGATTTTTTAAATTAAAATGTAGTGTCGGATAATCCTGCGGCGAAATAAAGTGAGTCTCGAGTCTTCCCGTTCGTTCATGTCTTATGCGCTGCTTTATTATTCCTAACGTCGAACTAGATCAAACTAGACCAAACTTCCATCCTGGTCCTTAACGCATTCTACATGAGTGAGCTTTTTCGTGTATTAACTTCGCTTTATGCTTCAGTGTGTGTGTGGCGACCCTCCATGCCTCCTCCAGGAGCGATGGCGGCATAGGTGCATGGGAAGAATTCGACGGAGCTCGCAGCTCCTGCAGTAACCAACTTTGATTCAGAAATCAAATAATCCTAAAATTCTTGTGTTTAGATGACTTCTCCGTAGATGGTACAACGGGTGCGCAATGTTCCCTTTAGTACGAGTTGACTTTGGAGAGGCGGGGAGTTCGCTAAAAACACAAAACGAATATACCCGGTAGTGGCATGAGTTCTATGAGGGTGGGTGCCGGAGTTATCTCGGGAGTGGAAGTCAAAGCGTTGATCTGGTTATTGAGAAGCCTGTGGAATATAACCATACACTTGATGACAATATACAGGGACTTTCAGTTAACTTGTGCAAAACCTGAAAAATCTAGGTGCTATGCGGACGCAGCCAACTCAGTATTGCCGACTGTCCTCGTGAGCAAATAAAATAATTTTCTTGCGATACCAATTATGCGCTCCCTCGAGGCGCAGTTTTGTCGTCACCGCTGTAGCTGCCGTGCTGTCCCGAGTCATGTCCAAGTGCGAGAATCAGGGCAATGTTGGTGGTCACGTGATCTGCGCACCCAACGTTGGAGGTAATGTGATTGTGCCCGCGCGCCACGGCGCGGCGGCTTATCTGGCCCAGCTGTGGCTGAGATGCAACTACCTTCCTCCCCATTATGCTCAGTATGTGGGAAAAATGAAACTATAGGCCATTTATTTTAGAGCAGAGCTTTTAGGCGCCCCTTCCTGCGGCGACCGGCGGCATAACCAGCGAACGAGCACAGCGAAAGTTGAAAGCGAACGGGGAGCGCAGCGGGGGATGAAAGACACGATGAGGAAAGCGGAGAGGAGGGTGCAGCGGAACCATGAGGGCGGAAAGCAGAGGAGGGTAAGGCAAAAGCGTGAGAAGAAAAGCGTAGTGCGGCGACGATGGCTACGAGATGGCGCCAGAGTAGCGGGCGTCGTCTGGGACGTCTGTCGGCGGCGGCTGCTGTGAATAGCGCCCACTGGCAGACCACTACCACGCCCACTACCAGAGGGTCATTGCACGGCAGGTGGTACACACCTATGTCTTGTGCCAGGGTCATAGAGTTAGGGCAAGTGACGTCACCGTCGATGAAGCAGTTTTACCTGCAGGTGTCACACCATGGGTGAGGGCTATCCCAGCCCGAGTCCTCCTCAGTAAATCTTCCTCGAGCCTTGCGGGTTTGCAAGGGAGGCAGCGGGCACACGGGGAAAGAAGAAAACGCGATTGCGCAAGGTCGAATTTTTATGGGCTTGGAGAAATGCTTATTTTCCTTTCCGCTTTCTCTTGTCTAAAACTTGTAATTATAAGCTATGATCTAATGTAAGCAGAGCGCAAACTCACGAGGACTAAGAACGCAGGGGGATCGCAGTGCTCGTCCTGCGTTCACATGTTCGTCGTTAGCTCACGTGCGGAAAGAGAAAGCGAAAGTTGTTAATAGTATACTGTCCTTCGCGGTAGCTTTTGGAATTCTCTTCAACCAGCCATGAAAGCTGCTCATTCACTCTATCAAAGAGAGAGAGAGAGAGGGGGGGGGGGGGGGCTGGTGCACACTGCCTGCCCTTTACGCTTGCGGAACCCTATTTCTTCAGAACACTCTTTTTAAAGGTGCAGGTGTTTGTTATACCGTGCGTCACAGCTAACGTTATTCAAGCTGTTCAAAGAAAGAAAAAAATCACGGTACATGATACGACTTTGATATATATATATATATATATATATATATATATATATCAAAGTCGTATCATGCACCGTGATATATATATATATATATATATATATATATATATCTGTACGGTCGTCAGACCTTTGCCGACGGAACACGTAGGTATTAAAATCGTATCTTGGGTCATATTTTTAAATATATATATATATATTTTTTTTTTCTTTGAACAGCTTGGCTAACGCGTTAGCTAGGACATCCTATACGCAGACAATTACACGTTGAGGGATCGCCTTGGCGAAAGCTAAGTCAAACGTGCGGGCGTCTTTACACATACTGAACGGAGGGAAAGGGACAGAAGCCACTCTCTTGAAACCATGCAGTTTTGAATGCTAATGTTTCATAATTACAGCGAAGCTGTTTATGGCTATGCTTCCGTGCACTTTTTTTCTGCGTGAGCAAAAATGTGGGCCGATCCTGGTAATTGTGCAGAAAGGGTCCAATAGCAATGGCACATACCCCTCCGGACTCTGGGTGGTGAGCTCCGGAACCTGTAACGCGCCCTTGGACTACCCTTGTGACACCTGGGACCCAAAGAGGTCCGAGGCACTAGGGTAAGAACGATCGGATCGGACCTTAGCTCAAAAGGCCGACCCGCCACAGCCATATCTACGTTCGCACCGCCCTCTTTTTGTCGGCGTTCCACGCGCTTGCGTATCTAGTCTCTTTTCCTACCACTCTCCCGCGGTGGCGCTGCCATCGAAACTTCACGCGTGTCTAGTTTCCTCCGGCTCCTCGGAACGGCGGTTGCCTTCTCGTCTCAGTTCTTGCCATCGCTCTTCGTAGGCGCATGCTCCTCGGGAGTCCGGACTATATGCGAGTATGATGGAGCTATTATAATAACAGAGATCATACGAGCATGTATGTGCGTGCCTATCGTCACGATGACCACCGATCAAGACAATAAATGTGTTCGTACTTTTTATTTATTTACATACACTGCCATCTTGCATAGCAAGATGATGCAAGAGTGAGTGCATATATATGTTAATCAATTGAAGAATACATTTTAGTGGCAAAAATAAAACAAACAATATAGAAAAATCAATATCAGGAAGAGCTAGTTGATTAATGAACATAATTAGGAAATAGGTCGGCAAATTTATCACTCGATAACTCGCGCAAGGACCTCTCAAGGCCATTACAAATCGCAATCGTACGTGAAAAAAGGAAAACCTAAAATAATCAATCGATCAATTCTGTCACCTCTGTGTCTTGTGCTAAACAGCTTCGCTGGTCACCCACCTTCACAGTATGGAATGGCTCATGATTTTTTAAAATTATGTGAGAAAATTCGTCAGTGATTGAGAAAATGAAGAACCAACGTTCTTTTTAAAATTTCTCGCCGCGACCTCAACGCTGGTATACGTAACAGATTTCAAGTCATTTTCTCGTACATGGGCCATAGTAGCGTAACTTCTCAAAACTTTATTTACTGAGCGTTTGGCTCTTTCAGACACAATGTAGACCTTCTTAACGGCTTCAAAATCCATAACGTCACTACGAACCTATGCGAGAAACTTCAGGCACTTAATTCCGTCTCATTTTTTATCTTTTCTGCCTGACTTACGAGGGGTGATCAACAAGTTTTGCAACTCGCATATCAGGAAAACTGCCAGACCTTTAAAAAATATTTTTTTCAACATAATCTGCCCTCACACTAATGCACTTCTCCCATTTTCCTGGAAGGCTTTTGATACCTCGCAAAAAAAAAGTTGTCGTAGTTTCACCCGAAAGGCGAAGCATCAATTGCGATAGCAAATTAGTAGAGGAGGAGGAAAAAACTTTATTCCAAATTAGTAGAGAGCATACTGAGTAAGGATAGTTTTTTTTTTTTTTCTCGAAAGTTCGCCCAACGACATAAACCATTAAATATAACAATGTAGGCCGGTTTCGGCGATGAACAGCAATAGTGCTCGATGGTTGCTTCCATAGAGCCATGATTCATAGTCCGGTGGTAGCGTAGGATGAAGGCCCACTGTTTCCAGGTAGCGCCGTCGGACCTGGGTTAGACCAGGGCATGTCCACAACAGGTGTTTGATTGTTGTCGCGGACGCTCGAGCTGGGCAATATGGGCAGGTATCCGCAAATGATCCACGGAGGTGTTGTGGCCAGGCATAGGTGACCGATGGGGTAAGTGCCACCCCCACACGGAGTCTCCGCAACACCACCTCCTCCTGGCGCGTAAGGCCGCCTGGGAGGTTTGAACCACACGGTGGGATCAAATCTCGTGTGGTGTGGCGGAGAATCTCCTTGCGGTGGAGGAAATCGCCCTGGGGGTCACTTGGGAAATGTGCTTCCACAGCTAGTGGCAGCTCACTGTGGGTGGCGGTGTCAGCTTGTATGTGAGCAGAAATAGTGCCTCGTGGGATCCACTGTATCCGAATCTGACCGGGCATCTGTGCAGTCATTCGGTGTACTTCGTTTGCGACAGGGTGGGCACTGTAAACCTTCCGAATCTCCTTTATGGCCGAGGTGGAGTCAGTGCGTATTATTATAATCGGTGCTGGCGACGTGGAAGCAGCTATTACCAAGTTTTTTGCGTCTCGTATGGCCAAAAGCTCAGCACTGACCGATGGTACCGGAGTTATCAGACGGTACACATAATTAGCACTTATGGATGGGCGCCCTTGCACCACGGTGGACGTAACCACTCGTATATCCGTGCAGCTCGCATCGGTGTAGGCCACCAGTGAACCTGTCGGGAGTGCGGCATCGGCTTCTTCCATGTGGCGGCAGAAGGTAGCCGATGGGCGAGGGACCGGATTTCGGAGGCGGCCGATGGGTTTGTTGTCAGTAAGTTGCTGGTATACCCAGGGTGGAAAGGTGTCTACCGAAGATGGCGAGGTAGAAACCGGACTGCCCATGTATGCCGCTAAGTCAGCAGCAGGTTGCAGAAAGGATGGCTTTAGATCCCTTGCTTGACGGCGTTGATGAATCAGCTTGTCAATGGTGTTTAGTTGCGCCTCTTCCTGATAGTAGTTTTATCAGCTGTATAAACTTGGACATGCAGCAGCACCGGCAACACGCAGAACTGTTGTCGACGCCGTCGACATTTTGCCCGCGTTCGCATCAAACGCGCGCGGCGTTGGTGGTTGTTGCCGGTGCCTCTGGAGGCGGCTCGGAGGTTTTCGACGAGATCAGAACGGGAAACCCGTCGGGCAGCGTCGGAAGTCTTTACCACATTTTCGCCTCACAACGTTCTTTTTTATATAAATAGGCATTTGGTGCCGCAACTAAACATCGCCTCCCCCTCCCTCCCTCCCGTCTCCCCACGGCCTTTCGCGCGACGGAAGAAGTCGCGTTTCTCTCTATATATATGGTGATTGTAAAGGAGGAAAGAGACGCTTAATTCTGCAGCCCTTCAGGGAGCACGGCGCAGAACACGCTTTTGTTCTCCGCCGTGCGTTCACTCCCCGTGAAAGCGCGCGTCCCTCGCGCCATTTCACTCGCACTTCAGCGTCCCGCGCGCGGCGACAATTTCATCGCCATTGACGTCATACGGAACCTCACGGCGACGGCAGAAATCCGCTTTGGAGTGTCCATATAATTGCTATCGCAATAAAAAAAAAAACTTCGTTCCTGGTTACCAAGCCACTCCTCTGCGGCAGTTTGAAGCGAGTTTAAGTCATCAAACCTCGATCCCTTGAGGTGTTTCTTCAAATTCGGAAATAAATAAAGTCACTCGAGGCCAGGTCGGGACTGTAGGGTGGGTGGTCCAGCTTTTCGAAACCACGCTCTCGAATGGCAGCCTGGGCAACACGAGACCTGTGAACCGGGGCGTTGTCGTGAAGGAGGAGGACACCTCATGTCACTAATCCTCGTCGTTTTTCCACGATGGCTTTATGCAGTTTTTGAAGAACGTTGGCGTAGTATTCGCCTATAACTGGCCTACTGTTTTCAAGATACCCAACGAGCAGGATCCCCTTTGCATCCCAAAAAAGTGTCGCCATCCCTTTCCTCCCTGAGCATTGGGTCTTGAATTTTTTCGGGGGAGGGGACCCCGAATGCCTCCACTGCACAGACTGCTGTTTTGTTTTTGGGTCCCACCGATACAGCCACGTCTCATCCCGTCACAAGGCGGGAGAGAAAATCTTCTGGGTCGCTAGAATAGAGGTGCAAAAGTCTTCTTGATAAATGCACAAGGTGGTGTCGATCTTGCGCTGAGAGGTTCCGTGGCACCCATCGTGCCGAGACCTTCGACATACCCAAAACATTGTGGATGATAGTGAAAGCACTGCCATAAGAAATTTTCAATTCTCCGGCAACTTCGGACACCTTGATTCGGCGATTATTCATGATAAGGCTCTCTGCTGAGGCTGAATGGTCCAAATCGGTTGAAGTGGTCAGCCGCCCTGACCTTGGGTCGTCTTCCACGTGCACACGGCCACGTTTGAACTCATAGAACCACCGAGTCACTGTAGCATATGAAGGACATTCACCATCCTACTGTGGATATCTTTGGCAGAACTTCCTTCTTTGCATAAAAATTTGATAACGCTTCAGTACTCGAGCTTGAAATCGTGGGAGGACGCCATGTTTGACTGACTGATGCAGACCAAGTAACGAACTGGAAGGCTTGGTATTCAGACCTTGCTGGGCTGCAGAGATGACCTAAACAAAAGGTAGAGAGGGATCACTGTCAGACATTTGGTTATAGCCAAGTTGCAAAACTTTTTGATCTCCCCTCATAGCTTCCTCTGCATTAAAATTTTGCGAACATAGGGGAACAATATGCCAAGTTTATGTGCTATAGTAAATGCGTGTTGATCAAATACAGCTTTTAAAAAACTGTAAGCAAGTATTCAAAAATACCCCGCTGCTGTTATTAGTTAGGTTTTCCCATGTTCCAAAAGAACTCTGCGTTTCAGATACTTTATACCTTGACGGAATAGACAGCCTTTTAAGTACAATGTGTTGCCAAGTTTTAATGTTTCTGGCTTACTTAGAAGCCAGGTTTTTTTTCTTTGTACTTTTTCATGCATGATATATTGGGTTCACCTGATGTCCTCACTCAATTAAACGAAGCAGCTTCTTTATGGTTTGACTCTTGAGGACTGGGTAATGTTTGACATGTAAGTAAAGTTAAAAATAGATGGGTAATTGGGACTTTTACAATAAATTATGTATGCAAGCACTCTAGTGTGTAATGAGCCTGTCTAACGAGCGGGGCCGAATTGAGCCCACTGCCCTGACGGAACTGTAAACACCACCAAGACAAAATTTAGCGAAAATTGGTGGTACGTTATGAAAACTCTGCGCGAAGTTAACTGAGGTTGGATCAAACACAGTTTTTGTAAAAAAATTATTATTCAAGTTTTAGAGTGTGTGATATGGCCACTTCCAGCTGTGCAATAATCCCAGTGTCCCGACATAGCTGTTGGTTACAACAGATTTATATTTCGTGGAAAGGGGAGGGCAGTCATTGTAAGTGCAATGTGACACAAACTTTTTACATTCTTCTTTCTGGGGTTTTACGTGCCAAAACCAGTTCTGATTATTAATTATTTTTTAAAATTTTTTTACATTCCTGGACCAGTTATAAGCGTTGCAAATAATTACTGAGCCTTCGTATTTCCCCATTTTCATGCGTCATAAAATGTTCCTAGTTCGTTTCAGTGTTGTCCTCGGTGAACTAAACAAGACAATTTGTTTATATTTGGAGAAAATAAAGGGTGTAGTTTGGGCACTACGTAAATAAACTTCAAAGACAGGGGACTAGGTAGTTATATTTGCAGTAAATTACGCAAGTGATCTGTAGCTTTATGAATGTGTTTAACGAACAAAGCAGAATTTATCCCGCTGCCCTGGGAGGACTGTTAACTCAACCGATATCAAATCTAGAGAAATTTGAGTGGGCAGGGGGAAAGGGGGGGGGAAGAGTAGGGAGGGAGGGAGTACACCATGGTAAATGTTATGGCGTTAATGAATTACTGTCTTTTTAAAAATTGCCAACAAGTGCTTGCCAACTTTTTTAAATATGCGATATAATTCTGGAAACTAAAATATTTGTCGAAACTGTTCGAAAGAAACAGCTTAGCTGGAAATTTAGTTGTAATTGTCCAAGGTTGCACACATCTGCTGTCTTTTCTTTTTTGTGAATATTGCAAGTCATTTTTGTTGACTGTACTGCATTGTGCAGTGGCACACCGACGGGAAAGGGGGGGGAGGAGGGTTTGGGTGTTGTAACCCCTCCACGTGTCCAGCCCCACCAGTCCGTGTACCTTCAGCACTCTTTTCACATTGTCATTAAAATTCAGGAGGTGGCTTGAGGTCCAATTTTCCTGATCAACAAAAACAATATCACTGTCTTGTATTCATTCATTCACTCTTTAAGTACTTTAAGTAAAATGCTGAAGAAATAAACATCGTCATCATCCTTGGTGTCATTATTATAATTATTAAGCACTTGATTTGCTGTTGGATTCCTCTGGCTTAAGCAAGGAAATTGCATATTATGCAAAGTGCTTGCTCCCCCCCCCCCTACACACACACACACACAGAAAAATTTAAACCCCCCTGGCAGAGATTCTGGGTGCGCTACTGTCGTGGTGTGTACCCTCGACAATACTATTACCTGAACTAGCGATACATGTGTGCTGTATATAGACTTACACAGCAAGTACAATTCTTTGTTTAAGTAGCAACATCGTCTGTAGCAAATGTGCATTTTTTTATGTGCGCTGCACTGCTGCTACTGGGCGGGATCAGGGACCTCTGGGCACGCACTGCCTTTTGTCCCTGTATCATACTACATTTTTATATAGTGTCAGGAAATAAATGCAAAGTAAAATAATTTTTCGGGCCCCCATGGTTCACCATGTGTGACTGATAAACAGGTTTATGTCTTTTAAATATGGAAATAACTGGCAGACGCATTTCCAAGCATTCTCACTTATTGTAATAGTAATTCGATACATATATATCGAATTACCATCTATATTAATTCTTTAATTCATCGATATTCTATAATATATCTATATTAATTACTATATTATCAAATTATTACCTGACTCTCTCTGTACACACACACACACACACACACACATATATATATAGAGAGAGAGAGAGAGTCAGATCGTTTGCGGTTTGCCCCCCTACTCGAGAAACAGTTTGTATGCCATTATTCAAATGTAGGTATGTAAAATGCAGACACGCTCTCATGGAACAGTGACTGGACTAATTTGAATGAATTTTGTTGCATTGGCGAGGAAGCGTTCTAGTGACTGTAGAAGCAAAATTTCAAAAAATAAAAATTCTGGATTTTTACGAGCCAAAACCACGATCTGATTATGAGGCACGCCGTAGTGGGAGACTCCAGATTAATTTTGACCACCTGGAGTTTTTTTTTTTTTACACGAGCGTCTTGGAATTTTGCCCCCGTAAAAATGCGGCCGCCGCCGCAACAGGGATTGCATCCGAGACCTCGAGCTCAGCAGCGCAACGCCATACATAGCCTTTAAGCTACCACGGAGGGTAACTGTAGAAAGCACAATTTTGATTTAGGACCTCATACTTACAAAAAATTGCCAAAAATTGGCAAGCTAAAAAAAAAAATTAATTCAAGCACGCAGTTTACAAATCGGTAACTCCATTTGCACCAAGAACAGCTGTTGTAGTTCTGTTAACTGCATCTGTCGGAGTTAACAAGTAACTTACGTGAAATTGTTACAATGCTTACGAAGGTTTTGTAGAAGTCCAACTTGCAAATCAGTGGTATACTTCAGGGCCGCTATTTTGTAGCGATGCCTTTAAAGTAATAATGCCTTTTCGCGCTTATCGCGCTTTGTCAGTGGTCAGAGCGATGGTCCGCTCACGATATCAACATTGATAACGCGAGCGGACCGTCGCTCTGACCACTGACAAAGCGCGATAAGCGCGAAAAGGCATTATTACTTTAAAGGCATCGCTACAAAATACCGGCCCAGAGTGACGTAGTTTACAAAATTGCAATATCGTTACTTATTACGGAGTTCCCAAGTAAAAAAAGAAGAGACGGCCTAAATGAAAAATCTGCTTGTTGCAGTCATTAGATTTTAACCTTCTTTAACAAGCTATAACCTCAAAAATCGGTGAGATGGATGCCGAGAAAAACGAGTTCTGCATTCTCATGTATTTAGATGGGATTTCCAGAGGCAGAGCTTCCTCTTAAGTGTCCACTCAAGAGCACAAGTTTTCCACCTCACATCAAGCCTAGTGAAATTTATTAGCTTGAATTCTCTGCAAGATCTTGCCCTAGCAGTGCGTGAACTCGACTTGTGTACCTGAATGACCCGACACCTGAAGATGACAGCATCAATGCTCGCATGGAATTTGAGTCGATGGAAAAAAAATTTAATTCTGGGGTTTTACCAGCCAAAACTACGATATGATTGAGGCACGCCACAGTGGGGCTCCGGATAATTTTGCCCACCTGGGGTGGTCCCCAATGAGAGAGAGAAACAGGGTGGGAAAGGCAGGGCGGGTGCCTAATGTGCCCTCAATGCAGTAAACGGGTGTTTTTGCATTGCGGCTGCCATGGCCAGGATTTGATCCTGCGACCTTGTGCTTAGCAGTGCAATGCCAAAGCCACTATGCCACCATGGCAGTTGAGTTAAGGGAAAGAAGGAACTTCTAGGGAGATTTTCATGACTGAATGAGACTGAATGCCAAGCCAAGCTGTTCCGCTGCAGAGAAAAGCTACTGATGGAATTATTTCTAAATATTCAAGGATAAAAAAGGGTGTGCATAAACGGGAGGAGGTGCAAGCTTCTTTTGTGCCACCACAGTAAGAACCAAAGATAAAACTCCAATGTGGTGCACTTGCTTTGACACACCAAGGGCATATTTTGTTCTGCGTGCAGACCCAGACATTTATGGGGAAACTAGGCAAGGAATTTAATGTGGCTTTTGAAGCTGGCTTTTCTGGATCACTGCGAATGAAGAGATCACCAAGAATGTCCTCCCTGTTGTTGATCGTCCATAAAAGGTCGAATACTGTGTCCTGCGACAAGCGGTGCATGGCGAGGTAGCCTTTCTGAGCAAGAAACAATCGAGGCGTAGCACAACTGATGAATTGATTGAAATAACGTGCGGCATGACTGTTTATAGTACTTGCAATGTGACAACCAATCAGTTTCATATGTTTTACATTGCTGCACTTCATTTTAGTATTGGGTAAATATGGACTATTTTTTCCGATTTTTGCACCAAGAGATGAAAAGATTTTTTTTTCTACTTCCGTTTTGCGAGCCCTCGCTATGTCTATCTCCCCAATACAGTCGGGGTAAACTTTGGGTGACATGTACTGCTACTTCTGCTACTGTTCATCTTGCATGCACTACAATTATTTCCCAAGAAAGGGCAGCAGCCCTGGCTTAAACTTTTTGGGCTTCACCTAAGACAGAGTTTTATGTTAATGAAACAGGCAGTGTGTGCCTTCTCAGGCAACTATTTTTGCAGTTTGCCGCCTACTTTGTTTATTGTCGTCGTGAAGTGACCTGCCCAAATGAAAATATTCTCTTCCTCATTGGCCTCATTGTATGCTAGCATGGCAGAGAACAATGCTGAGTCCAAGCTCTTGACACTCCACCAACAAGCAATATTAGCTCTGCAGTATATAACACATTGTGCATGGTTCACCTGCAGTGCCCAGAGCTAATTCAGAAGATTTTAAAATGTGCAATGAGAAGTCTATAAAAATTTGTGTCCAAGCTTGATCTATCCTTGACAGGTTTCAAGTACCCACAATGGAAAGCAGTTTTCCTTTCACATAACACACTCGTGCCCCAACACCACTGCACCCTGCTTTTGAAATTCGCACAGGAGAGTAGAAAGAAAACAAGGTACAGCCCTTTTTAAATCCTAAAAACTGCACAGGATATTTATTAGCAATAAGGCATAATAAATCGTAATAAAGCCATAATGGTGCAGCCAATCCAAACTGACACCGCCGAGTGCAGCATTTTGCCTGAAATAAAGCAGAGTGGAAAAAAAGACACACTAATTACAAGTGGGAACAATGCCGAATGTGACTTGTACAAAAGAGCCCATAGACAGTCCATGACAAATCGAACTACATGTTAGAAGTTACATACACATCACAAGCGCTACACATCTCAGAAAATGTATTAAGAATTCCTTAAAGATATGGAAAACGAGGTAATTAAAATCAGGACTGCTTTTACCCCACGGTACACATTTTAAGATCACAAGATAGTAATTAGGTAACTAATAATTTGACTAACTTTCTGACCAAATGAGTCAGCCAATAGATCCTTGAGGGCCCCTCCCCAGGTCACATTGGAAATTGTGGTTATACACTAGAAGTTCTAAAGCCCCATCCAGTGAGCATTCTACCACAATAATTTTTTAAGATGTTCCAGTAGTACTAGCGTAGACCAAAATTGGAACGTTGCAGAGCTGATGGTGCGAGAAGGCAAGCTACTAGTCCTCAACAGCACAGTCTCTTCCACGGCATCAACAAGTGCCTGCAAGCAGCATTCCTCCCCTGCCTTCTCCCATATTAGAGCCGAGGGCCTACATGACCCTTGTTGGAACCTCCCAATTTTTTTTCCCCTTTGCTGTGCACCACATTTACAGCAGTGGTTTTGCAAACGTTGCATTTCATGGGAATCCCCTAGTTCATGTTGCTGCTGGCTATTTGCGCACGGCACGAAGTGTGAATGATGCAGGAATGACTGCTGCAATGTTATTGCGGATGGCGGAGTGTGTGGCTCCTCCAAGAGGAAGGGCGTGCACCCCTTTGCTTGAATTTTCAGCTGTTTTCATGGCATCTATATATTTGCAAACACGATTATTACCATACAATCTATGCACCTTTAATGCGTGACTTGAAGCATGTTACTCACCCTTTCTGTCTTTTTTTCACCGAATTGTTTACAAATTTTTTTTTTACAACTCATTCATTGTGGACAGTTTTTATTATTTGCAATATTAGCAGTTACATTGATATTTTCTGTTGTCTGTTATTGTAAATCTTTTCATGTTTTTGAGCTGCGGATAGGCGTTGGCTATAGAAACAGCTCTATATAAAGCTTGACACTTCTTGGAACAAAAGTGAAGCGTGCTTTTGTTGTCCTCCATGCGACACGTCATTCCTGATGCTGTGAGAAAAATAAATTGCAAAGGTGCAAGCAGGAAAGCATTTTCGTTGTACCGCGTCCATGCGAGAGAGGCCGCCACAGTTCAAACTCTTAACAATCATCAATACTAAGTTGAAACTCCAAACATGACTCTAGATCCACCCAAGCCTATATGAGTACTTCAGGTGATGAAACGTCCAAAAACACCATAATTCCAACTCTGAAAAAGGTGGGCATCATCGCTGCAACCACCCAACTCTGCACTGTCATTCCTTAAAACCCATGGGAGCCAGTCTTCCGCTGTGCTTCCGCCAACTGTACTCACAAAACAGTTTTCTGGAAAGCTGCAGTCGTGTGGTAGTATAGCACTCAAACAAAAATGACAGTATGGCTGCCACTCATCTGTGGCACTCGGCAAATGACAGGAAATCCATGGACGACAGATTTATTGGCATATATTGGAGAAAACGCCTGGACAAGAAACGCTCGTCCTAAGCACATAAAGGGTAAATGAAATAACCACACCCCGACATACAAAAAATAGACTGCTAATTTCTGTGGAAAAATGATGAGAGAATGTATGTGTAGGTTTACTCATTTGTAGTGCTCAGCTCTGTCAGTCCATTGGATCTCAAGTAGATAGCAATGCTTGCTGGGGCCAGTCTCCCAGGCCATGCTCCCTGTCCCTTTGCAAGATTAAATATGGCCATTGAGATGTGGTAAAACTGGTTTGCGATTAGATTATCTCTACACTTGCTGCTACCATGCCTATGATGGCCAAGTCTGCATATGCCAGGGGTTGCAGCTCTCCACATCCCATCTTAAACTGCCCTCCTTTAAAACTATTCGAGCTGTCATTTCACAGTAGCAGAGCTCAATCCATCTAGTCATCAACTATCAAATTTCAGCATGTCATAGCAATTTGAGCAGAAAAGTTGATCAACTTGGATGAGAGCTTTACCGAGGTCAAGCTGGAGCATGGCTAATAACCACTGTCACCTCGCAAGCTGTTCTCATGCGGTGTCAGTTGGTATTGATAGGACAGCCTGCTAAGTGATGCATCTGGTGTGGGCCAACAACACTTCTCCAGAATGCCTCAGCTGCCTCAAGGTGACATGCCGAGGATGTGACATGAATTTCGTAATCTGCAGAGAGGAGGCTGACTGATCTGAAATCAGTTATTTTAAGGAACATTCCCCTAGCAAGATTGCTTTGTTGAACGAGGTTACTGCTGTGCATGGACAGGGGAGGAGCTTTCTCTTCAGAATGTCCTCACAGATGGCTGCCAGAATTGCATAGTTCTTCACAGAATGTTTGATAGAATTAGTCGTGTCATCAGAAAAAGGGCACTTGGTCTTGGATAGTCCTTTTTATAGTAAAAGGTAACTGGGACGCAATTCAGAGAACAAGTAATGCTGAACAAGTGTAAGACATTCCTCGAAACATTTAAGTATATGTACAAGATGCCCTTCCTTGTAAAAGGGAAAAGCCATGGAAATGCCTGAGCTATGCAATGAGATTAAAGGGGCTCTGAACCACTCTTTATCGAAGTGGAGAAAGGCATTTGAAGTGCAAATAGGCTATTTGAGAAATACTTTGCCGCAAAAAGTACTTCATGCGTTCAGCAGAAGCAGAGTTATTGGAAATCGAACACCGCCTCCGCTGTGCTCCTTTTCCTTCTTCAATGGCTCGCACAGCGAAGGCTACGGCGGAGTGGGGCAGGGCCACAACGCTCCGCCTTTGAAATGTCACTGTGGAGTGCAGTTCAAATTTCATTTTGGATGTTAACGTAGATGCCACACGACTTCCGATTTTGGTGCCTACGACGTGCTAAATGTAAGCTAAACGTGGTTGTCCTCAGCGAGCCGCACGGCATTGGACTCGTGGCGGCCGCGGTGTAGCCAACCACAGCGACCAATAGCAGCCTTGTATCGGAATGTGCTTTATTACAAAATAAAGCACCCAGGAAAGAACGAGGATTATGACTTCTGTTGAAACGAGAGCATTTGAGAGAAAGGCGACGTTGCACTTCGCTTACAAGCTCCATGCAGCACGTACGACAGCAAAACTTGGCCGAGATGTTCACAGCAGCGTATGCTACCCGCAGACTTATTTCATCAAGCATGAGGGGTGGTTTGGTGCCCCTTTAAAAGAACCAGTTATATTGGAGTTTTATAGCTTCTTGTAGTCCAGACATCATGTGTTTTTAAACAATATAGAAACAAATTAACTAAAAGCTCCTGTTAGCAAGAAAAGAATACTATTAATCTTTTTTAGATATTAAAATGGGACGACGCGAGGTGTTGTGCAACAGACTGAATACTTCACTGAATTCTGATCACACACAGAGGGCCATCAAGTCTGAATGTTAATGGTAAGCAGCTTTCCGGTGCTCAGTGGGCCAATGCTTTCAATAATTTTCTCACAAATGTGGCTATTGACACAGTCTTGTCCGACATATCTGTTTATTTAGAACAATAAACTGAGAAGCCTTTCGCCCTGCGACACCAACTGAGATTTTGTCAATAATTAGAAATTTGAATAATAGCAGTAGTAGTGACATTGATAGTATCCGGATATGACCCGTGAAATTTGTTGCCAATACTTTAGCCCCAATTCTTGTGCACATATACAATTCCTGTTTAGCTACATCCATTTTTTTTTCCGAGTAAAATGCAGATTGCAAAGGTAGTAATGTTGTATAAAAAGGGCAATTACGATGAATTAGGAAATTATAGACCTGTATCTGTCCTGCCAATTCTTTCAAAAGCCTTTGAAAAGCTAAAACACATCAGGATATCAAATTTTGTTGAAACATACAAACCGCTTACGGAGTGTCAATTCGGTTTTCGCAAAAATAAATCTACAGAACTGGCATTACTTCAACAAAAAGAATACATTCTAACATAGTTTGAAAAGAAATATGTAATGGTTCGACTGTTCACTGATTATACTAAGGCATTCGATTTAGTTAACAGCAAACTTTTAATAAAAAAAGCGTACCGTAAAATTCCGAGGAAGCGCCCCCCCTCGAGCAAGTCGAAATTACCAGCAAAGTTGGGGGTCGCTATCCCGGAACGGCACCAAAATTCAAGATGGCCACGACAAAATTTTCCCACAAAAAAAAACAAAAAAACAAAGAAGCGCAGTGGGAATAGCATTAAAATTTTATTGAACATGAATCACTCTCATTTATCACTCTCAACACCACCGTTACTCAAAACCACCAAAAGAACTACAGAAAGCGCATCGACGCTGCACCGGCGCGTCGCCGCGACCGGCGACGCGAACATTGGTTATGCAGCGTCTATTCCAGGCAAAATTATGTCCGCAAGAGTAAAGTGACGCGTAATGTTCACTTTATTAAAAACCATGTCCACAGTGAAACGTTTAGCACTAATGAGAGTTCCGATACAAGTGAAGCTCAGCTGCAGTGCATGGCTACCGACGGCGGACAGCGAACCGCGGCTCGGCCATGCTCGCATCTCAGCTGGTGGCGCCGCAAATATCATCATGTTTTCTTCATCGTGTGAAATTATTGCGAGGAGAGGGTAAAGCGGCAACGACGGTAACAAAACATTGCTGCTTGGGAGCGTCGGCGGTTCGTGCTGAAGCGCCGTCTGCTACAGATTTGAAGTGAACTGAAAAAGGCCTAGCGACGATATCGGTGGCGAGTGATTAGCAGCGGTGAAGTTGCCGGCGACGCCAGAGCGTAGCCGCGACCACTCCTCTGTCACCGAGTGGTCACGTCGCTGTGCCGCAGGGAACTCCTTTGTGCCGTGCGAGAGGCAGATCTCGCCGTCGGCCGGCGGTCCGTGAACTACAGACCGCCAGCCGCAGTTTGCCCCGATGCACTCGTGTGCCCACTGGGGCGCCCGGGTACGACCATGATTCGATGAAATGGCTCATTGGGGCGCCCCGATGCGCACCGGTGCGATTTGCCGAATTTGCCATCATTTTCATGGACTGGATGTGGCAGGCCAGTGTTGGTGCGGAGCGGGAGGGGGGGGGGGGGGGGCTTTCCCGGAATGGCGCGGAAATTTGAAATTAGCAGTGAAGTTAGGGGGGGGGCTCTTGCACGGGTGGGGGCGCTTGCTCGGAATTTTACGGTAGTCATTATGGCAGGTGGGGTTGCACACTGGGGCTAACAAGATCTTATCTATGCCATCAGCAACACATCATCAAAATAAATTAGTCACAGATTTTACAGGTACTTAGTGGAGTTTAACAGGGGAGTATATTAGATCCTCTATTGTTGATGCTCTACATTAATGATGTGATACATTTTAATTGTAGTGCAATGTTTATCATATATGCCATGGCACCAGCATTTTATTTTCTGGTAAAACATGCATAACCTTATATAGACATCTGTAATGACATTACAAAAATGAGCACTATGGTTGTTATCTAATGGTATTAAAATTATTGAGAGCAAAACAAAGGCAATTGTTTTTAGATCAAAGAAATCCCTCCACATGTAGATATTGTTTTAAATGGTCATAGCATTGAAGATGTTGATCAATCAAACATACTCTGGCACGGCCGCGCGTACCATATCTTGAAAGTGATCTGCGAAGCGGACAGACAGTTCTGACTGCTGCTAACTCCGCACGTTGTGTTTTCGCCGCTTCGTTTGCCCTGAAGTGCCAGGCAGCCCGAAGGTAACGTCTTTCGCTGCTGCGGGCTCTATCTTGAAAGTGATCATCTAACACGAGAGATGGATGGACGGACTGACGCATGAACAGTTTTCTCGTTGGGTAAGCATAGAAATGCGTATGCATTTAAAAATAATGTATGTGCGCGCGGTAGTGAAAAGCGTGCTTCAGATGAAGACGCGCGTTGCAAAGGACATCGCAAGGCCTTTGCCGCTGCGAGCGCTAATCAGATACGAGATGACGAGAATTGCGGTTTCCGCACTGCTTTTGTGCAAAATAGAAAGAGGATTTGCGGATTCATTCCGTAAATAAAAGGCGGTTGACATAGTAAGCATTTGTTATTTTCTTTATACCCGCGATAATTCGACATTCGGTTAATTTGGACATTTTTTTTCGGTCCCAAGAAATCCGAATAAACAAGGTTTTTCAGTAAGCAAAGTAGAACCGGCACTAATTCCAATTCTAATTATAACTAATTATGAGTCCCCCTGTCCCACATGCTCTTAAAACTCATTCTAGAGTTTTCAGTGCATATCGCACAGGGAGACTTCTAACCTTTCATCACAAGAGGTCTTAGGATTAGTGCCGGCTCTACTTTGCAGAGTGTAAAACCTCGTTAATTCAGACTTCACGGGACCAAAAGAAAAATGGCCGAATTAACCGAGTTTTCAGGTGTAACGAAGTATATAAGTTCGTTTTCGTGGTGTGCCTTGGTCATGCCTTGGTAGCGATGCTATCTTGTCTTGGGTCATGACGATTGCACCCAGTTTGCACCACGTGGGTTGCACGTCACCATCAAAATAGCCTGTACACCCTCACCGTTGCCCCAAACATGTTGCACGCTACACCTAGCATCTTTACTGGAAGGTTGGGGGGGGGTTCCATGGCACTTGATGAAGTTTAGCAGGGTTCCCTAGGGCCAACATGCTTGAGAACCCCTGACCTAAATGAAGAAAAGACTTACTCAAGCACCTACTAAGATAATCTGAAAATAAAGGTGAAGCGGAATGCAGCAATAATGAAACAGAGCACTTTGGGGCCACAATAAATATGAGGCGGTGCGTGGAATCGGGAAAGGAGTAATGGTACCAGCGCTAACGTCCGCACATGCCATTCTATGCTTAAAATCAGATATCTTGTCGGGGTTGGAAGTTAACCAAAGATCTGTAGGCCGGTTGGCTTTGGGAGCCCACAGTAAAACCACAATGAGGCAGTGCAGAGTGACGTGGGTTGGGCCTGTTTTGAAGTCAGAGAAGCACAGAACAAAATTAGCTTTGAAGAAAGACTCAGGAACATGGATGAAAATAAATGGGTGGCTAAAGTGCACAAGTATCTGTACCTGAAAAGCGTGGACACAGAATGGAGGAAGAGGTAAAGAAAGTTGGCAACCAAGTACAGGGTAATTTTAAGTGCAAATAGACAACCAGGAGTCATCAAAAAGAAAGTGAGAGAGACAGAGACAGTGAACTGGAGGCAAAGAATGGAAACAAAAAGACCATGTAGATTTACAAGAATGAGAAGAAAGAAATTGGAAGGGAAGTGCCTTGCTATTTGTGGCTCGAGCTGGTTGTCTAAGGACAAAAACATACCGGAGCAAATATTCACAAATAGATGAGGCATGTGTATGCTGCAGCAAAAATCTGGAGACCACTCAGCACATCCTAATGGAATGCAAGGGATTAACCCTTAGTGGTCCGTTGTCGGGCAGGGCCCGGCAACGCAACACGGCCATAGTGGTCAGCTGTCGAGCACGGCCCCACAAGGGTGTTCGGAGGTTAAATTTCGCGATTTTTCTCACTCCAATTCGTACGCATTCTTTGTATACATGATGCGCCATCTTTTGAGGGATAAATAAATAGTTTAACTGTATTTGTCACCACCCCGTTTCAAAGGAGATGCCAATAAATCATTATCATCATCATCATCATGCTGAAATATGTTCACTTGGCTAACATCACAACAGTAGTTACCGTGAATACAAGCCTGTGCTTTGACCCTCCTTCAACTATCTACGAGATTGTTCCCTAGTAGCTAAGCTGCTGCATCAAGAAGCGATGCCGCATTACATGCCTTGCATTACTGGTGACAGTGTCGCCCCGCGACACTGTCACTGACAGTTTCAGCAGCCAAAATTGCTCTCCACTGACTACATCCATGGTGCTGCCATCGTGCAGTTCACTAACATGGTAACGGGACAATGATTGGACGTGGTAAGTGTGGTCACTGGCATGGTATGCGATATGCAGGCATTGGCAACTGACATGTCTTTAAGCACAGCTGATATTGCTTTCGGTTTTTCACTTCCATTACAGCACCTGATGACGATAGCAACACATGCTTGCTGCTGTGCACCATGTTTCAAAACTAAACTGCAAGTAGATGCATGGAATAATGTGAAAAAATTTGGTACCCAAATATAATACTAGAAGAAAATTATGCATGCCAAATTTTGGAAAAAGCCTCTTATTATGTGCAGATTTTTGCAGCACTCCCCTCGAGGCAACAATTACTGGCAGAGAAGCTTCCAGAGCAACTTCCCTGGCATGTGACAGAAGTTTGAAGCCACCACCATCTTGTGAACTCCATTCACCTCGACGTACCATCGCTACAGCAACGTTGTGATAGGAGTTAAGACTGTGTTTGAATTGCGCGGCCGAAGGTGCGTGACTGTTGTGGTGCGCGATGGACGAGGAAGAGGAAGAGTCGGTGCCTGGGGCTGAAGGGGCAGCCATGTCACCAGTCTGAGCTGCTTGGTCTGGGCTTTCGTCCCAAACGAGCCAAGCAGTCCACCTACACCCGGCCGGTGTTCCTGGTTGAGCTGGAAGAGCGGTCTGGGCTGTCGCTGTACCTGGGCTGAGCCTGTGCGTGGTCTGAGCCTGTGCTTGGTCTGAGTCTTCATGCCTCACGAGCCGAGCTGTCTATCTACCCTGGACCGGTGTTCCTGGGTGAGCTGGAAAAACAGGTCTGGCTGTTCCTGTGCCTGATCCGGCCTGCTCCACTGCTGTGTGGGCATATGACGCCGGCGTGTTCCGGTGCAGCCGTGGCGGGCTGACGTCCCGACCCAGCTGTCAAGCGAGTGGCTCGTCGTGTGCCGGGCCTCCGCCCCGGCCTCCATCACCTGCGCCACCCGCTGCTAGAGTCAACACTCCAACTACTCGTGATGTGAGTGTGTGATACCGACACACTATTAGACTTCATCCGACAGTGACGCTGTATACGCGACAGACAACTAGAAGTGAATTGTGTGTTATCGTGTACATCGTCTTAGTCCCGTCTCCGTGTCATTAAAGCCTCTCTGTGTTCATTGTGCCATCTTTGTGTGCTTGAGGCCTGGGCCCACAACATAATCATCACAATTTTGGCGTTTCTGACAGTGAAGGCGATTTTCAATGCCAGAAAACTCGCTAGTGCAGCCAATGAGGCAAGTTCATTTGGCACGTTATGATGAGTGAAGTATACAAAAGTGTGCAATTACTGATGCAAAGAAAAAAAAAAGGAAGACGACAGCAAAGATTACACGTGCAGACGTAAGGGCAGTGCTTTGGAAGAGATAAGCCGACGAAGAGTCAAGCAGGAGAGCACGCGGTGAAAGAAAGGAGACAGGAGCCAATCCGCGGTAATCCACAGAGCTCCAAAGGAGACCAATCACGGGGAAACATGAAGCCATGAAGAGAAGAAAAAGGCAAAGCGCATTAAAGAATGCGGTGGACATGAGGCACAAAGACTTCACCCTTCTGGGGCGAGCAGCCGAGGGCCGCCCCAATGCCTTCCTACACTTTGCGACTTCGTCGGACCATGGACTGCCACCTTGAGACCTATGGACACCTGGGCCCGTTGGCGGAACACGATCAATCGGACTGCGAGCCTTGGCTTGCGTAAAGATGCCTGGCCAGGACGTCCCAGTCTCATGGTGCTTCATCCTCAAGGTTTCCGATGTGACACCTGTGTTTTCTCGGTCAACCAGCGACAACTCTCTTCGGGATGTCTCCGACGCGTCGAGCACCCCAACCAGCACCTTGGCGAGCTCGTCGTCACTTGCCTCATCGTCTCAACCCACCGCTCACGCAACAGTTAACTGGTGTGCTTTGACTCTAATGCATGCTGTCGTTTGCTTTATTGCCTATTGTCTCATGGTAATGTTGGCTCTAGCTGTGAAATCTTTTAATAAGTGTTATTCACGTATTTCCTGTTTCTTGTGCGTATATTATTGTACGAACAGCGTTCTCTTTTGACCCGCTACAAAAATGACCTGCTACAAAACTAAAGAGAACCTGTGCATCACGCACGTGTTACTAATGGAAATACCCCATAGATTTTACGCTTATGAACAAAGTTCATGTTCTTGTTGGTGGTGTGTCTACATTACAATGGCTTTAGTGGATACCAGAGCAACTGTTTCAGTCATGAGTATATCACTGGTTTTAAGGTTATCTTCCCTTATTTTTAAACGAAATTTGGTAAAAGTTTGCATGCTTGTTTATTTTCAAATTCTAAAAATGTAATTATTTTTTCTGTGGTACATTATTTTACGAGATAATTAAAATAATTTTGTTTGTTTTTAGAACAATGGACAAATAACCAGTGTATAAAAATATACATATGGCACATTGATCAATATTAGAAAGCATAACACACACAATGATGGAAGCACTTTTATCATTGGGTCACTATTTCTTGTTTTACAGCAGACTCCAGTGTTTTGAACATTGCCATGCAATGGTCACGCAAAAAAACAAATTTTGAGAACTGTAAAACAAATATATTTAAATTCTGCTCCCAATATTGTGTGCTCCAAACATCTAGCTTCATGCTGCAGAAAAAATATCCTATCTGTGATAGGTACTGATGTATCATAGTAAAAGGCTAGTTGGGTGTGCAAAATTAGTATTTCGAGAAAATGAAGAAAACAAACGCATCACCCACCCTATAGTTTTAAAATTAATATATACGGTTGAAATATCAACCTACAGGATAAGAAACTTGGCAGATCAAAATAACAATAGATGCAGAATACAAGAAGGCAATTTTACAAAGCTAGATTTTTTGGCAATTTTTAGGTTTAAAGACCCATGTCCCCCCTTAATGGTCTCTTGAGGTTCATAGTAGTATTTTGGTGGGACCACGCTACACTTTGTGGAATAAGTGGAGGAGTTGTTGCACTCTGTTTGCATACTGCAGAAGTGCTCTTGGGTGGTGGAGTTTTTACAAAAGAAGTTAGCGCTCCTCGACCAGGCACGGCGGACCACTCAAGCCAGTGGAGCCCTGGACTAGGGGCTCCACCCACCCGCTCCCTACACCTGTTATTTTGAATGAAAGCTTTTATATATATATATATATATTTATTCCCCGACTGACACAACGTGATTATGCACATTGACTTCTTGCAGCAGTGTGGTGCAACCATTGATTGACACATGGGGAAGGTTTTCATAAATGGCTATGTACTGTCCAGGCTCTTGGAAAACTCGTGCAATCAAGGAGATAAATTTCACATTTCTGGAAATACTATTTTAGCTGCATTGACTGCTGTGTGTTTTGGTCAACTGTCTCAGCACAGTTCCCAGTGCTTTTCATGCCTCTGCAGAGTCCATGCATGTGAACTGTGTGAAGAATGTTTTTGTTCCTCATTGTGTGGTGTCATTCGCCAAAGGGTGTGCTGGCTTGCAGACAGCAAACGACTTGGCAGAACCTATGCTGCTTCCCTTCCAGACAACTTGAGTCTTGCCTACTTTAGAGAATACAGTCGAACCCCCTACAACGAATGCCGCTACAACGAAATTTCTGCCACAACGAAGATTTTCCGATTCCCTGTCAGCTGCCCATAGAAAGTAATACAAAAAAGTATCTCCATAACGAAAGTGTTTTATTCGGTATTTCCGCTTCAACAAACTTTTTGAGAACGAAACTGGGACTGAATTGAAATTGGAACTGCCGAGTAGTCAAATTAGAAGGCCCTTCCAAAGCTGTAACGATCGTATGTCCACTCGAACGAGGTTTTCGCAAACGAAATCAAGTTCTAAGTACCGATTTACACCACTGCAATCCATAGCCACGCGGGGTCGTCACGCACCTGCGCGAGACTGCACGCGATCACCACAATCACTGCCGTTTTCTGTGGTGTGTGTATCCGGTAGAAATGGCTACACCAATGAAGAAGCGCAAATTTCTCTCTGAGGAGAAGGCACATATGATCGCCGAGGCAGAAAGCGGAAGGAAAAAAGTTTCGCCCGAAAGGCGAAGCATTGATTGCTATAGCAGATTAATAGACAGCTTTACGAACTAAGGATCGTAGTTTTATCGGCCGTATGAACTTGTAAACATTCGCTAACTAACTAAATTACCAAGCACGGTGTCACGCACGCACAGGTAAACATGAACACATCTCGCTCAATGACCGCGGAAACTCGGTGTCAACACGCTGGAATGAGACGGCACGGCAATAGCAGCGAGCGAATTGAGCTCCGTGCCGTCTCTCGCTTCAACGCGAACTGAACGTCGAAAGCACAGCGCACACGACTCTACCGGCTCTAGTTGCACTTTGCCCACACCGCAGATCGCTTTGAAGATGAGGCCCGAGTGGGCGCGCACTTCGTGCACGGCGCAGATTGCTTTCAAGATACGGCGGCCACGCCGCACCCGCTGTTGTCAACATGATGCCAACGTCTCGTCGTCTGGGGAAAATGACAACCCGCTAGACACACCGACTCCGGCGACTGCTTTGAAAATAATGGATCCTTTTGACCTTATCTTAAAAGTTATCAGAGCCTACGACAATGACATTGCGATGGCTCTTTTAACGGACTGTGAGAATCGCGTAACGCCTTTGCTAACCGTCTCACAATCCAGGCTGACCGACTTCTCGAAATAAAACTTCCGGTAAGCGCAAGCTTGCCAAATTTGCTGACTTCGTCATTAATATGCAATGAAATTGTGATAATTCAAACCGCTACGTTGCGACGGTGCATGTGCCGCAAAATGAGTAAGCGGTGCGAAATGCATTCTCTCGTTTGACACTTTATTGACCGCCTTCGGTACGTCGCAACCTTTGTCCCCACGCCATCGCGAAGATTTTCCGGACGATGGTTTCAGTTTCGTTCGCGGCTTTGCCATTTGGCGTACATATATACAGTTGAATCTCGTTAATTCGAACACGCTTAATTCGAACTGACACTGTGGTTCCGTCAAAGTTATGTGTATTCCAATAGGCGAAAACGCCCGGTAATTCAAACGCAAAAGCATTTGCGACGGTTCATTCGAACATACAGCCCACTGACAATGCTCTCAGCAGCGCGCCAAATCATGTGGCGGCGCCTCCAACCGGCATTGCTCCGACACCGCTTAGGTGAGACCCCTCGACGCCACGCGGAGAAAAAAAAAGAAAGATCCGCGGCGGAAATTTCACTCTCTCAAATGGCAAGGTCGCCGTTTCTGCATCGAGCCGGAACAGGTGTGTACGTGCCAACGTCTCAGCCAACGCTGCGGCTGCGGCGCAGAGGGAAGCAACGACGGAGGCCCCGTCTGGCCAACGAAACTGCCCACGCCGGCCAACGCTCACTTCAACGGCAGAAAACGGAACTTCGGGGAGCGGGCTAAGCTGGCGCCGGGCCGCGGTGCCGCAGGCGGCACCGGAACGGCAGCGGGCGCGCACAGAGACAGTCGAAGGTCAGGGAGCTCACGAGGGAGTTGAGAGGGAGCGCGAGGGGAGCCACCGAAGCGACGGGGTTGCCGAGACGAAATCCGCTTTCCTGCTGCCCTCCTCCCTGACCTTCGACAGTCCCTGCGCACGCCCATCGGCTTGTCGGCGCCGCCCACTCCCTGAAGTTTAGTTTTCTGCCATTATCGGGAAGCGAGCGTTGGCCGAAGTGGGCAGTTTATGGCCCTCGCTCGCTATGTGCTTGCCCGCCGCGATATTTCACTACTCGCACCGTTCGTACGTCATGCTATGGTGCATAAATACGTCAAAAATAAGTCCTCCTTTTAATTCGAACAAATTTTCCGGCCCCTTTGAGTTTGAATTATCGAGATTCGACTGTACATACTAATTTCGCGTCAACAACGTTCCGCCACAACGAAATTTTTCGCGTGTCCCGTGAATTTCGTTGTAGCGGGACTCGACTGTACATATCTTCTTCAGTAGCTGCACTAACAGACTTATTGGGTGAACCTGCTGAGCTTTGCCACGCACACACAAAGCTTGTCTTTGGTACGCAAGGCAATCAGCATTAGTACCAGGCATTGGTGGGTGTGCTGTCCAAGCACCTGTCAGTGGTTGGCTTTGTGAAGTCTGAGAAAAGAGTCTATCACTGCATCTCGAACACACCATACAATCAACACAAGATCGGTGCATCTCATAAGCCAAAAGCCATGTCACATCTCACCTTCCGAGCATAAGTTAATCAGCAAATGAGTGTGAAATCATGAAGAAAGCCACCAAAATCGTTCTTCGACAGCTCCAATCATACTTATTCAAAGAGATGGTAGCTGAAAATTCCATGCCAATTATGGCTGATTGAATGCTGTCATTATAAGAAGGAATTTTACATAAAGAAGGATGCATCTGACTCTTTATTCATCCTCTTGCTTTATTTCTGTGGACCTACACTTGTGCATTGGCAAATTCTTATGCACGACAGACTATATGAAAACGGCCTTCATAACCACAGATGGCCTATTTGAATTCAATGTGATGTTGCATGGGCTGTGCAACACAACCTGCAACCTTTGAGGGATTCATGGACATCATTAACCTTCTAGCTTGACTATGCGATTTTCCAATGCATGCTTAATGTGCACAACACGTGTCTGCATATTGCCTTCGACTGCATCAACAACGCCAGCCTAGTTATTAACTCCAATAAAATGTAGTACAGTAGACTTCCATCAATTTGACTACGGTTAATTAATGTTTTCAGTTCATTTGATACTGACCAAAGGTACAGGTCTGCACTCATAGATTTCTATGGGCTATGACTAATTATTTAGATCCTGAAATTCGCCTTCACCAAATAAATACAGTAAAACCCCGGTGATACAAACCCGGCTGGTACGAATTTCGGTGTGATACGAATTCGTAACATTCCCCGGCCAAATACATTGCTCACAATACGAAAAAAATCGGCTGTTCCGAACGTGTTGCCGCGCCGCTACGGATCATACGAACGCGTGAGCAACAGCGGCGGCGGCCGAGCCGGCGGGGCCACCGGCACAGACAAGCCGGCACAGCGGGATCTGGGCGGGATCCATAGTCGCGAAGCAACCGACTACGTCACACGGCTGCGCAATCTCATTGGTCCCCACGTCGAGCGGACTGGACCACATCACAGCCTAGCCGTTGCTTAGCGAGAAATTAGACGAGGACCAATGCTGCAACGACGACCGCGGCGCAGCCTCGACGGCCAAAACGCTCCCTACACTCGACTTGCTCAGGCGTTCAGTGGCGTGCGAAAACATTCTCAAGATCACGTGCGCGCACTTATACGCCTTTCAGAAGGCGATCAGTGACAATTTGGAGAAGAAGAAAACGTCCCGTTGATACGTTTTTCAAGGGACCGCGAAAAAAAAGAGAGAAAAAAAAAAGCCGCAGTTTCGCCCGAAAGGTGAAGCAATGGAAACGCAGCAGCAGCAGCGAGCGAATTGACCTTTGCGCTGTCTCTCGCTTCAACGCGAACTAAACGTCGAAGGCACAGCGCATACGAAGCTACTGGCGGTAGGCGCACTTTGTCAACATCGCAGATCATTTTGACGATAAGGTCCGCGCGGGCGCGCACTATGCGCACGTCGCAGATTGCTTTCAGGATACGGAGTAACGGCACCCGCGCGGGTGCGTCGTATCTGCAACGTGCCGGTCGCTTGTTGCAACTTACACCGCGCACCGACAATGCTCTCAGCAGCGCGCCAAATCACGTGGCGGCACCTCCGACCGGCATTGCTCCGACACTGCCAGGGAGCAAAAGCTTAGGCGAGACCCTCAACGCCGCGCGGAGGAAAAAAAAAAAAAAAAAGAAGAACCGCGGCGTCACGCCAAGGTCGCCGTTTCTGCGTGGCGCTGGAACACGCGTGTACGTGCCGACGTCTCAGCCAACGCTGCGGCTGCAGCGCAGAGGTAAGCAACGGCGGAGGCCCAGTTCGGCCAACGCTCGCTTCAACAGCAGAAACCGAAACTTCAGGGAGCGTAAGGGAGCGGGCTAAGCGGCGCTGGGCCGGTGGGAGCGGCGGACGCGCACGGAGACAGTCGAAGGGCTACGAGGGTGTTGAGAGGAAGGGCGAGGGGAGCCACCGAAGCGACAGAGTTGCAGAGGCCAAATCCGCTTCCCAGCCGCCCTCCTTCGCCACCTGCGACGGTCCGCGCGTGCGCCCGTCGCCTCTTCACAACCACAATCTCGCTCTCTCACCGTGCCTGCGCCGCCCGCTCCCTGAAGTTTCGTTTTCTGCCGTTATCGTGAAGCGAGCGCGGGCAGTTCCGTGGCCCTCGCTCGATATGTGCTTGCGCGCCGCGATATTTCACGAATCGCGCCGTTCGTACGTCGTGCTATGGTGCACTAATATTTCAAAAATAATTCCTTTTAATTCGAACAAATTTTTGGGCCCCTGCGAGTTCGAATTATCGAGATTCGACTATACATGGAAGTCAATGGGATTTAGGTCGGGACCGCGAAAACACGACGTAGCAGCCGGGAAAACGCAGCAGCGAGGAAGGTATCAATGGGATCCCACTATTAGAAATCTTCTCTGGTAAAAATAAATTCATTTTCTTAATATTGTGTATGTTTTGATGATACGAATTTCGGGTGATACGAATATTTCACGCGACCCCGCGAGATTCGTATCACCGAGGTTTTACTGTATTGACTGGTTAGCACAGGTGCCTGAGGCCAATGGTAACTCAAGTGGCTGCTGGCTTGGGGACAGTGAATGTGTCTCAGACATGCCATCTCTCAATGAAAATACCCATTTTTCACCTTGCTTTCAAGAGAGTTTCGTTTGAGGACTTTGTAAACACTAACTATGGACAAAGCTTGTAGTCCGCTGACAAGCAACGACAATTTGTGCTCCGGCTGGCGGCCCGATTCCCAATGGCGACAAAAGCGGAATCGACTGTGCTTACAACACTGTGTGTCTGCGTGCGGTGGATGCAGAAGCTGCATTGGTCACCACGAAACTGTCGTTTTCGCATAAGGTTGGGGCCGAGGATGCATTCAAGTACATCAGCACCTTGAGCAACACTTCCTCAAACATGTTTCAAGCAGCAGCTCATAATAAATATTACCGTGGTTATCCGATTCTAAGGCAAACATTCTAAGAAAATGTAAAAGAGACACGATGTCTATGGCATTGACAATAGCCTACTGTCACAACCAGCATGATCACCATTGTCATCTCAAGATGGCAACAGCACATTTTCACATAGATTGGTGGAAACAATGTGCAGCTTTTATTACAAAATTTCATTTAAAAGATGGTATTTTACATGCTAAGTTATGGGTAACAGAGTAGTACAGTAAAAGCTCGATGATACGATCACGGCTAATACGAATTTCCGGATGATACGAATTTTTCTGTGGTCTCGGCCGAGCCCCATTACCTTGCAACGTGCTAGAGAACGGTTGTTACGAATCGATTTTCAGCCTGCGTCGGTTGATACGAATAAACGCCGCCCCACCGACGGCCGCGAAAGAGAACAGCGCGCGGTCACGCGCTTTCTCTCCTTCTCTTTTGGTGTGGAGGCGCGGCGCCGGACGGCGCGGACTCCGCGACTGGGCGCAAAGAGTTTGAAGCGGTGGCGCTTCAAGAAATAAATGCTTTTTGCGTACATGTGCCTGAGTGAGTTCACCTCTGACTCTTTAATTTAGCTACAGTCGAATCTCGTTAATTCTAATACGCTTATTTCGAACATACCGCGTACCGACAATGCTCTTAGCAGCGCGCCAAATAACGCGGCGGCGCCTCCGACCGGCATTGCTCCGACACCGCCATAGAGCAAAAGCTCAGGAGAGACCCCTCAATGCCGCGCGCGAAGGAACGGGGAAAAAAAAGAACCCGCGGCGGAAATTTCCCCCTCTCTCAAATTGCAAGGTCGCCGTTTCTGCATCGCGCTGGAACAAGCGTGTACGTGCCGACTAGAGTGTTCTAGACAACCGTATTCTAGCACACACTAGTGCCGACGTCTCAGGCCTCATTCACACAGCCTGTCAAACGCTCCGTCACGTCACCGTCACGGCATCCGTTTTCGTCAGGGGAGAGGGTTTACGAGTCGTTTTCCCCTCAAAAACGGCTCGCCGGCGACGCAGAGCGGTGCGCTACGTTTCCGTCGCCAGCACGGCGACGGAAACCCTCTCGGAAACCCTCTCCCCTGACGAAAACGGATGCCGTGACAGAGCGTTCGACGGCTGTGCGAATGAGGCCTCAGCCACGCGAATAAAATGGCAGTGAACCCTTCTCCTCTATTTTCTAGTCACATGTTGACCTTGCACGCTGCGGCAGCAGCGCAGAGGGAAGCAGTGGCGGAGGCACAGTCGGGCCAACGAAACTGCCACGCCCGCAAACGTTTGCTTCCCGATAACGGCAGAAAACGAAACTTCAGGGGGCGGCTAAAATAAGCTGGCGCCAGCACGGAGTCGAAGGTGAGAGAGCTACGAGGGAGTTGAGAGGGAGGGCGAGGGGAGCCACCAAAACGGCGGAGTTGACGCGGCCAAATCCGCCTCCCTGCCGCCCTCCTCCCTCACCTTCGACGGTCTCCGCGCGCACCCGTGTGCCGGCGCCGCCCGCTCGCTCCCTGAAGCTTCGTTTTCTGTCGTTATCAGGAAGCGACCGTTAGCCGGTGTGGGCAGTTTCGTGGCCCGTCCTTGCTATGCGCTTGCGCGCCGCGATATTTCACGACTCGCACCGTTCGTGCATCGTGCTATGGTGCACGAATACTTCAAAAATATGTCCTTTTAATTCGAACAAATTTTCGGGCCCCTTCGAGTTCGAATTATTGAGATTCGACAGTTTTAATTGTGTTTCGATGATACGAATTTCGGCTAATACGAATATTTTTCGTGACCCCGTGAGATTCGTATCATCGAGCTTTTACTGTAACATGTTTTCGACATGAAGTTTTATGTGTGTTGCAGGATGAACTGGCAAAGTGGTCAGTCTAGGCATAGGCCACCATCCTGCTTGCAGAGCCGCTCAAAAAAAAAGTGGAATAACAAACACAGTGGACCACACAGAGGATAACAGCAGTCCGAGTATGACGACAGTGGACATAAAGTATAAGCACTATATTCTGTGAAGGTAAACTCTGCAGGTTTCATCTTCTGATTACAAGAAAGGAGGCATACCACATTTCTTTCCCTATGACATCGGGTGCGGTTTAGAATCTGGTAAATACAGTTAAACCTGCTTATAACGAACCTCCATATAACGAATTCCTAGATGTAACGAAGTTTTTCGATTCCCCGCCATTACTCCATAGAAGCACATGTATTTGAGACCTCTACGTAACGAAGTGGCAGCGGGAGACCCCCCTCGATATAACGAATTTTCCCCTCCGACCACCTAGAGATTTCGCCCCAAATTTTGTCATTTTTGCGCGAGCAGCAACCGGAAGCACCTTCTCCGCCGCGATGGAATGCGAAGCGAGCGCATGTGTGCAAGGCAGCCCTGCATCCCTCTACCCGGCGATCTTGCCGCCGCGGGCGCGACCTTTCCCCCTCCCTTCAATCAAATCTGATCCTGCTGCTTGCTGCAGCTGGCCTAGCCCGCCAAGCCGGCACTCTCTCCTTTTCCAGCTGATGTTGCCGATGCGCTGGTACACGCTGTGATACATCAGACTCGACAGCGCGGACACGCGCTGTCAAACGCTGGCGGCGTGTGGAAGCGCCGCTGGAGAAGCGAGCGAAGTGACTTTCGTGTTGTTGTCTATTCCTTCAACGCAAACTGAGCGCCGAGAACACACAGCACGCAGAAAGCTATGAGCCGCCGACGCACCTACACTGCTAGACTCTGCCCCAACGCAGATCGCTTTCAAGATACAGCCTGCGCGACCGCACGCCGCCCCGCTATCCCTCCCCCCTCGCTGGTGCCTCGAGCGCAATGGAAGAAGGCGCGCTTCCTCCCTGCTTTTCTAGCGCGCGCGAGATTTAGACGCAGCGTCGGCTCCCCTCGCACGTTTTCACTCGCACATATAGCATACGGCGTGCGGCGACTGCGTTATCGCCCTTGGACTTTAGGGTACGGCCACGCTAGCGGCAAAAACACGCAGCAAAAACGTGCGTCAGAAACGCGCGGCAAAAGCGGCAGGAAGCGGGGGTCTTGCGGCGTGCCGCGCGAAATGGTTTCTGCGTCAAATGCCACGTGCAGCGAGATGAAGAACCAATCAAGAGCGACGAGGGTGACGTCACGGAGCGCTGCCGGTCCGCGCCGGGTTTTCAATCGACGATCGTCGTCTCTCGCATGAAACAACGAGCGCTCGCGGTGTTGCTCGCCCGTTCGGAGAGCGCAGGAGATCTTATCGCGCTGCCACGCGGCGAGACGCGCGTGCCACGGTGGCCTCGCGGCAAGGCGCTGACGCACGGCAACTTGCTGCTTGCTGTATGACGCGCGCGTTTTTTGCCGCTAGCGTGGCCGTACCCTTATATACGGAATATCTATGAGCCAAAACCAATTTTAGGGCCACAACGCGTCATGGACCCCACCTTTATATGGCAAATACGGATCTCAAGGGCCATACTTTTGCTGGCGGAAACCGAAAATACGTCATAGTTGTCGCCCCCGGCACTTTGGGCAGCCAATGCCATCGTCAAACCACCAAGCCAAGCGACATGAAAAGTCAAAATGGCCGCTCGGGCTGGCGCGGGGTGGCAGTTCGCAACGTATGATGCGGGAACGGTCCCACAGTAGCGACGCAACAGCGAGGTTACCAATGCATTGAGTTCTGAGGAAGCTGTGCCGGGACCGGTCGAAAACGACGTAACAGCCCGGAAAACGCACCCCCCGGGAACGTAACAGCGAGGTTCTACTGTAACAGTAGACGACGCTACGACGCCATCGTGATGCTCGCTCTTCGTTTCCGATGCCTCGCGCTTGTGCGAAACGACACGCGTCCACGCATCCGGTGCCTGGTGTGACATTCCGAGGATGAGTGCTTCGACGAAAACGGAAAACGGGTGCGCGTTACAATTGAGAGCGCGTTAGAATCGAGTAAATACGGTAAACGTTTAATTTTCGAATTTTCGTGCCGAACCTGCATATAACGAAATCCTCTTTATAACGAAGTTTTTCGGGAATTTGTCAATTTCGTTATATCCAGGTTTAACTGTACTGCCTAATGATGCACACAGTTTGGGCGTATTTTTCTGCTTTTCTTTCAATTATACACACCAGAGTAGTTTAATCTATTGTGACATTCCTATCAAGGTCGAATTAATGGAAGTTAACTGTATTGGTGACCTTCAGACCCTTGTCTCAAGAACAGCATCCAGCCTGATCGCCAGAAGACGGCAGCTGCTTAGGGAAAGAACTTTAGTTTACTGGGCCATTGTTCCTCTGTGAACTTATTCCTAGTTTCACTGACATTGCCTACCCCCTGACAAGCCTCCTGCGCAGACGCCTGATTTGAGTAAACACAACTGAGATAATGCATTCTGTCAACTACTGCCAAATGTCACGACCTATCCTTTGCCATTTCAATCTTCCAGCCTGACACAAATACCCCAACACAAACTGCCTTCCCCGGATACCCCTTAGCAAGAGCCAATTTTGATCACCTCTTGCTTTGGGTGCCACGATCACGTTCTGTGCACCCAATTTTCCAGATCAACATCTTCAAATCTGAACCATGGAAAAACACCAGCTAGCAGCCACTTTACACGACCACTAACTTAACTACAACATGCATTTAGTGTGTGCGAGCCAGGCGCCAGTACAAATAGTGTGAGTGCAAGTCTCCTAGTGTTGGTAGCGAGTCTTTGGCCAACAATCTTTGGCCATGCACAACAGTCTTTGGCCATGCACAACAACTGTACTTCTAGTCACTTGGACACTTTGTGGACATTCTATGTACTTAAAGTGCTTTTTACTAGACCCAAATGCGACAATCAGCTGAGTTGTTCATGGCCAGCTCTACACAGTGTCAGTCCCGCAAAACATCCAAACACTGCTCCATTGGGTCTGCAGCCTGTGCTGCCTCCCATTAAGCTTCTTTTCAGCAAGTTGGCATTGACCTCTCAGGTCCTTTTGCTAAGTTATCCAAGGGCAATTATTGGATAACAGCACACGCCGACTACTCCCGTGCAACTTAGAAATGGCAGCAATACCATCTACCACTGAAGTGTGCCTGTTTCTACCTCATTTCATTATCCTGTTACATGGATTTCACATGATTATCAGCGGTCATGGATGCCAATTCACAGCACATATCATTTAAGAGCTTCTCCATTTGTGTGGTTCACACTGCGCATACTAGATGTCGTACCATGCACAAACTAATTACCTCACTATTGCCATCCTGTCAACGCTTATTTTCCCAGAGGGCTGCTATAGGCTTTCTGATTGGCTCAAATTGCCACCATTGCAGAATTTAACAATATGGCTCTCCACTGCGGACAATATGCTCCTTGACAACCTGCTCTCTGCTTTAGTTGTACATCTAGAAGCAAGTGAGCGTGCGCTACTGGCAGAAGTTGCACGAGAAGCTGCTCGCTACGAATTGGACACATTGCGCCTTCTCAGGGCCGAAGACCGGAAAGTTTCCTCATGCAAAGAAGTCCCTGAATTTATCAGAGACCTCCAAAACGAAAGCTGTGCCATTTCACATGAAATGATCAGGACGCATGGGCAAGCCATAGCGAGAAAGCATGGCACTGCCTTGCACGGATCTTAAAGCAAACCAAGGGTAGATCCCATGGTTCATGCGGCACAACAGACTGTTTTATAAGACGCATGTCACTTTGCCAGCTGCCTCCTTGCTACGAGGAGAAGATCCTCGCTTTTCGCAGATTTGCAATACTCCTGCGGTGGGACGGAGAGTTTATCTTCTCACAAATGAGAATTGTCGATCAGACGCCGATAAACTTTGGCATATCGATGAGCAGGATGGTAGACAAAAGAGGCGCACACAGTGCGCTTGTCAAAAAACGACAGGTGCCAAAAATCAGTGCTTCCCTGTGGTACTTGTGATAATGGCAGACAGCCCGGAAGCTGCCGCTGTATGTTATCTTCAAGAGGAAGACTATACCGAAGGCCAACTTTCCCAACAGTCAAACAAGTGAGAACCCAAGGAAAAGGTTGGATATCTGTGGATTTAATGGCCAATTGGGTCTGGACCGTCTGGAAACGACGACCTGGCGCCCTGCTTCACCTGTCCCTCCTTGTGCTTGACAGTTTTCGCAGCCACCTGGAAGGAAATGTACCTGGACACTAGAGGAACTGAGCACTGAGATCGCCATCATTCCGGATGGGTTCACTTTCGATGCAGCAGCCCCTGGATGTATGTGTGAAAAAGCCTCATAAGGACAAGGTGCAGAACTTGTAAATGGGACTGGATGGTCCTAGGAGGGCACACCCCGACACCAATCGGCCAGGTTAAAAGATTGTCCAACGAGCTAGTGTGTTTCTGGATTTTGGATGCATGGCGCTCACTTTTATTTAACCCGATTGCAAAAATCTTCAAGAAGACTGGTATCAAAAATGCACTGGATGGCAGCGAGGATAAGCTGTTGTGGGACCACGATGTGGAAACGGCAACCAGTGACCTGGAAAACAGGTCTGGCAATTCCAATGCAGAGTTAAGTGCAACAAGAAAGCTGTTCCGGTTTGCAAATAGTGGTGAAATAGTGGAATCATAACTGTATTAATTTTCCACTTTTGCTGTTTCGAAGAACTTCCCATAAAATTTACCCCGTATAGAAATGCTACTCTCACCCTACATTTTTGTGGAAAAAAAAAAGTGATTTCATTACATGAATAAATGCAGTATACTCATTCCCAAAATTTCCACTGTGGAGAATACGTCAACAGCAGTAAGGTTGAGAACATGAATAACTACAAAGATCATAGTGAAAGCAGCTGTTTTTTAGAATGCTACTTGATAAGTTTGGAAACCTACCTGTTTACAAGAGTTAAGAAGCTTCAACAACACTCCTTAGTGTTTGGGAAACTGTGTTCAGCTCCTCTTCAAGGTTCAGTATCATGCCTAAAGAAAGAAAAAAAAAAAAAAACAATACATTATGTACAGTATTCGAGTAAAGACCTGAATACACAAATAGATACATGACACTGCTCTACAACAGCTGCACCATTAACATAAGAGAGAAATGTAAAATAATGCATAGACCATATTAACATGAAATTAACCCTTTCAGTCAAGAATTATGATCGACAGCCGATAAATGTATGAAATTTACGTAATTTCATGGCAAGGTGCTGCAGACTCAATTAAGAGCAAGTCAAGGTGGTAGAATGACTCTTTCTGCATTTTATGATGAGCCAGCATAATTACAGTGATTAAGTATCTAATTATTGTGCACTCAGTAATGATACCTTTCTTCACAAAAAAGTTGTATCACTAGCACGAATTACTTGCACAAGTTAATTATTGGTTGCAAGCATTACTAGAAAGAAAAAAAAATATTTCACAATTGTTACAGAATTGTCCCATTTCACACGTCCCAGTCAAACACTGTAGTGCCTTCTCCAAGGCGATCTCCGGGAGCGATACATTTCCCTCGGAAGTAAAATGAAGGCACTTGAGGTACACAGAACGTTCAATTTACTCTAAGCTTAATTTTTGTTATCTATCCTTGTTACAACTGCACAGATATGGCAAAAATAAGTCGTGTCTACAAATGTGCACACCGTGACTGAAGGGGTTAAAATGCTGCACCACACAATTCTAAGTCCTCTTCTCATCTCTTCACAATTACATTAAAAAGAAAAATGAAATTGCTGATTACACAGACAATGGAATGGTACTAAGCATTTTCTCAAGTTCAAAGGTCCCATGTCGAGCAGAAAATGGTTCCATTCTATAACCGTTACAGCAACAGCCAAACGCCTCACTAACAAAGCGGACTGGACCTCCAAAATGCTTTTGGGCTAACGGACACAGTTATACTAATACAAGTGGCATTATCTTAGTGTGCGATATAGTAGAGCTGCGGGTAATGTTGATGGCAGAAGGCACAATATGTGCATCATGTCATTGGCAAGTTCAACCAGTTTGAAAAGCGAAATTTGCCGGGCTGTGAGAAGGTCCATTCATACACTGGCTGGGAGACTCTGCAGGAACAACTCGTGCAGAAAGGCTGTGTCAACGAAAGCTGCTCTGCCGTCGAGTTAGAGGTGAAGGAGAAATTATGTAGGGAATCTGTCCCCTAGCTACTTAATACCGAGGAGCTGCTGGATATACAGTTAAACCTGGATATAACCAAATTGACAAATTCCCGAAAAACTTCTGTTATCAAGAGGATTTCGTTATATGCAGGTTCGGCATGAATATTCGAAAAAGAAACGCTTACCGTGTTTACTCAATTCTAACGCGCCCTCAATTGTAACGCGCACCCGTTTTCCGTTTTGGTCGAAGCACTCATCCTTGGAATGTCACACCAGGTACGGATGTGGGA